>NC_090440.1:1639804060-1640110698 GCF_031143425.1 Pleurodeles waltl | reverse complement strand
TGTTATGTCCATACTAGGACAACTGATCACCTTGTATACTTTAGCACTTAGTATACAATAGTAAAATGCTGTTACCAAATAAGATGACTATAAAATAAACATTTACACAATGTTCACACAAGGCCCAGATTTCACCAAGTGTTCCTTCACCTTACACCACATCATGATGTAATGAAGGTCAGGTTAACGACTAATGTACCATCAATATGTTCTGTAGCAGAAATCATGTCACATGCAAATGCTCATTGCCCACTAATGACACTTTTGATTTGAAACTTCATCATATCTCACTTGGGAAAAAGTCTAATGAAAGCTGTACTGAAGTAGTTTAACTACGTATCACATGTTGCATAGAAGAGTAGCCTGGTGACATTAAGGGCCAAAGTTTTGGGAGATAGGTACTCCAAATGCATACAGTATAAGACTTCTTACAGTCATGTGAACATTCTCAATCCTGCTTGGTACAGGTGATAACACCATTCATAAATTGCATTCCTACTAACCAATAAACATTTGAAGGTTGTTGTGTGTCAGTGAATATCTATGACATGAAGATGTGGGATCACTATAGTCCTAATGAGATGGCACATCACAGTACTATTTGGTATAGCAAATGCAAATTGCTTTGTAAGGATGAGTGTAGACACACATATGATCTCTACATTTCTACATCTCACTCCCTGATGCATGTTACCACTCAGTGAATGCATTTTTAAACACTACTGCAGTTGAACTAACAACAGGGAAATGTACACTGGGCAACATGTAGGCACTAATGCTGATGGCACCAGTGAAGTTTGCGCACTCATGTCACTGTTCTATCCCAGCTTAGCAATGGGAAGTGTTGTTCAGTCCCTGCATCAAGAGTTCACTGTACGGTATGTCACACGCAATAGTGCCACCATCACATGAGAGACAGTAGTGATGGAACATCACTATTTACACAAGGAAGACAAGTAGCCTGTTTGGTACAATTGTCACCCAGAACATCAAAGAACGTGAGATGATATATCAGTTCACTCAGCCATGAGTCTATTCAAGACATTAAATTGGTAGTGGACTGGACTCTGCTGTGTTCCTGGTCATAAAGATAATAGGCACAGCTCATGAGCAGGCACCTACTACCAGACTTATGCAAACAGTAACTCATCTTGTGCATCACACATGAGCCACCCCCAGTAACACACAAAGTTTGCAATGTAACATGTATGAGTCTAGCCAGGACTCACCACCTTGTAGCTGCTGTTGGGCCCTCAATTGCCCATCAAGCTCTGGTTAGGCCACTGCAAGTATGCAGGCCATTAAGTTGGGTCTGGGCCCGGCATGTGCCCTGGCCACGTTGGGAGGACATCCCCATCCGCAACTCTGTGATCTTCCGGGTCTAGCGCCTCAGGTCCTTCCACCTCTTCATGCAATGGACGCTCCGCCTGTCATAGACCCCCAGGGTTTGCACTTTCCGGTTGATGGCTTTCCAAATGGATTGCTTTTGATTGGTGTTGACCTATATGGATACAATAGATGAATACATAGATTATAACTGCAAGTTTTTATATAAATATTTGGTTGAGACACATTGTATTTGTACCTAGCACAAGCCTAAATCAATGTTCAACACACTACATATATAGTTCTCACATGCTGAGCAGTACAAAGACATGAATACACACTTTTGGAGTTATCTGCTGACTATCCTCAAGCTTGGCCTTGTCCTACACTGATTAAGTCAGCCCACTAACATCAAGTAGCCTGGGCCATTCTACATTTACTGTGATGTGAGCTACTATGAAACACAACATACCATTGTTACATTCTAAAGGGTAAACCACCTTTGCATAATTGTACAGATACCTTCACAGCCAGGCCCATTGACCTGATGCATACAGTCAATACAGTCTGCTGCCACAGTATAGACTATGGCCCTCATTATGACATTGGCGGTAAATCCCACTTACCGCCACGCTGACTGCCACCAACTTACCGCCACAGCAGATATCCATTCACCATATTATGACACACACAGACGAAAACTGTCAGTATTCAGCCACATATACAAATCCGCCACACCAAAGGTCAGTGATAAACTGGCGGTATCAAAACCCACACAGTTACGCTCAGTGATAAACTGGCGGTATCAAAACCCACACTGTTACGCCAACAGAACTACGCCTACCACATTATGACCCATGAATCAACACAGTGGACATTCAGCGGCGGTAAACCATTGGCAGTATATACCGCCGTGCTCAAAATGAACACACACATACAAAACAACACCACATTGGACAATTCAAACAACACACACCTGACACCATACACACACCACAACCACACAACTATAAAATACTCACCCGCATTACCCACAACCCTTTACCATTACAAACCATTGCCAGCAGAGTGACATCAAGACCACAGACACAACCAGAGCCACACACTATACACACCTATACACCACTCACGCACCCCACATCACACCCCCAACACATTACCCAACACACCGTCTCCTACACACCTCACACAACATCCATGGCACCACAAAGACACCCCCGTTTCACAGAGGAGGAGCTAAGGGTCATGGTGGAGGAAATCATCAGGGTAGAGCCACAGCTATTTGCAGCACAGGTGCAGCAGATATAAATAGCTAGGAAGATGGCGCTATGGTGGAGAATCGTGGACAGGGTAAATGCCTTGGGACAGCACCCAAGAACTAGGGATGACTTCAGGAAGAGGTGGAATGACCTACGGGGGAAGGTACGTTCCATAGCAGCAAGACACCAGCTCGTGATCCAGAGGACTGGCGGTGGACCCCTACCTCCTCCCCCACAACTCACAGCATGGAGGAGCAGGTCTTGGCAATCCTGCATCCTGAGGGCCTGGCCGGAGTAGGAGGACTGGACTCTGGTAAGTCAACTCTCTACTTCTATCACCCCCCTGCCTGCATGCCATCACATACCTCCACCCTCACCCTCACTTCCATCACTCCACCACTTCCCACACACCCCACCATCACATCTCACTTGTCCCAATGCCAAGCCCTGCATGCTCTACCAATGTATGGACACCCCTCACGCCCTGCATGGACACTCATCACTAAAGCATGCACACTACAGAGAACTAATCATCCCACCATACACCAACGTACACAACTGAAAGCTGCCAGGGCAAATACAACCAAAGAAGGCAAACCACGGATGCACAATGTGTCAGACACAGAAACCATAACACATCATTTACATCCCCACAGGTACCCCAGCCAATGTCAGCGGAGAGGAGGTGCCAGCAATATCCAGTCCCCAACTAAAGAGGCTCACAGTGATGACAGCAACTCTGGTCTTCAGCATCTGGATGACCTATCTGGCCCACCAGGGACCTCTGGACAGCCGGTTACCCAGGCCTACTCACACACCACCACAGAGCCTCCCCCATCAGGAAACACCACCACAGCACCCACCCAGCGTACCCACAGCTCTGTCCCCAGGACACGTCAATCAGCAGTGTGTCCACCTCTACAGGGACCTCAGGCCACACCTCATACCCAAGACAATCAGGGACTTGGGGTCAGTGGGCACACGGTTCAGGGGACAGAGGCATCGGCCAACAGGGAAACTGGAAGGAGTGCTGTGCGCCAGGGGGAGGACAGGCCCAGGGAACCGACTCTCCAGGAGGCACTTGCAGAGATCCTGGGAGCCTATCAACATTCCCAGGACATGATGGGCCATATCCTGGACAATGTGCAGGAGAACAGGCGGCTGCAGGAGGGACAGTACCAGGGGAGCAGGGAGAACTTGCAGGCCATCAACAACACCCTGATCTCTATAGCAGGGGTGCTGGCAGACATGGCCAATATTATAAGGGAGGCAGTCACACAACAGCGGGCCCCTACCACTAGCTAGACATCTGAACAGCCTTCCACCTCCGCTACCACTACTGGACAGGAGGCCCTGCCACAGGGCTCACAGGCCACCAGCACCCCTCCCCCTGCAGAAGTAGAACCACCCTGCAAACGTTCCCTGCGATCCAGACAGAACCCAGAGACACTTGCCAAGACCCCCACCAGGAAATGAGACTCTCCTGATTGTCACCCTTGTCTCCTTGTCTCCCACTCAGTCATCCTGTCCACCTTGAACTGCCATTGCTCCGCTTCCAATGTGCCCTTGGACAATGCACCTGTGCTACAAACAGACTAGAACCATACCCTGGACTTTCCTCCATCATCACCCCATCCCATTGCACTTGCCCCTCTATATTTTAACACTTCAATAAACACCCTTGGAAAATAAAAGTTTGGAGTGTATCATGTATATCAACTATGTATTCATTGAAACAGGTACACGCATTGCAATTCAGCTGTACAGAAAATGAGCATAGATTAATGACCTGTAGCTGGCTGCAGTGATCACACCAGGGGTATATGTGAGGACACCAACATCTGCAAAATGCATTGCCAGAGGGAACAGTAAGTGGGCATAGAGGTGGGAAATATCAGCATGCCAGTGCCACAGAAATTCAAACAAATGTAATTGAAATGTGAAGTAACACTGTCCTATCTGTGTGTCATTGGAACTATTGTCTGATCACTGATGTTCTGTTGTCCTCATCCTCATCCTCTTCATCCTCACTGTTCACAGGGTCCACTGCTGGCACCGGGCATCTCCAGCCTCCTCTTCCTGCAGGAATCGGACATGGCGTCTGAGGGCCAGGTTATGCAACATGCAGAATGCCACCACTATCTGGCAGACCATCTTGGGTGAGTAACAAAGGGATCCACCTGTCAGATGGAGGCACTGGAACCTGGCCTTCAGGAGCCCAAAGGTCCTTTCAATTATCCTTCTGGTTCGCCCATGGGCCTCATCATAACGTTCTTCTGCCCTTGTCTTGGCATTCCTCACAGGGGTCAGCAGCCATGAGAGGTTGGGGTAACCAGAGTCATCTGAAATATTGAGGGACAACATTTAGCCACACACTATCCCATATAACCCACCCCATATCCATACATCAACATCTACTGGGTAGGAACCAGGGCTCACCAATTAGCCACACCCTGTGCCTCTGTAGTTGACCCATCACATTTGGGATGCTGCTATTCCTCAGAACAAAGGCATCATGCACCGACCCAGGATACTTAGCATTGATGTGTGAGATGTACTGGTCCGCAAAGCACACCATCTGTACATTCATAGAGTGGAAACTCTTCCGATTTCTGAACACCTGTTCATTCTGGCAGGGGGGGGGGTACAAATGCAATATGTTTTCCATCAATCGCCCCAGTTATGTTGGGGATATGTCCCATTGTATAGAACTCTGCCTTCACTGTGGCCAAATCTTCAACCTGGGGGAAAACAATGTAGCTGCACATGTGTTTAATTGGGGCAGACAACACTCTTGTCAGCACTATTGAGAACATTTGCTGTGACATTTCTGCTGCCAAGCCCACTGTCACTTGGAAAGAACCAGTTGCCAGGAAATTGAGAACTGATAGCACTTGCACAAGAGGGGGGATCCCAGAAGGGTGACGGATAGCAGATATCAGGTCAGGCTCCAATTGGGCACATAGCTCAGTGGTTGTGGCCCTGTCAAGTCTATAGGTGAGTATTATGTGCCTGTCCTCCAGTTTTGCCAAGTCCGCCAGGGGTCTGTACACAGGGGTATGTCTCCATCTCCTATTCATCCGCAGCAGTAGGAATCTATGGGGCAAAAGAGTGAGGAGCCGGTCACAAACTGAACAATGGAGCTGCAACAGAACTTTGCATGCTGTTAACTTGTAATGGGTCAGTGTGATTTGTCCAGTATGTCCTAATTTTACCAGTGATGCAGCAATTTTCCAGGGCTTCCCCCCCCTGAAATGGCGCCCTCCTGTCCTGTGTGGAGGGACAGGTAGAAGAGAGGTAATTCCGCTGACTTTGGGTGCCGTTGCGGGAGGCGGTCAGGAACCACCGTGCACCTCCTCATTGGTTAACATTGAGCCCTATGGGTTACAGTGGCCATTGGTGATCTACGCCGGCGGTGACGGTGTGCACTGCCGCGGACGTGACCACCATTTTCAATCTGATCCCTCACTTGCTACCTGATCTTCCACAGGAGAGGACCTACACTGCATGTGCTGGTGTGACCTGTGTATGGAACCTACCATGGCCTGTGTGACTGGGGAAAGGGCCCCAGCCTTCACTTCGGAGGAGTTGGAGAGAGTGGTGGATGGGTTCCTACCCCAGTACGGACTGCTGTATAGGCCTCCAGACCAACAGGTGAGTACACTGTGGGCACGATGCATGTGGCATGAATGCATGGAGTGGTGTGTGTGAAGGCCTTGTGTAAGGGGATGGGTGGATGTCCTCTGGGCGGCGTATAGGTTGTATACTGGGCCATGTGTGTGCCAATGGTGATGGAAACGGGTATGGTGGGCCATATGTGTAATAGGCAGGACTGTTTGTGTAATTCAGTTTTCCTGTGTGTATTACCTCTGCAGGTCAGCGGCCATCAAAAGAAGGGTATATGGCGTGCCATCGGCAAGGATGTGCAGACCCTGGGGGTCTATGGCAGTTGGAGCACCCACTGTCGCAAACGGTGGGAGGACCTGAGACGCTGGGCACGGAAGACGGCGGAGGCCCAGCTGGGGATGGCCTCCCAATGAGGAAGGGGTGCCTGTCGAACCCTGACCCCCCTGAGGGCCTGCATTCTGGTGGGGGCCTATCTTGAGCTGGATGGGCGCTTGAGGGCATCACAGCAGCCACAAGGGGGTGAGTACAGTGACCACATTTACAACTTACTCATGGTAGGGTGGTATCCGGGTGGTGGATGTGTGTCAGTGGGTGCTCCTAGGTCAGGCCTGACATTGCAGCGTAGGTCCCCTGGTGGCTAGGGTTCAAAAGGGAAATTCATGCTACCTAGCTCGTAGACATCCACAACTGGTCAGGGCTGCGTGGGTCCCAGGTGTGCTACATTTGGTGGTGTGTGCCCCTCCCCATGCCTTGGCTGCTAACTATTTCTCTGCTAGTGCAATGGTATAATGCGTAGGCCTGTTTCCCTGTGTGTGAGTGTGCTGTGTACGTCAACAGTGGTGTTGGTGCAGCCATTGACCAAGTGAATCCTTTGTATCTTTCTCCCCCCTTTTTGTATTGTCATCCTGTCCTTATGTGCATTAGCATTATCTGGCGGAGGAGCAGAGGCACCGGCGACGGAGGAAGCTGCATCCCACAGGACCCAGGAGGCAGAGTCCACCAAAGCTGAGGGCACCAGTGAGAAGGAGGGCGAGGGGAGCACCATGGCGGGGACTGGAGGGGACAGTTCAGACACAGATATCTCCTCCGATGGAAGCTCCCTGGTGGTGGAGGACACCTCTGTGACCACCCCAGCTACAGGTACAGCTGAAACCCCCGTATAAGCACCGCCCTCCCAGCAGCCCCTCTTCAAGTTGTCCGTGCCCGCTCACCCAGGAGGGTGGGCATCTCCTTCACCCCAGGCCCTGCCCCAGTTAGCCCTGCTGCCCTGAGTGAGGAGGCTATTGATCTCCTGAGATTCATCTCTGTAGGGCAGTCAACCATTGTGAATGCCATCCAGGGGCAGGCTCCAAGAAGGTAAAGGAGCCTGCCCCACCTGCCAGGAAGTCCAAGGAGCCTGCACCAGCAGGCAAGAAATGAAATGAGCCTGCCCGAGCTGCCAGGAAGAGCATGGAGCCTGCACCAGCAGGCAGGAAGACCAAGGGGCCTGAGGCAGGAACTGTGACGGAGCCCCCACCACCAGCCATGGTTGTGGAGCCGTCCGAGGTTGCAGGGGATGGGCAGGAGCATCCCCCCACCAGCAGCAGCACCCTCACCACTGAGCAGCCGTCACCGTCGGTGGACAGTATGTAATCCTGCCTCAATGGGCTGCTGTGCGGCCTGCCCCCTGCAAAGCCAGTGGGTATTACACCCACTCGAGAGACTGTGGACCATCACTCCCCAGGACCAAGAGCACAGGGAATATTGCCCCCTTCAGAACCAGTGGGTAAGACACCCACATGCCCAACACTCCCCAGGATCAAGAGCAGAGGGCACGATGGCCCCTCCAGAACCAGTGCTCAAGACACCCACTCGAGAGACTGTGGCCAATCACTCCCCAGGACCAAGAGCACAGGGCATGTTGCCCCCTCCAGAACCAGTGGGTAAGACACCCACATGCCCAACACTCCCCAGGATCAAGAGCACAGGGCACGATGCCCCCTCCAGAACCAGTGGGTGAGACACCCACATGAGTGACTGTGACCTTGCACTCCACTGGACCAAGCACAGGGCATGTTGCCCTCTCCAGAACCAGTAGTCTTGTGACAACTCCCGGCTGAGGTCCCCCCGGTTCCCCTGAGATGCCTTTCTATTTACCAACTGATGCCACTGCAGTGTTCTCTCCGTGTTGAAGCAGGTGACGTGTGGCCTTGGACTTTGGCCTGTGGCCATGTGGACTACACAAATAGTGGACTGGGCTGTATCCCTTTTTCTGTACATATGTATATATCTATTATCTCGCCTAACATCTTTTTCATGCTCTGTTGATCTCATTATATTCACTTTTGCAAAATTGTTTTGTCCTTGCATTATTCATCCGAGTTACGGGGTAAAATTGTTTTTGTAATGCAGCTAATTGTGTGTCTGGTGTTGGGGGGGTGTTGTGCGTGTCTTTGTCACTCTCTTTTTCCTCCCCCCTCCCTTGTGTGCTAGACTGCTGTACTCACCGTTGTCATCTTCGCTGGTGTTGGTGTTTGTTGTGGAGCAGAACGTAGAAGATCATGGGGAAGACATTCAGTTCAGGCTCCATGGCGGCATGGTTGTTCCCTGTGTCTCCAATGGTGAGTCCTTTACCTTCTGAGCTCAGGTTCCACCAGGCTTTTGATGTCGTTGGGAACGCCCCGGAAAAGGTGGCGGTTTCCTGGGTTATAATATGGTGGGCGGAACATTGATTTCCACCTGGCTGTAGGCGGCTACCGCCGTGGTGGCTGTTGTTTCCGCCCTGGCGGTCGGTGTGGTACATTGGCTGTCTATCGGAGATCTTTCCGCCATGGTCATAGTTACCACCGGCCTGTTGGCAGTATTACCGCCACTTTAACACCAACCACCAGGGTCGTAATGAGCACCTATATCCTAAGACTTAGGTCACAATGGAAGGGCTGGCATGTGTGTCACCGAGAACCTCATTTCTGGGAATGCATGGACATGTGGACTACCTAATGAGAAATCATACCACGTCTGAATGAGTTTGTGTGGTGTGTACTGCCATCACAGGACACACCTTTTGCCATCTGTGGCACCGTTACAGGGATTACATCAACATACAATTGTATTTATTGTATGTGTAATTTAATGCAACTAAGCTGGTGATTCACATATGAAATTCTCTTCAGAAGTAAGCAACTGTCTGCACTGTTATTGTGCCACATGTGCAACAGGCCTGTACAGTGCAAGCATGACTTATGGTAAAGTGACAACAGACCTGTGGGAGTAAGGGGCCTATCATACATAAATGAGACACATTGACAACGTGGGTTAATGGAAAGAAGTATCAGGTCGGGGTTACCTCAGTCACCATTCCAAGTGTAATCCTTGTAAAGGCAATGGGGCTAAAATTGGTTCAGAACACTTATTTTCGTAACATCCAAGTATCTGCAGATCTACAGGGAGATTACCCTGTGCATCAGTTGTATTGCCACAGTAATTCTGACCCAGCCGGGGCCATGGACCATAATGGGCAAAACTCATAGGCAGGCTTTGCTTTCTGCAGGCTAAGCATACTAATCCCACATGACATCACATTTCCACCACTTCAATACATAAACGTACATCTTGTGACCGCCCAATGGTTACAAGAGTAATCAAGATTCACTTTGGGACTCAGACGCACATTGTAGCCTGTGGAAATGGAAAGGATGGAGTGAAACAGAGTAGAGATCTATGTAAGACAGGTACCTGTTCCTCCGGTGAGCCATCGAGCTGGCCATACAGGGGAAGCACTTCTTTTACCAGTATCTCTAGCTCCTCTGGAGAAAAGGCACAGGCCCTCTCACCTGCGTGGCCTGCCATGATTGCTCCCAGAGGTGGCAAATAGTAGCTAAAGTGGAGGAGGTGTTGATAGCAGCAGTGTCTGGAGGCAAGTAAGTTATTTTTCAAACCACGGTGTACATGTACGCCACGTACGCAGCCATCAGTGTAGACGGAAACAGCCATTGGCCCTCTACTGTCACAATCACCAACTTTAGCCTATTGGCTGTGTTGGTCGTGGGTGAAACCACTCACTGCACGCTAAGCTTCTGCTGGCGGCAGGTTCTTAATGTCCAATATGCGAGGTCAGGAAGTCGCCATTTTAGCAGTTGTAAGTACAGTACTAGTGACTGTTAAGTGTGCCACCGCCACTCCAAATGAGGGCTAACATGTTTACATATGGACTACTCCATTGCCATGTGATTTCCATGACACAAATCACCTGTGTAGTGCATTACTGTGCATAAAGGCAAAATGTGCGCAGTGTGCTGTACAACGGGGTTGACGTTTTTTTACCTTAAATATCTGAAATTAACATTATTGTGCTAAGAATACATTAGTGAATGTACAATTTGCATGTTTATGTTACATACACATGTAAAGACCACAATGGGGATTAATGTTGGATGTTGGACAGTAGGCAATCATGTGGATAATGTGTTAAGCTTTCTGAACCAGTTATGTGTTGTCACATTACTTTTGGGTGACTCTTTACATATGTTACGGTGGACATTGATGCCAATGTTAAAAAACTGTTTTCAAATCACACATAGGTACCCTGGGAGAGGGTGGAGACGATAGCCTCCATTGTAACACCCATTTCCAGACCTTCAGACCACGGAAAAAAGGAATGTCATCAATAACTTTTGTTTGAATAGGCAAACAATACAGGATTTATGTCATCAGTTGGAGCTTGATCTTCTTCCTCAAAACACTAATCCTACATGTATCCAATCAATTGTGAAATATATGGCAGTATTGCATTTTCTGGCCACAGGTTCCTTTCAATACACTGTGGCTATATCTGGTAGTATCTCACAACTAATGTTCAGTGGTGTATTGCAAGGCATCCTTTCAGCAATGAGGAGACACATCGACAGTTACATTAGGTTCCCCAGAACTGAGGATTAAGTCAATGTGAAGGTTGACTTCTATGGATTTGGTCACTTCCCACATGTGGTTGGAGCCATTGATGGCACCCATATTGCCTGCAAGACAGGGAACAAGTTTATCTGAACAGGAAGAACTTCCATTCTATCAATGTGCAAGTTGCCTTCATAAGGGATTTGTGTATCTCAAATGTCTGTGTCCGTTTCCTAGGATCAGCCCATGATTTCTTCATACTGCAGAACAGCACTATACCCCAGCTGATATCACAACTATTACCGGAGAAGGCCTGGCTTGCTGGTAAGTATGATCTGTCTTAACTTTCAGCTACTATAATCAGAAAGTATGTGACTTATTGTAGCCTTTATGTCTGTCTTCCAACTAGGAGACTCAGCATATCCCAACCATCCATAGTTGTTGACACCGCTAAGGAATCCAACTACTCCAGAGGAAGTCTGCTTCAGTGAGGCCCATGGAGGAACACAGTGGCCAGTCAAGTGGGTTTTTGGGCTCCTGAAGGCCAGATTCAGATGTCTGGACAAGGCTGAGGGAGCCCTCCTCTACTCACCCAGGAAGGTGTGTCAAATTACTATGTCCTGCTGCATGCTCCACAACATCGCCCTGCGATGGAACATCCTTTATATCACAGAAGATGGAGACCATGAAGTGTCACCAGTTGAGGATCCTGAAATGCCAAATGATGATGATAGTGGTGAAGGGGAAGGAGCTGACTTACGTCATGATCTCATTGACAACTTCATCTCATAAATGTATTTTGTGAGATGTCATGACTTTGACTATTAAAGCAACTCTTGTTGTGATGATGTGAGAAGTATATTGACGGAAAATATTGGGAAGTTGAAGCTCTGGCAAATTCTGGTGAAAGGTGTTTGTGGAGGAAGGTTTTGACACATGCTCATTTTGTTAGTGTTGCTTTGTTTAGTTTAGACTTTTGCCATGGATTGTGTTCTCCAGAAGCTGACTATGAATTGTGTCATATGTATGGTTTCTTAGCTAATCTCTTTGTTTTGGTCTGTTTTAGGTACATTCTTCATGGCATCTTCATTTGTACATTTCAGACTGGTGACATTAGCAAGTATATGATGTTGTTTGGACATACGACGTGGACATGGATTGTCCACAAACTCTGGATGCACAAAACACTGTACCAAGACAGCTTGCACAGTGATAGTATGGAAGTTAAGAATAATCCATTGGACTTGTTCCATGTCATGTGGTGGCCCTAATGCAATATGTGTGCCATCAAGTTTTCCAACAAAATGTTGTTGTGGGCCCAAATCCTGGTAGTGTCCCTTCACATTGGCTAAAGTCTCATTGTGTATAAACTATATGTAGCTGTTGATATGTCTCTTCATTATAGGCCAAAGTGCTTGTGCCACTTCATTGCCATTTGTTTGTGACATTCCACCAGATTCAGCAACACTGGATTGGAATGACCCTGTGATCAGAAACTGTTGTGCTGCCATGTGTCTGTTTCTTGGTTTGAATGATGTGGGATTTCCTTTAGTGAGGTAGGCGATGTGGCTCTACCTGATGACACAGACCAATTTTATTTTGCCTATTCTATAGGAAATTGTCTGATGTATCTCCTCCTTCCACATTGTTAAGGTCTGCATGTCAAAATCTGATCACTTACACAGAATATTTGAGTTGTATGATTTGCTATGCTTCTGACATCATGCCAAACTATAATTGGAACAATGGAATAAGGATGCTATAAGACAAGACACTTGTATGTATGTGTTGGTATGACATTGTTGTGATCCTGAGCTAAAATGTGTGTACATGCAACATATCCATGCTTACACAAGTAGCTCGTTTTGGTATTGTAAAGTTTGCATTGCCAGATGTAATATTTACTACAGCAGACATTGAGTTTGTAACTTGTGTATTTATTAAAGTGGTAAAGATGAAGAGAAAAATTCTGCAAAAACAAACATAAAAAATAGGTGAAGTAGTCAGTCATGCTGAAAGAAACTATGGTTGTAAATGCAGAATTGTCTGAAGTCCAAAGTCCAAAATACTACTCCATCAGCAAGGGAAAAGTGTCCAGAAATAGTGCACTGAGGGAATGTGTTACACAGATGAGGGGAAATTAAAGTCGAGATTTCTTGCTGGTGGTGGTGGGTGTCTTGCCATCCACACCTCCTGGATTTTTGTCCCCGCTTGCAAAGTGGGTGGTAGGTTCCACTGCTGCAGAGACAGGGGTGTCTGCAGGCGTGTCTTCATCTGGCAGGGCCTCCTTTCCTGTGTCTGCCGCAGATGTAGATGTCCCAGATGTAGTTAGACCACAGGAAGAGATGATGGTGGTGGAAAAACCCTGCACAGGGTTGTGTTGAACTCCTGACCCTAATTATGGAGGCCATGTTGGTGTTGTGGGTGGCCAGCTCCTACTGTATGTCCCTCTGCAGCTGTTTCATCTCCTGGATATCTGTCAATACCTGATCCATCACGTCTTGGGACTCATGATAGACTCCGAAGGCTTGGTCAATGGTAGCCTGGGTGTGAGTGACACCAGAGGCCGCACTCTGCCAGCCCACAGTAGATCTCCCACAAACCCTACTCCCACTAGCCTGTGCCCATGGCCCAGGGTGCACTCTCCCACTGGGGCCAGGTTCCTCTGTAACTGGGCTGGTGATTCTCACCTCAGAATCCAAGACCGGGGAGCACAAGATGGTAGTAACTGTGGTAACTACACAGGGTGGGGGGACTGGGGTTAGCTGAGGTGTTGTAGCTGTAGTGGAAGGCGTTAACGTGGGTACAGTGAGACACACTGTTGCAGTATGCCCAGGCTGATCAGATGCCCAGGAGTGATGTCATCATTGAGGGCTTAATCCATGGGTGGAGTGGGATTCTGTTCGGTAGCCAAGCTCTGCCCAGGCGCTATGCCAGATCGGCCTGTTGTGAAATAGAGAGCACTATTAGTGGTGGAAGTGTGCTATCGAAATCCAAATGTTTTGTCTCACTGTTAGTATATACCTAGGAAAAATAAAACAGGTAGAGAGTAATATTGTGATATATTTCCGTGGTGTTGAACTTGTTAACAAGCCATTTAAAGACATTGAACACATGTACTAGGATTGAGCAGCTCATTAGACGTACTGATATGTTGCAATATGGATTAAGAAATGAACACAATATCTCACAAACATTTAAGCCAACACAGTGGAGAAGTAACATGTATTTGACCATTCCAAGGCCTATTTGTGTACAATACAAACACACAAGTTAGTTGCATTTTTAGCAATAGTCGTAGGAAGTTGGTTCTGTATATACTATCTCAAAGTGAGAGATTGTGTGCACAGAGTCTAAGGGTTCCCCGTAGTTGTTAGTGGCAAAATTAGATAATACTAATGCTCTATTTTGTGGTAGCGTGGTTGAGCAGTAGGATTATCAGAGGGTAGTGTTAAGCATTTGTTGTACACACACAGGCAATAAATGATAACACACACTCAAGGACTTAACTCCAGGCCAATAGGTTTTTATATAGAAAAATATTATTTTCTTAATTTATTTTAGAACCACAAGATTCAGAATTCAAGTAAATACATAAATTGTAAGGTACTTGGCATAGGTAAGTATGGAACTTTGAAGTAAAACAGTAAGGTTCACAGTTTTGGCAAAAATGGCAATAAGCTATTTTAAAAGTGGATACTGCAAAAATCAATAGTTCCTGGGGGAGGTAAGTACAAGTTAGTTTAGCAGGTAAGTAAAGCACTTACAAGTTCAGTCTCCGGGGCATAGGCAGCCCACCGTTGGGGGTTCAAGTCAACCCCAAACACCCAGCACCAGCAGCACAGGGCCGGTCAGGTGCAGAGGTCAAAGTAGGGCCCAAATAACATAGGTGCCTATGTGGACTCGGGGTGCTCTGGTTCCAGTCTGCTAGCAGGTAAGTACCTGCGTCCTCAGGAAGCACACCAGGGTTTTTTTTTTTAGAGCACCCGAGGGTCACAAACAGGCACACAAAATACACCTTCAGCGGCATTGGGGCGGCCGGGTGCAGTGTGCAAAGTAGGTGTCGGGTTTAGTGTTGAAATCAATGGAGGGATCTGTGGGTCACTATGGCGATGCAGGCAGGTCACAGGGGGGCTTCTCAGGCCAGCCACCGACTGGGCAACGATGAGGGCCCCCTGCTGATCACTCCTGCATCAGTAGTTGGTTCCTCTCAGGCCTGGGGGCTGCGGGTGCAGTGCTTCTTCCAGGTGTCGGGTTCTTTGTTACCAGGCAGTCGCAGTCAGGGGGAGCCTCAGGATTCTGTCTGCAGGACTCGCCGTGGGGGTACAGAGAGGTCATCTCAGGGTGTCCACGTTGTGGGAGTCACCTGGGGGTCCTTGCTGCAGTGTTGGTTTCTCTGGACACGAGCCGGGGGCATTGGGTGCAGAGTGTTGGGGATTCACGCTTCCGTAGTGAGGCTGGAGCCCCTTTAAAGTTGGTTTCTTCATTGTTGCTTGGACAGAGCGGCTGTCCATGAGAGTTTCTTGGTCCTTTGGGTTGCAGGGAAGTCCTCTGAGTCAGCTGAGGTCGCTGGTGCCGCTGGATACGTCACTGTAGCAGGTTATTTGAGTCTGGAGACAGGCAGGTAGGGCTGGGGCCAAGTCGGTTGTCGTCTCTGTCGTCTGCGGGGCTTTCAAGTCAGCAGTCCTTCTTCTTTAGGTAGTCAGGAAATCTGTCTTAGTGGGTTCAAGGTCACAACTAAATACTCAATTTAGGGGTGTGTTTAGGGCTGGAGGGCAGTAGCCAATGGCTACTGTCCCTGAGCGTGGCTACACCCTCCTTGTGCCTCCTCCCTGTGGGGAGGGGGGCACATCCCTAGTCCTATTTGGGAGAATCCTCCAAAGCATGATGGAGGATTTCCTAAGGCAGGGGTCACCTCAGCTCAGGACACCCTAAGGGCTGTCTTGGCTGGAGGGTGACTCCTCCTTGTTATTCTCCTTATCGCCTCCGGACTTGCCGCCAAAAGTGGGGGCTGTGTCCGGGGGGCGGGCATCTCCACAAGCTGGAGTGCCCTGGGGTGCTGTAACACCAGGCATGAGCCCTTGAGGCTCACCGCCAGGTGTTACAGTTCCTGCAGGGGGAGGTGTGAAGCACCTCCACCCAGGACAGGCTTTGTTCCTGGTCACAGAGTGCGCAAAGGCACTCACCCCATGTGGCCACAAACCCGTCTTGATGTGGCAGGCTAGCAGAAACTGGTCAGCCTAGCACTAGTCGTTGGGCTCGTATGCAGGGGACATTTCTAAGATGCCCTCTGTGTGCATTTCTCAATAAATCCCACACTGGCATCAGTGTGGATTTATTGTGCTGAGAAGTTTGATACCAAACTTCCCAGTATTCAGTGTAGCCATTATGGAACTGTGGAGTTTGTATTTGACAAACTCCCAGACCATATACTCTTTATGGCTACCCTGCACTTAAAATGTCTAAGAATTGGCTTAGACACTGTAGGGGCATAGTGCTCATGCAACTATGCCCTCACCTGTGGTATAGTGCACCCTGCCTTAGGGCTGTTAGGCCTACTAGAGGGATTCCTTACCTACGCCACAGGCAGTTGGTTGTAGGCATAGCACCCTGAGGGGAGTGCCATGTCGACTTAGTCTTTTTCTCCCCACCAGCACACACAAGCTGTGAGGCAGGGTGCATGTGCTGAGGGAGGGGTCCCCAGGGTGGCAAAATACATGCTGCAGCCCTTAGAGACCTTCCCTGGCCACAGGGCCCTTGGTACCCGGGGTACCATTTACAAGGGACTTATCTGTGTGCCAGGGCTGTGCCAATTGTGGAGACAATGGTACAGTTTTAGGGAAAGAACAATGGTGCTGGGGCCTGATTAGCAGGGTCCCAGCACACTTTCAATCATAACTGGCATCAACAAAAGGCAAAACGTTACGGGGTAACCATGCCAACAGTGGCATTTTCCTAGAGTCATCATGTGAGCAATGCAGAGTCAGTGGGTCACCTGCCACTTCTAATCATCTGACTTAGTTCAATGCCTTACAAATATTTGATGTACACACTTGATATGGTGTCACTCATGCCATCAGTAGTTTCAGTTGAGGAGACCAGGACAACATCAAGCTAAGTAGGCAGACATGTCTCTGAGTAGAGCATTGTATGTAGATTGCTCAGTCCATCAGAAGTGAACATCAGTTGTAACGCCAGACAAGTGAAAATGGGCAAATTCACAATTGCATCTTGTTTTCTGTTACATAAACAGGGTCTTATGGTAGTTGTAGTCATTTCAATCTCTACTATCCAGTTATAACATGTCCGACAAGTGAAAGTTAGCTGGCCCTGTGAGCGGGACATAGGCCAGAGCTATATTTTATGTTTGACAGTATAAGAGTTAGTAGTAAGTGCTACTGTGTTTATTTGGTGTAGGACATATATACAATGCATATTTGAGTTGTGATATTCACCCAGTATAGTGTATATCTGAGTGAATGGTCTCAAGCACATTTTGAAAGTCCTATCCATCATCCAGGTTTGACAATGGCTACGTTTTTGTAAGTTATCTGCTGTAGAAAATATTAGGATTTGTCTGTCATCATTTAGGTTCTTATATAACGGTAAGGGTTTCTAAATATGTGTGCTTTTTAAGTGTTCAGGAATTTCAATATCTGTGTATCTTTTAGAGGCAGGAAGTGAATCACTGGTTGTTTTTTTCGGCTTGTGCAAATAAACATTTTAAAGTGGGTATTGGTGGTAGTTAGCCTCTGATATGTTCAAGGACTTTAGGGAGTCAATCTTTTAGGATTTTTGTTGTGAGCTCTTGGGAGCTAGTGCTTGCTTCTCCTATATCCTGCAATACCTTCCTTATTTCTGTTTCTGTCACATTTTATGGGGATGTTTGTGTTCCCTTAGATTAACTATAATATCATAGTGTGTAATGGTCCTCCCATAGCATTCATTAGAGTAACATTTAATACATTTCCAATTTGCAGTTTATATCGATGTACTTTCTTAGTTGTAGGTGTAGCAATATGACTTAATAATTGCTTTCTTTTCTGTGATGTGATATATCTTGCTGTTTCTGCCATTAGGTCTGAAAATAGTTTAAAAGTATAAAGAATTACAATTTAAATATTATTATATGTTTTGTATTTAAATATAAAATTATGCAACTAGTTTTCTTATTTATAGTTATATGTATGCTGTTCTTGGATGTTTCTCACTTTTTTGCAGCTTTTCTGTTGGGGGTGTTGTAATGTGAAACAGGTGCTTTCTTTTCTGTTGTTGGAAAAGAAGAGCAACAGTTTAGTTCTAAATGTTTATTTGTTGGTGTTTTGTATAGGTTGAGGTAATTAGGTTTTATTTTTTTCTGTTTTAGGATGAGTTTCTGTTTTATAATAATTTACATTTACCTACTTGCTTATGTATTTTATAATGGTTTTTGATCAGTGTTGTTTTTCAATAGATTTACACTTTCTCAATGTTGTAGTATTTTCTTTCGGTATATACATGTAAATAGATACAAGTAGTCAAGTGTTTTGTTAATTTAGTTTACAAGTGGAATTTATATCAAAAGTAAGTTTTAGCTTGAATATAAGTTTTACTTACTTTGCAAGGAAGTTGTCAATATCCAGCAGAGTTTCCTCTTGCAACTTTTGTCATTTTTGGAGTATTAGGTTGAAAAAAATTGTGTACTTTTTATATTGCTGATTTCATTGTTTGTGTGACATTATTGGCTACATTTGCTTATAGTTGAATTTTACTGGTAAATTCTGTTTTGGTTTGAAAGTGTTTTATATATATATATATATATGTATATATATATGCACACACATTTGTTAATATTTATATTGTATAAATGTTTGATGTTTATGTAAATACTTTTTTATACTTTCTTAACCAATGTTGTTAGGTATTTAGTTATATTTTTATTTGGGGTGATTTATACTTGTTTTGATGATGTAATACATATTATTTTATTGATTTTATTGATACAAAATATGTATATGCTGTTTAATGTTTATTGTAATTTTTTTAATGTAAAAGCTAGTTTTTTTATGTTTATTTATGATAATGTTATTATTCTGGCAATATTATTATAGTCAATATTCGTGAGATTATATTTTTGAGTATTCACATGTTTATTTAAAGGTAACAATATTTATGGTTCCAAATTTTTTGTTTTCGATATTAGTAAAAAAATTATATTTTTAACAGGTATACTCCTGTTCTCGATATTTGTAGTTTCATTAGTTAGGTATAGAAAGGCAACATTTTTGTTAAAGATATTCAATATCTGATTTGTTTTGTAAATCGATATTGTGTGCATCAGCATTGTGTGACTGAACCAACACATCTAAACATGGACACAGGAACAGGTAATCATGATCACCAGGACAGGATATTATATGCTTTGAGTAAGGCACATGAACGCTGAGGTGTACGGAGACAGGGATTCAGGAGCATGGAGGCTCTGATGTATGGAGACTGAGATTGGGATTTGTAGACATGTGCACTGGTTTAGGAAATATAGACATGTGGGTATTCCCCAGTAGCACAGTGAGACACTGGCACTGGTTCAAGAAGAAACCAAAACTGTGAACTCCCATCCTTTCTTTTAAGAATGTATAGTGCTTGAGTTTGAATGGCCGCTGGTTATTTACATTTTCGCAAAGGTGTTGCATGCGCATGCAGGGCAATGCACTTTCAACATTTTTTGATAAGTAGCAAATTTGGCAATAATACCCTTAATGCCAAAAAGTTGTCACTGCACCAAATGGGATTGTTCCTACTTAATAGACAGCCAGACAGCAGGTTTGGGCTGCCTGTGCTGTCCTTCAATCCATTTTTGTTGCTTATGTAAAATGGAATTGGAAAAAACACGGTTTCGTGGAGATCATAGTACAGAAAGAGTTTTGCACTGACACACTAAACATGATCAAACAAACTGGATTTGTAGTGTTTACCAAACGAAGAATAGGATACATTGTTTTCCTCTTCCAAAATTTGAGGATGGAACGAGGATTAGGGCAAAATCATATGCACCACCATCACAGCAAAATCAATATACTTAATTTCATATATTCATGGATCAGGTTTGCATTACGTGCAAGCAAGCATTCACAAGCAAAATGTATGCAATGTATTATTTGCAATTGTTATGCAAAATGTACATGAGAAAAGCCTGCTTGTTCCACTTCCTGTTACTCAAATAACACAAATAAAATAAAAGGGTTTTCACTAAATTTTTACATCTAAGCCAAGTTTAAGTTTTACGACTTGATTATTTTTCTTTTAATGTATTGACCTTGTGCTCGGATCAGGGGCATAGCTTGGTCAGTAAAATGGGGGCGGGTGAGCTTGAGATTTCCCGACAGTCACACTGGCCTTTAATGTTAAAATACACTATACAGCAAGCCAGGTGTATGAGATGGGCTTAAGAGACAGTGAAAAGTGAGAGGAATCCAGATTGGTAGGAGTACTAAGTGAAAGAAACACAATATTTTGTAAAATAATCAACATTTTTAGGGCTTTCAAAACAGAGATGAGAGAGTGTGTGTGTATTTGTCAGTGTGTGCATGCAAAAATACCAGGTGAACCGACAGACACCTCACCATACCCGACTGAATGCACATGTACCCAACTATTCATCAGAAAATAAATTTATTGGGGGGTGTAACACCCCAAACACTGCACCTGAAGCAATGCCCCTGGCTCAGACATTGTGCTTTGGGACGCACTCTCTTCAATGGCTTTCATAGGTTTTTACAGTTAGTCATTATGCAGACAAGAAATGCTCAGCGGGTTGAGTCTCTGCTGTATAAATCCATGTGCAGCTCATGGGTCAAGGGTGGACTCCTGTTTTGCTTCACTAATGACCGAGCTGAAACACTCATGCACTGACAAAAATCTTTGGAATGCGCTGTTTAGTCTAAAGAAGAAATTTATTATTTCACTTTTCAAAGTTCATAAAGGAGATTAGCATGCTGAAAGTACATGTTTAAAAATGGTCACAGCAATGAAATGAAAACATGTACAAATGATTCTCCACTGCAATATACACAGCAAATATATGTATCTATATTATAATGCGAAGCAAATAATGAGTCAAAAAATATGCATCACCATGAGGCAAGGGCACAACTGGTTCATCTCCCTCCTATCAGCATCAGATTGCCAGATCCCAGAACTGATTGAAGAGAGAGAGAGATCAATTATCCTCACAGGAAGGATGACACACCCCAGTGTCCTGGGCATGTCTGAGATCCGAATCACTCTCGGTCCCCAGTCCATTTGGTCTCTGCCTCTTATAATTTGAACAAACAACAGAGGAAAATTCTAGAACCTCCCTCTCACTGCAGAAGTTTATTATTTAAAAAATGCTGATTACTTTAGGCCAGCTTTGAAAAGAACATGTCGGGACTTGGCCACAATCCTAAGGTGCCCCTGCAAAACAAGACCGTTCCCTGCCGTCTTAGTACATTCTTATCAGCCTAAGCCCTTGGTGGGAAAGAACATGAAAAGTAAAAACATGAGCACCTTGTACAACGTGGAAAACTACTTGCAGCTTTTAATGTGGCAGTTGCTAATTCTAAAATAAAGTCAATAGGCAAAATGAATCTGGTGGTCACTAGTGTGAGGGTGTGCTGCTAGGCTAAGTGCAACGTGGAGTCAGTGGTCAAAACACCAATATCATTACAACTCCATAAATGGGCGGCTCAGTCTTTCACCTTTCTGATGTCATGCAAACCCAAACTATTCAGCTTAGTCAAAATAATACCCTTTATTCACTAGGAGACCACTCCATTTTGAGTGTGCACTCCCTAAATATTAAAACGTTCAATATCTACATAAGGATAGCTAATATGGTACCTCTGTGTCCACCTTTATGAGTTGCCCAAACTGGTATCAGCGGCAGACTATCACTCTGGGCAACTAAACGTTGTCTGGTGTTTTCAGACTTAATATTACTAGGTCTCGAGATACAGGTCTTAGTTTTATCTGGTGCATATCCACGACCACTAAAACTACAGGTGGAGAGAAGTACAGGATGCAGTCAGAGCCACAGCCCCCGCCTACCCACCCCAGCATCACAAGGGGAGCACCCAATGTTTCCTGTTGGATTGTGCACTATTGCCCAAGGCCGATGTATAGGCCTTGCACTGCTGTGTATCCCCAGGGCCCACCAATGAAGAATGTACACAAGACACAGGTGTAGTTGCTCAACAGACCACAAGGTCAAGGCCTCGCCTCTTTTATTACGAAACCCCTTACATGTGGCAGCCAAAGCCACAACCATTTCTATGCTAGGGGGTTTACTCAAAACACCTCTCATATTGGGACCATCCAGCTCTCAAAATAACATTCCTCATTAACCCTGACAGATCAAACGCAGTAAACACAGCTAACAAACCTGAAAAGAAATTAACCAAAAAAACAGAAAACACATACACACAATTCCTGTTCATGACTGCAGGCCACAGTCATCTGATCTGTATTCGTCTCCCTATGCTGGTAAACCACATGCTTGTCAGGATCAGTTCAGCACAAAGTCTTGGAATCTTGTGGAGCCAACTGCACATGGTCTGAGACAGTACCTAGCTATCCCCTTTCAATGAACCACTGGAATGTTCTCAAACATCTCTTCCTGTTGTAGAGAGATTCCTCAAGAGGCACACTCACCTAAATTGCCTCTAGTGTCATTCTCATGGGAGCTAGAAAATCTGTGAACCAGATCCCGAGTATTTACCTCAGACAAACAACCAGTGAAATATTCAGTGGGACCATCCGTGGGACCCAGCAGAGTGTCTTTGTCACCTAGGTTATCCTCCACAGGAAAAGACTGATCATCAACGTCCCCGGTGTGGCCCTGTGGCATGTATTGTTTAAAGAAAAATACATCCCTGGTGATAGTGTTATCACCTATGATCAGTGTCTCTTGAATAGCATTGACCTTCCATGGACTAACCTTAAACAGTAGACGAAATCTGTTCCCTGAATGTTGATCCTGGATAAGTAGCAGATCGCCCACCTGTAGATGCTTCAGCTTGGCCCTCTGCTTCACAGATGTTTTGTTGTTCTGTACCTTATATGCTGGTGCAATAGTTCTGCCACACCATCTTTGGCTACCAACGGCCCAACAATGTGACAAAGGGTGTCACCCACCATCCTATTTAGGCACATAGTACTGAGGGTCACACTTGTAGTGGCATGCGGCATAAGTCTGTACTCTTGTAGGAATGAATACAGAGCACAATCCATATTCTTGTTATCAGATAGTACAATCCGTATGACTTTATTTAGTGTTTGCATTAAGTGTTCAGCCTCTCTATTAAGCTGAGGCCATCTGGGAGTGATCCTTCGGTGAAAGATACCACTGGACTTCAGACAAACCACAAATTCATGGCTGGAAAATGGGGGCCATTGTCCGAATGGAGTTCACTCAGCAGTCCATGTGTAGCCATGATCTTCTCTAAATGTGGCATGGTGTGACTAGTGGTAATGGAATCAAGAATTTCAGTCTCTGGATATTTTGAAAAGTCATCAATCATGACA
Organism: Pleurodeles waltl; assembly: GCF_031143425.1. Taxonomy (NCBI): domain Eukaryota; kingdom Metazoa; phylum Chordata; class Amphibia; order Caudata; family Salamandridae; genus Pleurodeles; species Pleurodeles waltl. The sequence continues at coordinate 1,640,087,074 of NC_090440.1, read as the reverse complement.
AGCATGCGGTGACCCTCAGGCAGATTTCCAAAGTAAATACTAGCCCTGTGCCATGGAAGAGGGGTAATGTCTTCCAGGAGAATAGGTGCAGGCGGATATCCGGGGCCAGCTACCTAACAAAGCGGGCAGTGGCACACAGTCTGCTCAACCCGTTCATTGAGCCCAGGGAATTAGACCTTCAACCTAATTCTGGATTTTGTTTTGACCACCCCTTGGTGAACTGTATGGGCTAGATCTACCTCTTGCTGGTTTCTAGATGTCTCAGCTGATAGGACCACTCGGAGACATTTGTCTGCTCTTGTGGCATCCTGACTTTACATACGTCTTAACTTCCTCAGCCACTGACTCATCACACACGATGGCCAGCCTTGCATGTCTGGAGAGGTAGTCTGCAGGATTCTGTGTCCCCAGACAGTATTCTACAGAGAAGCAGTACTCCTGCAACTGGAGAATACATTTCTCAATTCTTGGAGGCAGCTTGGAGGAAGAGCCATGAAAATATGAGAGTGGTTTGTGGTCCATTTGTACTACAAATGGGTGTCCTTAGAGATATATATGAACATGTTGGCAACCCCAATGAATAGCTATGGCCTCCTTCTCAATATGGGAGTACCCCTGCTCTGTGTCCATCAAGGCATGACTTGCATATACTATGGGCACCTATTCACCATTTTCCTGTTTTTGTATCAGTACTGCCTCATGGCCAGTAAGGCTGGCATCTACCGAGAGCTCTGACTCGACACAAGGGTCAAAGTAGGCTAACATGGTGTGTTTAGTTGCTTGAATTTCCCTTTCTTGGTTGGGACCCCATGCTCATACTGCATTCACCTTTGTTAACTCTCAGAGCGGGTCAGTGAGGGTGGTTAAGTACTGAATAAACCAATCACAGTATGTCACCATCCCTAAAAACTGCATCCCCCATGACACTAGTGGGAGCAGGGGGCTGACTGGATGTCTTTGACCTTTGCATGATCTGGCACAACTCCAATCGCAGAAAAAATATAGCCAAAAAAACAGATCTCTCCCAGAAGGAACACACATTTCCTTCATGGAGAGTCAGACAATTATCCAACAGTTGGCGAAACTTCGCCCTAAGCCTGTCGACATATACTTAGAGGGTGGAAGCATGCACCAAGATGGCATTATTGACACCCGGAAGTCCTGTCAGCACCCCATGGATTGTGTCCTGAAACACTTCAGCAGCACTGGATACCCCATAGCTGAGACATTTCCATGTGGAAAATGTAGCGATCACTCTGGATTCAGGTGCTAACATCAGTTTATATTATCTGGTCCATTTTTAAGAACCACCACAATCCCATGACTTCTGCCATGATAATACTTTGGGTGCCATGTGTTTTTCACAGATATTCACCATATTGGGCAGATGCATGTCCATGCAAATTCTAACTTCTCTTGGTATCTTGGGTTTCCGGGCCACCACCATACAGGACACCCAGGGACCAGGGCCTTTCTTAAAAATGTTGGCTTGTTCCAGTTGTCACAGCTCTTCCTCAACCTGAGGAAGTAGGTAAAATGCCACCCATCGATGTCGCAGGGTAACTGGATGGATTGAATCATCAATGTGGAGGCGTTTCATGAGACCCTTGAGGCCTCCAATGCCCTCAAATAAAAGTCCAAACTCAGCAAGCAGGGTTTCAAAAGTCACCAAGGGCTCACTGAATGTAAAAGACACTAGCTGGAGGTGCTCTGCCATCTGGCAAATAATCATCAACTAATCATGATCCCATTACCTCCTTTCGTGACATACACTTTGGATCATGTTGTTCTGGCCCTATCGGTTTGTTGTGAATACGCATGCTAGAAGAAAGGGGAGATGTTGAGACAAAAGCATATACATGTGTCGACGTGGGTTGTAGGGCTCGTTGCTGTGGGAGAGTCTGTAGTGCTGTCTGCATTAGGATATTGGTGGAGGCACCCGTGTCAATCAGAGCCTGGATTTTGTGACCTGTGATAGTAACCGTGCATCCCTCTCGTCTTCTTGAGCCCTGGGATATCCATGGCATTTCACTGATTTGGACTTCTGCACATTCTTCTGGGATGTGGTGGAGCAACTTACCTTGGCAAAGTGATTGAGGTTGTTATATGGGGACCACCTTTTCCCTTGTGCTGGACAGTCATCCTGATGCAGGTAAGGGCCTCCGCACCTTGATATTTGAAGCTGACTTGGGATGTGCCTTCTTCAACTCCATGCCAGCTTTCGCAACCAGGTTGATTGGTTCAGAATAGACGGCTCGTTGGAGGGCCACCTCCATGTTCGTGGCACGTATTTTGGAGAGTACTTTGGAACGGCCCAGAGTGAGGATGTTTGCGTTGTCATTCCTGGAAGTTGGAGGATGTGCCCCCATTGTTTGGCAGAAGAACAACCCTGAATGAATTGAGCCCTGATCTCATCATCAGCATCCAGCAGTATGCATGTGGTGGGCAGGTCTTTTAATCAGGCATAAAACAAGTCCACAGAATCCTCTGGCTGTTGCCTGGCCTGACTTAAGAGATACTGTAAAGAAATGGCTCCCTGTTGCAGTTACCCCCCACTTTTTGCCTGATACTGATGCTGACTTGACTGAGAAGAGTGCTGGGACCCTGCTAACCAGGCCCCAGCACCAGTGTTCCTTCACCTAAAATGTACCATTGTATCCACAATTGGCACACCCTGGCATTCAGATAAGTCCCTTGTAACTGGTACTTCTAGTACCAAGGGCCCTGATGCCAAGGAAGGTCTCTAAGGGCTGCAGCATGTCTTATGCCACCCTAGAGACCCCTCACTCAGCACAGACACACTGCTTACAAGCCTGTGTGTGCTAGTGAGAACAAAATGAGTAAGTCGACATGGCACTCCCCTCAGGGTGCCATGCCAGCCTCTCACTGCCTATGCAGTATAGGTAAGACACCCCTCTAGCAGGCCTTACAGCCCTAAGGCAGGGTGCACTATACCATAGGTGAGGGTACCAGTGCATGAGCATGGTACCCCTACAGTGTCTAAACAAAACCTTAGACATTGTAAGTGCAGGGTAGCCATAAGAGTATATGGTCTGGGAGTCTGTCAAACACGAACTCCACAGCACCATAATGGCTACACTGAAAACTGGGAAGTTTGGTATCAAACTTCTCAGCACAATAAATGCACACTGATGCCAGTGTACATTTTATTGCAAAACACACCCCAGAGGGCACCTTAGAGGTGCCCCCTGAAACTTAACCGACTGTCTGTGTAGGCTGACTAGTTCCAGCAGCCTGCCACACCAGAGACATGTTGCTGGCCCCATGGGGAGAGTGCCTTTGTCACTCTGAGGCCAGTAACAAAGCCTGCACTGGGTGGAGATGCTAACACCTCCCCCAGGCAGGAGCTGTGACACCTGGCGGTGAGCCTCAAAGGCTCACCCCTTTGTCACAGCCCAGCAGGGCACTCCAGCTTAGTGGAGTTGCCCGCCCCCTCCGGCCACGGCCCCCACTTTTGGCGGCAAGGCTGGAGGGAACAAAGAAAGCTACAAGGAGGAGTCACTGGCCAGTCAGGACAGCCCCTAAGGTGTCCTGAGCTGAGGTGACTCTGACTTTTAGAAATCCTCCATCTTGCAGATGGAGGATTCCCCCAATAGGGTTAGGATTGTGACCCCCTCCCCTTGGGAGGAGGCACAAAGAGGGTGTACCCACCCTCAGGGCTAGTAGCCATTGGCTACTAACCCCCCAGACCTAAACACGCCCTTAAATTTAGTATTTAAGGGCTACCCTGAACCCTAGAAAATTAGATTCCTGCAACTACAAGAAGAAGGACTGCCTAGCTGAAAACCCCTGCAGCGGAAGACCAGAAGACGACAACTGCCTTGGCTCCAGAAACTCACCGGCCTGTCTCCTGCCTTCCAAAGATCCTGCTCCAGCGACGCCTTCCAAAGGGACCAGCGACCTCGACATCCTCTGAGGACTGCCCCTGCTTCGAAAAGACAAGAAACTCCCGAGGACAGCGGACCTGCTCCAAGAAAAGCTGCAACTTTGTTTCCAGCAGCTTTAAAGATCCCTGCAAGCTCCCCGCAAGAAGCGTGAGACTTGCAACACTGCACCCGGCGACCCCGACTCGGCTGGTGGCGATCCAACACCTCAGGAGGGACCCCAGGACTACTCTAAGACTGTGAGTACAAAAACCTGTCCCCCCTGAGCCCCCACAGCGCCGCCTGCAGAGGGAATCCCGAGGCTTCCCCTGACCGCGACTCTTTGAATCCAAAGTCCCGACACCTGGGAGAGACCCTGCACCCGCAGCCCCCAGGACCTGAAGGACCGGACTTTCACTGGAGGAGTGACCCCCAGGAGTCCCTCTCCCTTGATCAAGTGGAGGTTTCCCCGAGGAACCCCCCCCTTGCCTGCCTGCAGCGCTGAAGAGATCCCGAGATCTCTCATAGACTAACACTGCGAACCCGACGCTTGTTTCTACACTGCACCCGGCCGCCCCCGCGCCGCTGAGGGTGAAATTTCTGTGTGGGCTTGTGTCCCCCCCGGTGCCCTACAAAACCCCCCTGGTCTGCCCTCCGAAGACGCGGGTACTTACCTGCAAGCAGACCGGAACCGGGGCACCCCCTTCTCTCCATTCTAGCCTATGTGTTTTGGGCACCACTTTGAACACTGCACCTGACCGGCCCTGAGCTGCTGGTGTGGTGACTTTGGGGTTGCTCTGAACCCCCAACGGTGGGCTACCTTGGACCAAGAACTAAGCCCTGTAAGTGTCTTACTTACCTGGTTAACCTAACAAATACTTACCTCCCCTAGGAACTGTGAAAATTGCACTAAGTGTCCACTTTTAAAACAGCTATTTGTGAATAACTTGAAAAGTATACATGCAATTTTGATGATTTGAAGTTCCTAAAGTACTTACCTGCAATACCTTTCGAATGAGATATTACATGTAGAATTTGAACCTGTGGTTCTTAAAATAAACTAAGAAAAGATATTTTTCTATATAAAAACCTATTGGCTGGATTTGTCTCTGAGTGTGTGTACCTCATTTATTGTCTATGTGTATGTACAACAAATGCTTAACACTACTCCTTGGATAAGCCTACTGCTCGACCACACTACCACAAAATAGAGCATTAGTATTATCTATTTTTACCACTATTTTACCTCTAAGGGGAACCCTTGGACTCTGTGCATGCTATTCCTTACTTTGAAATAGCACATACAGAGCCAACTTCCTACATTGGTGGATCAGCGGTGGGGTACAAGACTTTGCATTTGCTGGACTACTCAGCCAATACCTGATCACACGACAAATTCCAAAATTGTCATTAGAAATTCATTTTTGCAATTTGAAAGTTTTCTAAATTCTTAAAAGTCCTGCTAGGGCCTTGTGTGTTAAGTCCCTGTTTAGCATTGTCTTTTGGAGTTTGAAAGTTTGTTAAAAGTTTGAAATTAAATTCTAGAAACAGTTTTTAGATTCTTTAAAAAGTCTTCCAACTTTTAGCAAAATAATGTCTGATACAGAGATGAATGTGGTGGAACTCGACACCACACCTTACCTCCATCTTAAGATGAGGGAGCTAAGGTCTCTCTGTAATATCAAAAAAATAACCATTGGCTCCAGACCTACCAAAATTCAGCTCCAGGAGCTGTTGGCAGAGTTTGAAAAAGCCAACCCCTCTGAGGATGACTTCACAGAGGAAGAAATTAGTGACTTGGAGGGCAATTCCCCCCTTCCAGTCCTAAATAGGGAGACCAGGGCCTCTCAAGCCCTGTCTCCAAAAATGATAGTCAGAAATGTTGCTTCCCTCACAGGAGGGTCCAGCATTTCTGAAATCACTGAGGATGCTCTCAGTGAAGATGACCCCCTGTTAGCCAGGATGGTCAAAAGATTGGCTTTGGAAAAGCAGCTCCTAGCCATAGAAAGGGAAAGAAAAGAGATGGGCCTAGGTCCCATCGATGGTGGCAGCAACTTAAATAGGGTCAGAGATTCTCCTGACATCCTAAAAATCCCCAAAGGGATTGTAACAAAATATGAAGCTGGTGATGACATCACCAAATGGTTCACAGCTTTTGAGAGGGCTTGTGTAACCAGAAAAGTGAACAGATCTCACTGGGGTGCTCTCCTTTGGGAAATGTTCACTGGAAAGTGTAGGGATAGACTCCTCACACTCTCTGGAAAAGATGCAGAATCTTATGACCTCATGAAGGGTACCCTGATTGAGGGCTTTGGATTCTCCACTGAGGAGTATAGAATTAGATTCAGGGGGGCTCAAAAATCCTCGAGCCAGACCTGGGTTGATTTTGTAGACTACTCAGTAAAAACACTGGATGGTTGGTTAACTGGAAATGAAGTGTGTGACTATGTTGGGCTTTATAATTTGTTTATGAAAGAACACATTTTAAGTAACTGCTTCAATGAAAAGTTGCATCAGTATCTGGTAGACCTAGGTCCAATTTCTCCCCAAGAATTGGGAAAGAAGGCAGACCACTGGGTCAAGACTAGGGTAACCAAAACTTCCACTGGGGGTGACCAAAAGAAAGGGGTTACAAAAACTCCCCAGGAGAAAGTGGGTGACACTAGAAACAAAGAAAAAGAGTCCTCTGTAGGCCCCCAAAAACCAGAACAGGTGGGTGGGCCCCAAGACACAACCCAAAACAAAGGTGGGTACCAGGGTAAGAACTGGGATGCCACTAAGGCATGGTGCCACAACTGTAAACAGTCTGGGCACCACACCAAGGACACTTCTTGTCCCAAAAACAAACCCCAGAACAAAATTCCAGGGGTAACCAGTGTAGCCATGGGAGATGACTCCTCAGATGAGGAGGTCTTCCTAGCCTTCAACTGGAAACAGGGCCCAACAGGTGAGTTGGAGATTCCAGAGGGAAGTAGACACTTCCACCACCTACTGGTGAATGGAATCCCAACCACTGCCCTGAGAGACACTTGTGCCAGTCACACTATTGTGCATGACAGGCTGGTGCTCTCAAACCAGTACATCCCAGGTGAGACTGCCAGGGTAAGAGTTAGCCTAGACAGGGTCACTAAGAGGCCTGTGGCTTTAGTGCCCATAGAAGTGGGTGGCACTCTTAGCTGGAGAAGGGTAGTAGTCAGTACAGACCTCCCCCTTGATTGTCTCCTTGGAAATGACTACCCAGAGGTTAGTCAGAGCCCAAGAGAGAAACTGGTCCAGTGCCAGTCCTCTCCCAAGGATTCTGGAAGTCCTGCCTCTGCAGTAAATGCAAGCAGGCCCCAGAAGAAGAAGAAAAGAAAACAGAGTAGGAAGGGTGGACAACCTTTAGCCAAGGTTACAGCAAGCCAAGGAGATTCTGCTCCAGTAGGGGAGAACTCCAAAAATGGCCCTGATAAAGTCCAACCTGACCCACAAGAAGTCCTGGCTAGTCAGGCAACTGTTAAACCTGAGTGGGTGGCTCCTCAGCTAACAGAAGAAAGAGTGGAAGAAGGGTGTTTACTACAAGATGTGGTAACCCCCCACTCCAATACAGCAGACAGGCAACCTGAACCCAAAGAAGCCTGTAACTTAGCTCCTTCCCTTTTAGGTGAAGAGCTAAAGGTGTGGTTCTGGGCACTGACAGCTGTCAGTGGCCTCTGCTGGGTGTTAGCCTTTATGGCTGCACTATCCTTAGCATGGTGGTCTGACCCCATGCCAAATAGCAAGTTAGGCCCCCTGACCCTATTGGTCATGGTGGGGTTACTCCAGCTCTGGGTAACCTCTCTGGGTAAGCTAGGGGTGACCCTGGCCAAGATAAGGTTAGCAGAGGTGGACACCTCTAAGACCAAAATAGAAAGAATGGGTGGAGACATTGAAGAGGCAGACAAGAGGCAATTCAGACTAGGTCCTATCACTGTGGAAGTAGGTCAGTTCCCCAAAGGGAATGACCTGAACAGAAGGATGTAAGGCAGAGTAGGCCCTGCAACTAACCAGCCTATTTCTCCTACTCTTCCTCGCCTGACAGACTAGGAAGACTCTCCCAGCTTGGGCTGAGTCTCCTGGCCTGTGGGCTGGGGGGGGCTTGTGTAAAGAAATGGCTCCCTGTTGCAGTTACCCCCCACTTTTTGCCTGATACTGATGCTGACTTGACTGAGAAGAGTGCTGGGACCCTGCTAACCAGGCCCCAGCACCAGTGTTCCTTCACCTAAAATGTACCATTGTATCCACAATTGGCACACCCTGGCATTCAGATAAGTCCCTTGTAACTGGTACTTCTAGTACCAAGGGCCCTGATGCCAAGGAAGGTCTCTAAGGGCTGCAGCATGTCTTATGCCACCCTAGAGACCCCTCACTCAGCACAGACACACTGCTTACAAGCCTGTGTGTGCTAGTGAGAACAAAATGAGTAAGTCGACATGGCACTCCCCTCAGGGTGCCATGCCAGCCTCTCACTGCCTATGCAGTATAGGTAAGACACCCCTCTAGCAGGCCTTACAGCCCTAAGGCAGGGTGCACTATACCATAGGTGAGGGTACCAGTGCATGAGCATGGTACCCCTACAGTGTCTAAACAAAACCTTAGACATTGTAAGTGCAGGGTAGCCATAAGAGTATATGGTCTGGGAGTCTGTCAAACACGAACTCCACAGCACCATAATGGCTACACTGAAAACTGGGAAGTTTGGTATCAAACTTCTCAGCACAATAAATGCACACTGATGCCAGTGTACATTTTATTGCAAAACACACCCCAGAGGGCACCTTAGAGGTGCCCCCTGAAACTTAACCGACTGTCTGTGTAGGCTGACTAGTTCCAGCAGCCTGCCACACCAGAGACATGTTGCTGGCCCCATGGGGAGAGTGCCTTTGTCACTCTGAGGCCAGTAACAAAGCCTGCACTGGGTGGAGATGCTAACACCTCCCCCAGGCAGGAGCTGTGACACCTGGCGGTGAGCCTCAAAGGCTCACCCCTTTGTCACAGCCCAGCAGGGCACTCCAGCTTAGTGGAGTTGCCCGCCCCCTCCGGCCACGGCCCCCACTTTTGGCGGCAAGGCTGGAGGGAACAAAGAAAGCTACAAGGAGGAGTCACTGGCCAGTCAGGACAGCCCCTAAGGTGTCCTGAGCTGAGGTGACTCTGACTTTTAGAAATCCTCCATCTTGCAGATGGAGGATTCCCCCAATAGGGTTAGGATTGTGACCCCCTCCCCTTGGGAGGAGGCACAAAGAGGGTGTACCCACCCTCAGGGCTAGTAGCCATTGGCTACTAACCCCCCAGACCTAAACACGCCCTTAAATTTAGTATTTAAGGGCTACCCTGAACCCTAGAAAATTAGATTCCTGCAACTACAAGAAGAAGGACTGCCTAGCTGAAAACCCCTGCAGCGGAAGACCAGAAGACGACAACTGCCTTGGCTCCAGAAACTCACCGGCCTGTCTCCTGCCTTCCAAAGATCCTGCTCCAGCGACGCCTTCCAAAGGGACCAGCGACCTCGACATCCTCTGAGGACTGCCCCTGCTTCGAAAAGACAAGAAACTCCCGAGGACAGCGGACCTGCTCCAAGAAAAGCTGCAACTTTGTTTCCAGCAGCTTTAAAGATCCCTGCAAGCTCCCCGCAAGAAGCGTGAGACTTGCAACACTGCACCCGGCGACCCCGACTCGGCTGGTGGCGATCCAACACCTCAGGAGGGACCCCAGGACTACTCTAAGACTGTGAGTACAAAAACCTGTCCCCCCTGAGCCCCCACAGCGCCGCCTGCAGAGGGAATCCCGAGGCTTCCCCTGACCGCGACTCTTTGAATCCAAAGTCCCGACACCTGGGAGAGACCCTGCACCCGCAGCCCCCAGGACCTGAAGGACCGGACTTTCACTGGAGGAGTGACCCCCAGGAGTCCCTCTCCCTTGATCAAGTGGAGGTTTCCCCGAGGAACCCCCCCCTTGCCTGCCTGCAGCGCTGAAGAGATCCCGAGATCTCTCATAGACTAACACTGCGAACCCGACGCTTGTTTCTACACTGCACCCGGCCGCCCCCGCGCCGCTGAGGGTGAAATTTCTGTGTGGGCTTGTGTCCCCCCCGGTGCCCTACAAAACCCCCCTGGTCTGCCCTCCGAAGACGCGGGTACTTACCTGCAAGCAGACCGGAACCGGGGCACCCCCTTCTCTCCATTCTAGCCTATGTGTTTTGGGCACCACTTTGAACTCTGCACCTGACCGGCCCTGAGCTGCTGGTGTGGTGACTTTGGGGTTGCTCTGAACCCCCAACGGTGGGCTACCTTGGACCAAGAACTAAGCCCTGTAAGTGTCTTACTTACCTGGTTAACCTAACAAATACTTACCTCCCCTAGGAACTGTGAAAATTGCACTAAGTGTCCACTTTTAAAACAGCTATTTGTGAATAACTTGAAAAGTATACATGCAATTTTGATGATTTGAAGTTCCTAAAGTACTTACCTGCAATACCTTTCGAATGAGATATTACATGTAGAATTTGAACCTGTGGTTCTTAAAATAAACTAAGAAAAGATATTTTTCTATATAAAAACCTATTGGCTGGATTTGTCTCTGAGTGTGTGTACCTCATTTATTGTCTATGTGTATGTACAACAAATGCTTAACACTACTCCTTGGATAAGCCTACTGCTCGACCACACTACCACAAAATAGAGCATTAGTATTATCTATTTTTACCACTATTTTACCTCTAAGGGGAACCCTTGGACTCTGTGCATGCTATTCCTTACTTTGAAATAGCACATACAGAGCCAACTTCCTACAGATACCACTCGTAATCAGGATTTGTGAGTGGTTCAAAATAGTTTGTTAGGGATTTTTTCAAGGTATTTTACATGAAGGGTGGGCCAGCTTCCACTAATGTCTCCACAGTCTTGTAGATGGCAGCTCCTGCCAAATATAGGATCATGGGGAGCCTTCTGTCATTGTCCAAACCCACAGCAGCAAAGTTAGTTTCCAACGATTCCCCCCACACCTTCCATTTTGCCGTCTGCGAAGATGGGGTTCCATCACCTACAAATGGCTAAAGGGCTGGGACATACGCCATGGTCTCCCTTGTACCACTCGTCGACTGCGCTGGAGATGGAAATCTGGGACGTAGATGGGCGTGGCACTACGACAAGCCCTACTGCCACTCTCAACACTAATGCGGGTGAGACCAGGTGACCCGGGCTGCAGATGTAATAGGCAGCAGAGCACTCCGGTCCACCCCTGCAGGGGCAGAGCAGGCAGTGGGAGTGAAGGCTGAAGTAAAGAAGTCCAGATCGCCGCCAGATGACCAAATTGTTTTGGGCCCTGGTGTAGGACAAAGCAAAAAAGCAAAGTTCAGTCCTGGCCAGGAGCAACCGTGGCACCATTCCAGGTGTGGGCATCACAACAGCCCTCATGTCAAAGGAGAGTTCATCCTGAGTGCCATAAGCCAAATGACGTGGACGCGACTGTAGCTCCCCCAGGGCCAGCTGAGCAGAGCAGGCCCAAAGCTGTGTATGACTGAGCCAGGATAAAAGTCTGTGACTGTGCTGGGGCAAATGTCTGTGAGTCTCTCTGTGGGCTTGGCACTCCTGAGGCAGTCTGAAAGCAGGCAGGATCTTCTGCCGCTTGTAATGAGCTCATGCGCGGCCTCCTTCGCTGCAGCACTGGCGCAGCACCTCCAGGGCACTTCCCTCATGGCCAATTGTTGGATTGTGCACTGTTGTCCAGGGCTGATATGTAAGACTGGCACTGCTGCGTATCCCCCAGGCCCAGACCACCTGCATGTGACAGCTGAAACCACAACCATGCCCATGCTAGGGGATTTACTCAAAACACCCCTCCCATTCCTCACATGTTGGGACCACCCAAATCTCAACATAACATTCCTCCCGAAATTCCCTCCCATCTCCGGTCCAACATCCCCATCCACACTGGTCCCCCCTGCAGATTTTGACAACCTGCTTAGAGAAGCTGGTAAGCATCAGTGCCAAATTATCCGGAATCAGGAAAAACCTCATTAAAGTACCCACTATTTGTAGGTGGGCAGGATACTGCCCTTACTGGGGATATTAACTTGTGATCCCCATTCCCTCACAGGGAGACAGCAGCCAGAATAATTAATTTCAACCCAGGTATTTCCCCACTGACTTAGGTCCTGATTTGAGTTTGGAGGAAGGGTTACTCCGTCACAAACGTGACAGATATCTTGTCTGCCGTATTACAAGTTCCATAGGCTATAATGGATTTGTAATATGGCGGACAGGATATCTGTCACATTTGTGACGGAAGATCCCGCTAAGCCAAATCCGAAATCAGGCCTTTACTGGCGCACTCGGAATGGGGACCTTTGACCATGCTGTTGACTACATAGCAGGTCCTATTTTAATATACATACATTCATAAAGTAAGATTTTACCTTTCTGCTCAGATTTTGTGTTTACCAAACAATCAGCATCAAAGTATGTGGCATCAACATGAAACGAGATTTATTTGTTATTGAATTAGGCCCAACCACATGTTAATCCATGTCGACTCATGTGAACTAATGCAAGCGCTGTTTAACAGTGCGCATAACAACTGTTACTATGTACAAGCCACTTCCAAAAGCTCTAGATCTTCTTTCTCATGTTAATTGAAATAATGTTTGAAAGAAAAATACAAACAAGCAAATAATGATGTTTTTGATAATTTGACTCACAAATTGAAAAACTTGGGCATTTTTGTTTTACAGCTTCACTGTGGCTGAATTACTTCAAAAGTAGTTTTTGTAAATACATTTCAAAGAAAATTGTTTGCAATGTTTCGATAATTGCCCTACAAATAATGGTATGGATGAATAAAGAAAATGTTGTTTCTTGTTAACTATGGCAAAAGAGATTTTACTGAAATAAAGTAATGGAAGTAGGTTGTTATTCTGGAATTGATTTGTGTAATGAATTATTGCTGCATGAGACACAAAGTGCGCAAGTATAAAACCCTGTCCCAAACGCTCATCTATCATTTTTGTTCATAAAATTGTGACGGTCATTGGCAAATTGCACTCTATATTAGGGTTACTAAAACCTTTGCATACATTTATGAAAATGATTAAAAGACAGATTACTCTAGGTGCAATAAAGATGAACTCAGGTATTCTAAGAAGTAAATTAATTCCAAAATGTGTGCATCACAGACTCTCAGCGACATGCATTTAAGCTGTACCTACTAGTGCCCCTTCGTCCTATTCCTTACTCAAAGAAAAGGAGGCCCAGCTTCCCCCAGGGCAACCACTCCATAGTAAGCTGCTACCTCACCAAAGATTGCTCCCATTAAACTGTGTTTTTCTTTACTAAGTCCCACCTGCTGCATGGGCTGTAAAGGGCGCCAGGGCTGGGACACCTTCCTGCCTGTTTCTTGTGTCTCTCTTGGAAGGGTGCTCCGGGCTTCAGTGCGTCTTCAGTGCTCCATCAAATGAGGGCTATGTAGGAGCAGCAATGCAGGGGCTTTTGATATGCGACTCCCAATCATCTGTGATGGCCTCCTGTTTGTCTGCTTCTGATGTACGGCAGGTGGGCTCAGGTGTAGCCAGCACTGGTCCCTGGTGAGCAGTGATGGTGGCCGCAGGGTGGAGATGTTTCAGGCTGATCCAGGAGGTGACAGAGGTGGTGCTCGAGTCTGCTCTCATGGTCCCAATAGGCTTTGTGCAGGGTTTCCACGTTTTGCTGTGTGTTTTCTGCTTTTGTTCTCAGATTGTGTGTACCTGTGACGTCCTTCTGTATTCAGCTATGTTGGGTGGCCACGTATTGCAAGTTGATCTTTGCATTTAAAGCGGCCTTCTTGATTTTGTTCTGAGCAGCGAGTTCATCTGTTTCAGTAGTTAAAATGCTGGAGCGCACTTAAGAGTGACACCTTACTTCCCCCTTCCCTTCCAGGAAAAGAAGAAGCAAGGGCAGGGCAGGTGGGTGCTCTATCGAGGGTGATCCCCTTCCCCCTCCTAATCTACTGGACTAGTTGAATGATTTGCTGTGGTCCCTGACAGAGGTTTACAATCGCCTCTCACTTTTCGGTTGCCTTCTCATTTCCTCCACCCCCCAAATACAATTATAAATGAGGATAAAGTACCCTATATGTGTATTCAGTCCCAGGGGCTGTGGTACCTTTTTTTTCCCATCTCCAGTTTCCTGCTGACGAGAAACAGCCTGCTTTCTGTGGGATTGGTTCAGTCATTTCCACTGACAGGCGGTGCCTAAACTACCTATGAATGCCACTGTGCACTACCTCTACATGAGGGAATGAAAGGATCCAGAACAGGTCTTTGGCCTGCGGTTTATGGTCATCTGAATTTCTTGGCCAGTGGCAGCTTGGATTTCACCAGTAGTTCACTGTGGACTCTAAGCTGGTGAGCCTAATTGGTCACGGAGTAATCCATACTAGGGATGTAGCTAGTACAACAAAACTGAGGCTGCCTTAAAGAGATCTTGTGTTTGCTAGAGTCTGTGTCTGGTAGTGCAGTTTATCCTACACAGTCACTGGTTAATGACTTCTAATCGTTATCCACAGCCGTATATGAGGGGGAGGACTGCTTACAGTTTACAGCCAACATGAAAGTGGAGGCAGAATTTCTATTTCTATTGAATGTCACCTTTAACAATCTAAAGGCTTCCATTTTGGCTTCCAGAAGCTATTTCCATCCTGTTGGTACTTGTGACTGAGAGACAGTAAGGTAAATGGGGCTTAATTAAGGATTCCGCTTTTGAGGCATACATTGTTTGGCAAGGAGTTTGTAACCGTGTGGGTGTGGAGGAACCACTCCAGACTGCGTTATAGGTTTAAAACGAAGGATTTTTATTGAAGTTATGGAATATAGTGGTATTCAGGTAGGTTTACAGTCTTTGCGTAGCTGGGCTTTAATTGGTGGGATGTTCTTGAGGTCCGTTCCTTACCCGTCTTTCTCTCTCTCTCTTGTTCACAGGACTTTTCCCCGGGAAGCGCATGTGGAGAGAAAAGAACAAGAGCTGTAAGTGATCTTTTAATGATATTTCTTTTCTTATACAATGTCGTTATGTTCCCTGTCTTTCTGGTTTTGACAATATTACATTACTCTCCTTATCTCAGGTTAGCCCGTATTTGTCTTCTGTTTTCGTACTATTCTGATTCCTAATCTTTCTTGTCTTTCTGTTTTCCCTTAGTATTCAGCAGTTTCTGTGCCTGGGCTTCGGCGGGCCTTTTAATGGTAATGGTGGTCTACGGTGCCTGTCGGTAAGTTTTCGTGTTTCTCCCTGCTCCTCTTTTTTTTCTTGTTCCCCTTTTCCCTTCCTGTTACCCTAGTGCTCGTGCCTTCCCGTTTCCTCGGTGACTGTCTATTCCCTCCTCCCTTTTTCCCCGTGTCACTCCACTCCTTTCTCTCTCTCTCCCTCTTATTTACAGTCACTCCGGGACGTAGTCCCACGCACCTGAATGGCCACGCTTCTCCTGGAGCGTGGCGGGATACTGCATTTCGGCCTCCCGGTCGCCTAGAACAGGGTCTTCTCGGAATCGCCTCCCAGTTCCTCTTCCGATACCCGGACGGTACCTTCGGTGTTGGTTCACAGTCGAGCTCTGCTCCTCGTCTCTCTCCTTTCCACCTCTCAACGCTGAAAGTGCTGACTCTGGTATATTTGACCGGCCGGCGTCCCGCCACTGCGGAACGATTGACCAATCACAGGCAGCATGACCAGGAAGCTTCGGAGCAACAGGGGCAGACTCAGCACAAGTGACAGCCATGTGCGGGCGTGCAGGCTCTAGCCCGTCACAGAGTTGTAGGTGGTTTTATAGCACAAGAGGGCCAGGATCGGGTTGCTATGTGTTTCTTCTGATGAAAGTTTCAGCGCACTACTGGCTGGTCAGAAACTTGAGGGAGTTCAAGTACAATGTAGACTGTAAAAGATCCTACCAGAGTGAAATTTCGGGCATTGATCAATTTACACAATGCACACCTTCATGTGCCAATCCCGGCTTTTCCTTAGAAGCTTCTGAGTTCTTGTGTTGGGGACAGTCTTGTCCTTCAGCTTGAATCCTTCTCCAGGGTTTTTACACAAATCATGACCCTACTGATGACTCTCTTGCATGTGGAAGGTATGATTATCCCTACTAGGATTACCAATGCTCCATACCCTATCCGGTGACCAGGCTGTCCGGGATATCCTTGCCAACTGCTGCAACTGCTTCAGGAGCTGGGCTTCCTATCAATCAACCATAGTCTGAGGTTTGCCTGTGGCAGGATCTGAAGTACATCAGACTTGACAGCATTAATTTACATCCCACCTATTTGAGTGATTAAACTACATTCCCCTTTGGTTCTTCTGTTGCACAGGGAACATCCATAGGATGGGAACGGCTACAGATGCAGGTGAACGTGGTGAGTTGAACTTGCTTGGTATGGGTCATTTCTGTCAAAAGGCTGGATTTAGCTACTGGATGGCAGCCCTTATTTTAACTTTTGTCATCAATGCCTGTGTATTTGTGGTGCTGTAGCTTGCTTGCATCAGTGTTCTGTGGTCCGGCACATTCTGCAACATTGGTATCCCACGTCAAGTGACTTCATAGCCTTTTTTCAAATGACAGAAACTGTTTTCCTTCACCTCCAGTGCAGACATTCTCCTTTAAGCCTTTCAAACGTAGTCTCTCCCTGTCCCCGAAATTAAACAGCAATGTTTTAATAGCTTTATGTTGTAAAGATACTTTATCTTTTTGTATCATCGCAGTTAACATTAGCTACATTTCTAATGTTGTTTATTCCCTATCTGTTCTCGCTGCTTACCTTTAAAGAGTTTTCACTCTGTTGCCTCGAACAGAGTACATTCCATACCGGTTAACATTCTTATTTGCATTCAGTTGTCTTCTGTCCACAGAGCTGTCAAACCTCCTTGCTTATTGAACTTATTTGTGCATATCTGCATTTTGCACTGTCACTACTTCACTTTCCTAATCTTTGGTAGACTTGATTCAGCCAGAGAGGAGAGATGAAGCAAATTCCAAACTTTTTGCCTTAGCCACCAAAAAGACCCGTGGTATACTTTTTAGATTTTGTGATGTGTAGTAGAAATTGTTGCACAGAATGCAAGGTCCAACCTTGAATATACCACTTGAACCTAGCATCCAAGACATCAAAGCTACTGGAATACATTACCTTGCAAATGATGGTCATGGCTTTGAAGGCTATCCTCCCATAATTTGAAAGACATTGTATTGCTTGCAGAAGTGGTGAAATAGGTTATTGTCTGTATAGTTATGCAGTCAGCCGGTTTGCTGCATTCTGAACCAACTGAAGATAGTGTTTTTTTTATGGGGCATCAGGATAAATATAGCCATGTTAGTCCAGTCGTGATTGCACCAATTGATCACTGCAATAGTAAACTGCAAATGTATAAATGGTAAGCTAATTCCTCAATATCTTCAGCTGGAGTAAAACAGTCATAGATACATTAGTGACCTGGGTCTCTAAAGACAGATTGGTGCCCATGTGACTACTCAGGTAGAGAACCACCTTAGCAGGAGAAGGGGGTCACGATCCAAGGCAAGGTGCCTTGCCTCTTATGAAAAACCCATAGTGGTTGGAAGAAGCTCGAGTGTTGTGTGACAGAACCTTATAAACCAAGTGAGGACAATACAATGGTCAAAGTTCATGGGCGTTAGTCCATCCCAACAGCACAGAATGGCAAGATAATCAAGAGATTAGCTGTGTCTTATCTGTATACATATAGAATCTAGACCCTACCGAGTGGAGCCGCTTTCAGGGGACGTGTATATAGGCTGAAAACAAATGGGGACAATTGTGGTCCATGAGCTGAGCTCCTGAACCTGCAAAGTAAAATGGAGTATGGCAACTCTCTGATATTTGTTAGGTAGAAACATTTTTGCCTGCCCAGGACAGTGCCTGAAAAGCCTATCTCAGTTATTCAGAAATACATTGTCAATGGTGGTGAAGGCGTCAGGGTCAGCATCAACACATAGGCGCTGTGCTTCTTACAAACAGGAAAGAATTAGTGAGGTTGGCATTCTCTTCATTTTTATCAAGGAGCTTGGGGGTCAAACTGTAGCAGTCAAGAGTGACAATATGGTGTTCAAGGTGCTTCAGAAAAGCCACTACTCCTGTTCCCCTTCATTCATCCAATCGATCTGCAGTCAAATCAGCACTTTTGGACCTACTTGCACATGAAAGCAATGGCTTGATCCTGACGTTCTTTTCCCACTTTCTAAACTGGGGGTACAGGGCACAGATGCAATGCCGAGTCATGGCCTTGGGGAGTGTTAATCACCTTCCCATAACCCCACTTATTACCTAACTTTTGCCAGGGGTCCACAGGGAGATGGACATGGCTTAAATGGTCCACTTCTGGCTCAGGAGACTTGGTTATTTTACTTTGCTAGAAGTCCGTGTGCGCAGAGTGAATTCTACCGAGGGTGTTTTGCCCTCTCTCCTGTCCTCATCTGATCTTCTGGCTGCAAAGAAGGCCCCCAAAATTAAGCTAGACCTCCTAGTTTTACCAGCTCTTGTTCGGTCACTCTACGAGCTGGATGTGACGGCGACGTCTTCCTCCTTTGGAACTTTGGTTCTCTTAGCTGCTTCCGTCACAGGGGAATTTGATCGTCTTGAAGCAATAATTCTCCATGTGCGGCACAATGATAGCTTCTGCTTAGCTTACGATCCACTCCCCGGAACTGCTGACTCCGTCCTCCCATGCCATGGGCAGGAACCAGGAAAAGGGGGGAAGTGTTGAGCCCTGCTGAATCCAGCCCCGTTGCCTCTCCCGTTTCCCAGTCCGCTGACCTTTACTATATTCTGATCAATTTGGCTTCCGCAGGTCCTTTTGGTAGAGGAGGGTGTTTCTTATGCTTTCTCCTGATAGGAGAGGCTAAAACAGCAATATTCCTATGTTAATCAGCAAGTTGTCTCCAGGCATAGATCGCATAACATAAGAAGGACTATGGCGAGGAAGAATAGGACTCAATGTTATGGGACTTTAGCTACTAGCTTATAAACCTGTTGATGTCTCCTGTTTGTTTAATTTTAATCATAGATTCTTCTTAACTTGAGCACCAGTACACCAAAGATATTTAACTGTTTTATACAGACACCTAAAGTGTTCTTCCTTGCTTCAGTAGTTGATTGGAACAAATTCCCAGTGACTGGCACGTGGAAGCGAGGGAAGAGGTGTGTGCAACAACTAGTACTTTTCACAAGGGGCTATTCAGCATAACAAATGCTGAAGATCACTGTCCTGGTATATTGAAGGCATACCAAAATAAGCACCGTGGTGGGGTAGAGGGAAGGGTAGTTGGTGGAAAACAGAAAAGGAGAATCAACTAATAGTACGCACAGGCATAATGGCATGACCCAACAAGCACTGGCAAAGCCAATAGGTCTTGAGTTAATGGGCTAATGTATGAAGCATTAGTACATTAGAGCAATACCTATCGGAAGGAACCAACAAACGTGGACAGAGAGAACGGTAATTGCTATCCTATCCTCGCTGAGTTCCAGCTGACTGCTGAAAGAAGAGGCTCTCCTCCACCCGCAGGTTCCTGCTGCGCCTCATCCCTGGTGGGCTAATGGGCCTCCCCACAAGCGCAGTCAGCGTACCTCTTTTCTGGTCTGTGTTCCGGTTTTCTGCTTCTCAATCTCTCTTGCCTTTGGCTTTCACTCGCTAGTGCATCTTTGCTTTCACTGTCTCTTGCCCTCTGCCCTGTCTGCCTTTTTCTGCCTGTTTTTTATTTCCTTTTGCCTTAGCCACTCGGGCTTTTGTCTTTTCTGTGTTCTACCTTCTTTTTTCTCGCTCCCTTCTCCCTTCTCCCATTCCCCGTGCTCTCGACCGCCCCCCTCCCCTGCACTGTGCCTGCTCTTCCCGCCCTCCCGCCTCCCAGCTGCAGCCACGCCCACCCGCCACCCTTCACTATTTATGACGGCTTCTGCATGGTTCGGACAGCAGCCACACTGACCCTTGGCCTAGTGTGACCTGCCCCCACCTCCAGCGCCATCTACTAGCGGACCTCGCTGAGGTACAGCTGACTGCTCAAAGTAGAGGCCCTCCTCAACCCGCAGGTTCCTGCCTGCGCCTCACCCCTGGTGGTCTAGTGGGCCTCCTCAATAGTGCAGGCAGCGCTCTCTTTCCTGGTCTGTGTTCCTGTTTTCTACTTCTCACTCTCTCTTGCCTTCGGCTTTCACTCGCTCATTCTTCTTTGCTTTCACTTTCTCTTGCCCGCTGCCCTGCCTTTTTCTGCCTGTTTTTTATTTCCTTTTGCCATAGCCACTCGGGCTTTTGCCTTTTCTGCATTCTAACTCCCTTTTTCTTGCTCCCTTCCCCCGTTCCCCGCGCTCTCGACTGCCCCCCTCCCCAGCACCGTACCTGCTTTTCTTACCCACCCGCCTCCTAGCTGCGGCCCCACCCACTAGCCTCGCTCTGCTATTTATGAAGGCCGCGCACAGCTGACGTGCCAAAGGCAAGCTTGTCTGCACCTGTCCACACCTGGACTGCACCCAGCGCCAGCAACCCTGGTGCCCGGAACGTCTGCTCCTACAGTGCCCGCACCCTCATCGTTCTCAACGCCGGCATATCGCCCGCCTGCCAATCCGCCTCCCAGAGGGACACCAAGGAACCCTTCACCTGCCAGAACTGCAACTTCACCAGCCTCCAAAGCACCGCCCCATGGACCCAAGAATCAGGACACAACCACTCCAGCTGCATTCTTATCAACACTCGCTCCATACACAAGCACGCCGTCGAAATCTGGAACCTCCCCGACTCAACCACCCCAGATGTTGCCTTCCTCACCGAAACCTGGTTCAACCCCTCGTCAACCCCCAATATCGCCACAGCAATCCGCGACGCCTACAAGATTATACGCAAGGACTGCACCAATCGACCAGGTGGTGGCATCGCCATCGTCTACAAAGACACCCCTCGCATATCCACACACTCCGAAGCCTCATCGACCACCATGGAACAACTCCACTTCCAGATAGGGACCAACCCTAATACCACGCTTCGAGGGACCCCAATTTACAGACCTCCAGGACCCCGCCCTCGTTTCTGCGACTCCATCGCCGACCTCATCAGCACCCATGCTCTCGCATCCATGGACTATATCCTCCTGGGAGACCTCAACTTCCACCTGGAGAACCCCAGCGATAACAACTCTGCCACCGTGATCGAAAACCTCACCAACCTCGGACTCAAGCAACTTGTCACCGACACACTCACTTAGCCGGACACACACTGGACCCCATCTTCTCCGCCAGCAACCACGTCTCCGTCAGCCACACCACCAATGGACCGACCACCACTGCATTCACTTCACCTTCAGCAAACCAATCAATCGCTACCGTGCACCTCAACTTCCCTGCAGAAGTTGGAACAAGGTCTCCGAAGCCCAGGTCACCGCCAACCTCAATGCTACACCCCCCAAGCCGACAACAACTTAAACACAGCCGCACCCAACCTCTACAAATGGATCACTGACTGCGCTAACACCCTCGCCCCCCTCAAGATACTCCCCAACAGAGACACAGCCAAGAAAGCCAACTGGTTCACCCCAGCCCTCAGAGAGTCAAAGCAGGTCTGCAGACAGCTAGAGAAGAAATGGCGTACCGACAAGACCCCCTCAAACCATGAAACCTTCAAAAACACCGTCAAACACCACCACCAGCTCATGAGGACCACCCAAAAACTCGCCCTGCAATAACGCAACAACAACTACGCTCACAACAGCCAAGAACTTTTCACCGTCATTAGAGAATTCACTAACCCCAGCTCTGACTCCACTGACATCCCCCTATCGCAAGAACTCACCACCCAGGGCCCCACCACCAGCTCGACGGCCGAAGCGTCACCACGTACCCCGCTCTCCTCCGCTGGAACAACAACACCAATGAGGAAACCCGTATCATCATGAGAACCATACACTCAGGAGCACCCTCTGACCCCTGCCCCCACCACATCTTCAACAAAGCCAGCAACATCATTGCACCCAATGTCCGACACACCATCAACCGCTCCTTTGAAATGGCCACCTTCCCAGAGGGTTGGAAACATGCAGAGATCCACCCTCTACTGAAGAAACCCTCTGCTGACCCGAAAGACCTCAAGAACTACCGGCCCATCTCTCTTCTCCCTTTTCCGGCCAAAGTCATTGAGAAGGCAGTCAACAAACACTTCACCACCTTCCGGGAAGCCAACAACATCCTGGCGCCTCACAGTCAGAATTCAGGAACAACCACAGCACCGAGATCGCCCTCCTCGCTGCCACAGATGACATCTGCACCTTCCACGACCAAGATGAGACCACAGCCCTCATCCTCCTAGACCTCTCCACCGCTTTCGACACAGTCTCACACGACACACTACGCTCAAGTCTCCACAACGCTGGCATTCAAGACTTAAGCCACCAAGATCAGCTGCAGCGTCACCCAAGGATCCTCACTGAGCCCTACCCTCTACAACCTCTACATGGCCCCACTGGCTGCCATCGTCAGAAGCCATGCACTCGACATCATCTCCTACGCACACGCCACCCAACTGATCGTCTCTATCACAAACAACCCTACCACCGCCAAGAACAACTTCCACGAAGGAATGAAGGCAATCGTCACCTGGATGAAAGACAGCTGCCTCGAGCTGGATTCGGACAAGACAGAAGTCCTCATCATCGGCTCCTCACCCTCCGCCTGGAATGACTCCTGGTGACCCACCGCCCTCGGAAACACCCCTGCCTCCACCAACCACTCCCTCAACCTCTGTGTCATCCTAGACTCATCACTCTCCAGGGACCGAAAGGTGAACGCCGTCTCAACAGGATGCTTCCACACCCTGCGCATGCTTCGGAAGATCTACAAATGGATCCCAACCAAAACCAGAAGGACAGTCACCCAGCCCCTCGTCAGCAGCCACCTCGACTACGGCAACGCGTTCTCTGCCGGAACAACCACCAAGACCTGAAAAAGACTGCAACACACGTAGAACGCCTCCACCGGTCTCATCATGAACAACCCCTGTCACAGCCACACCTCCGCCATCCTGAGAGACCTACACTGGCTGCCCATCGACAACAGAATCACCTTCAAGCTTCTGACTAACGCCTACAAGGCCCTACATGACACCAGACCAGTCTACCTCAACCACAGACTCTCCTTCTACACTCCTGCCAGACAGCTCTGTTCCACCAACCAGTCCCTTGACAATGTTCCCCGCATCCGGAAGACCACAGCTGAAGGAAGATCCTTTTTCCACATCACTGCCAAGACCTGGAATACCCCCTCCACCCACCTCAGGCAATCCCCCACCCTGTCGCAGTTCAAGCAGAAACTCAAGACCTCAGGACCTCTTCGACTGATCTTCAGCCCCCCACCTCCTCCAGCGCCCTGAGATCCTCACAGGTGAGGCATTGCTCTCTACAAATCCTTGATTGATTGAAGTGAAAGCTGAAGGATACCCCAAACAGCCAATAGCATTAGGTGACAGATGAATAATGTATTGACTAAGGCAAGACATAATTGACAAATTCTCAAAGAGATTGCTGAGAGAAGCTGGTCAAAGAAAGCCAATGGGCAGAGCACACTCAATATAGACTGTTAGCAATATGTCTCTTAAAAACACTTGCACCCAGGACCAGAACAAACATAGCAGGGAGAAACTACCTTCAAACTACAAGGTTTATTTAGACTTTGACCACCATTATACACAGTCGCTGTCCAGGGCTGGGTACCTGGGCCATACTACTATAAGCTGCTATTAAAAGGCTTTGCACTGAGTCATTTAAAGTTGCCCAAGGCCAAACAATGTTGGGGCAGCTGCTGTTGGGCCAATAAGTAACTGAGCCAGCATAGGGGATACCTACAAAGGAAAAGCTAGCCAGGCCCCACCGGAGCAACATGCTGTAAATGGTAATTTATAAATATTAGTTCATTCTATAGCCTCCCAGTTTCCTAGGGGTCAATTTGAAATACTCATGTCTTTGGCAGCTCTTTCCTGCTTTTAAATCGTTTCAAGGAGAAACAATACATAACCATTCTAAGAAAAAGGGAGTATTTTTACGTAATTTATACAATACAGGGGCATGTTTCCATCAAGGACTAGGTAACATAGTGAGTGAAAGCAGCATTCACCCACTCTGGAGACCTTTTCACCTACATAAAAAAACACAGAATTTTCCCTACCAGATAATGTGTTACTGAAGGCAAGTTACTTGTTCGTCTGGCAGAGACTTCTAGCTGCAGTTTCCTTACCTTTGAATAGATACCCAAGGCATACCATCCTGAGGGTGGCAGAGAAACCTTCTATAGTAAAAGGTCCTGCAGGACTGAACAGGCAAAATGCTCATCCCTACAGACCTGACTTTCCAAGCAGTAGTATTCAGCAAACATTTGCAGGGTCATCCACGTTGCTGCCTGGCAGATGCCCAGGACCAGGACTCCACGAGCCAACGCCGTGGTTGCAGGTTTTCTCCTGGTGGAATGAGCCTGTAAAGCCTCTGGAAGCTGCTTTTTAGCCAGGGCATAGCAGTCTTGATACAGAGAATGACCCAGAGTGAAATAGTTAGTTTCTGTGCTGGCTGACCTTTTTCTAGCTCTGACATAGCCCAGGAAGAGTTGGTCGTCCACCCGAAACGCTTTTGTCCAGTCAAGGTAGAACGACAATGCTGTTTTTGGGTCTATACGTGGAGTCACTCCTTTTCTTTAGAGGGATATGGAGGAGCATAAAAGGTGGGCAGGGTGACAGATTGTCCTAAATGCAATGGGGTCACCACTTTCGGCAGGAAAGAGGCCCTGGTGCGAAGCACCGCTTTGGAAA
Organism: Pleurodeles waltl; assembly: GCF_031143425.1. Taxonomy (NCBI): domain Eukaryota; kingdom Metazoa; phylum Chordata; class Amphibia; order Caudata; family Salamandridae; genus Pleurodeles; species Pleurodeles waltl. The sequence goes on along the minus strand of NC_090440.1, from coordinate 1,640,062,371 downwards.
CACAGAGAGATAAGGAGGCTTGGATGATAAAGCCTGCAGCTCACTCACCCTCTGGACAGATGTTATTGGCAGGAAGGCTGTTTTGACAGAAAGCAGCCAGAGGGGACAATTGTGCAGTGGCTCAAAGGGAGCATACGGGGGGTATGTCAGAACCAGATTTATGTCTCACTGAGGCAGAATAAAGGGTGAAGTGGGAAACATATGTACAAGCCCTTTGAGGAACCTCTTTACAATTTGGGACTTAAAGAGGGTTGGTCAGGCAGCCACAGGAAGGCGGGCAGAGCAGAGAGAGTACCCAGAGCAGAGCCCTGCTGGTCTAGGGTAAGACTTAAGAGAAGAATATCAGAAGGAGAGGCAGAAAGAGGGTCAATAGACTTTTCTGTACAATATTTTTAAAATTGTTTCCATTGGGAGGAGTATACCGTTTTGGTGGAGGGATGCCTGGCTGCCAAAATAACGTTACAGACTTCAGGAGGAAGGTCAAAAGCTGTCAACTGTTGCCGCTCAATCTCCACACAAGGAGGCACGGAGTTGAGAGGTTCTTGTGGAGAACCCTCCACTGCTGCTGTGACAGAAGGTCCTCTCAAAGGGGCAGCCCGATTGAAGGATCAATGCTCATTTTCAGGAGCTCAGAATACCAAACTTGCCTTGCCAAGTCTGGCACCACAAGAATGACTTGGGCTCTGTCATTTTTGATCTTCTTGAGAACTCTGGGCAGAAGTGATATGGACGGAAAGGCGTACTGGAGGCCTGTACTCCACTTAAGACAAAAACTGTGCACTGTGCATTCTCTTCAGAGGAGAACAGATCTAACCAAGGTTCCCCCCAATGCTGAAAGAGTCCTTGCACCACCTCCAAATGGGAGCGGCCCTCCTGATTGGCTACGCATTGATGGCTGGCATTTAGAGAACCTGCCGGGTGGTGAACCACCAGGATTATGTCCTGCTGTTCCAGCCATGTCCAGAGGCTCAGGGCCTCTTGACAAAGGGCCCATGACCCCACCAGGTCCTGCTTATTGCAGTAGCACATCGCGGTGGTGTTGTCCATGAACCTCTCCCTTGACAGAAGGAAGAAAGCCTTAAATGCTAGTCGGATCGCACAAGATTCCAGCAAGTTGATGTGGAGTCTGGATTCCACTGGAGACCAGAATCCTTTGATCTCCACCTCCCCCAAATGGATGCCCCATCCCAGGAGCGATGCATCTGTCACCCCTGTCAGATCTGGTTTCGAGAAGGGAGAGGAGTCTGTCTTTGACCCAACTGCGGTTCATCAGCCACCACTGCAGGTCTTATGCAGGTCTCTCCAAGATCTAGACCATGTCGGAGAGATTTCACTGATGCTGCACTCGCTGGAACTTCAAGTCCCACTGCAGAGTCTGCATATGCCATGTGGCATGAGTCACCAGCAGGATGCAGGAGGCCATGAGGCCCAGAAGCCCCATAGTCATTCTCACTGAAATCCAGGATTGAGGCTGAAACATCAGTATCACAACCTGAATAACCTAGAGTTGCTGCTCGGTGGGATAAGCCCAAAACCGCACTGTGTCCAGAACAGCTCCGATGGAAGGGAGCATCTGAGAAACAGTTAGGTGTGACTTCGGCACGTTTATAGTGAATGGAGGCGGTCCGCCATAGTCTGAAGTGAGAGACAACAGCCTGGGGCTCACGTTCAACAGCCAGTTGTCAAGATAAGGGTAGATTGACACCCCAAATCTCTGCAGATGAGCTGCAACCAACACCATCACCTTGGTGAACTATTAAGGGGTATTGTTAAGACCAAAACGGAGCATATTGAATTGAAAAGTACTCTTGGCCTACCATGAACCTCAGGTAACGGAAATACTTATCCTGCAAGTCCACCACTACCAGCCAGTCTCCTTGATCTAGGGCAAACAAGACCTCATCCAAAACGTGCATATTGAATTTCTCCTTTCTAAGGAAGAGATTGACAGTTTGGAGGTCTAGAATAGGGCAAATCACCTTGTTCTTTTTGGGAACAATAAAGTAGCAGGAACAACAACCACTGCCTACTTCTGATAACAGAACACTCTCTATGGCTCTCTTGCGAAGAGAGCCATAACTTCCTCTTGGAGCAAAGACAGATGATCCTCTGCCAGCTGTTCTTGTGTTGGTGATATATGTCACAGTGCCCTTTCCTCGGGATCTGCACGCTGCTGAACAAAAGGCCCACCTCCCGGCGTCACCAACTCAGAAGGCTATTATAGCACAGAGTTATGATGAAGCCAGGCGTGGGGAAGGGAATTAGGGTAGGGAACTGCAGGGAGAGAGATCTGAAAAGAAACGGTTAGAACAAATATGCACACATTCATTCATAACAGTATAACTCACCAATAGACTCTTGAATAAAGGCATCTCCATGATATCAGATTGAGACCCTTTGTGAATTGGGCGTAGCCCCTTCTTTGAATCATGGAACAAGAACAAACTGCAACCTCTAAACCTAGAGATGGCAAGAGCTTTGTACTATGGTCATACTCTAAATATTAATCATGTAACAATTATGCATTAATAAGATAAACGTTTGATCTCAGCCTAGAAATTCTCAAAGACTTAAATATGTAACTCACATATTATGCTTCCCAAAAAACAATGAAATTATAATTTACTTATCTCTGAAACGTTTTCACATTTACTACCTAGGCCTGAAAGTTTACTCATTGAACTTGAAGCGTTTTGTTCATTGGGCAGAAGCGCCTTGTTTGTTGTCCATGAAGCGCTTTAATCATCATACATGAAGCGCTTTGTTCATTATGCCAGAGAACGCTTTTACTTGCTTTGTCTGAAGCGCTGCTCTCGTTATGCCATGGGGTGCTTTACTTATGTGGCCTGAAGCGTTTTGATACTCGTGCCCAGATCGCTTTACTCATGTAGCCTGAAAAGCTTTGATTGTCATGCCAAGGGCGTTTTACTCTTGTGCCTTGAAGCGCTTTGCTCGTTGTGTTAAGAGGGCGCTTTTACTCATTTGGACTAAAGTGTTTTGATCCTCGTGCCAAGACCACTTTACTCATGTGGCCTGAAACGCTTTGATTGTTGTGCCAAGAGCGCTTTACTCATGCGGACTGAAACAATTTGATTGTCGTGCCAAGGGCGCTTTACTCATGTGGACTGAAAAGCTTTGATTGTCGTGCCAAGGGCACTTTACTCATGTAGACTGAGAGGCTTTGATTATCGTGCCAAGGGCGCTTTACACGTGTGGTCTGAAGAGCTTTGCTCGTTGTGCTAAGGGGCGCTTTACTCCTGTGATCTGGAAAGCTTTGATCTTCGCGCCAAGGCCGCTTTACTCTTAGAACTGGAAACGCTTTGCTCGTTGTGCTAAGGGGCGATGTACTTTTGGAAGTAACAACTTCTTTCAAGATTGGGCTCATCAAGACCTTACCGCTATGAGTACGACCTACTCGTATCTGAATTCACCATGGAAACAAGGCTACCCCGACTTGCTGTCAATCTGCCATGCAGGAAATCTGCTCTTCTTCAGAACAACCCCCACGAGGTCTGACTGCGTCAAAGTCTTGAAAATAGTGAGCAATGTGCTTGGGTGTGGCTGGGCTTTATAGGCTTGCCACACCCCAAGATGGCCGCTGCCTCTAAAAACCTGGGAATTGTAGTCCCTTCATAGAATAGCACTGATAAGTGCATCTTGTCCACCAATTTCCTGACCCTCAGCTACATGAGCTTTACCACAGGGCAGGCAATGCCGATGACCACTTTTAGAACAGGAAGTAAGGACAAGTGGTGAGCATGAAGCGCTGCAAATACACGCAGCGGAATTTCGGGCAGGACCTGGACCACGCACAGCCTTATTCCTGACAATATAGGAGGAGGGGAAGACTGGAAAGAGAGTGAGTAGCCCCTCTGAATATTCTGCAAGACCCATTTGTCTAATGTAATGGACTGCCAATCCAATAGAGATGATTTTGGATTCACCCTACAACTGGGCACCCATGGTCTTGAAGAACAAGACTAAGAGGGCTTAGGGGCTAAAGGTGCTGGGGGGGGGGGGTGTTGGCGGATGTCTTCTGGCTACCAGACCCATGGCTAGGCTGGTAAAAGAAAACATTTTCTTACCCAAGGTATCCAGCCTCTTGGACTTCTAGTCCATTGGCACCTCCTAGTTCCTCATACCAGTCCAATAAAGTTGGGGTCTCTAACTAGTATTCTAAAGGGTCCAGTGAGCCCTCACACTCTCCCCCCCCATGCCTGCCTGCTCCAGAAAATGCTCAGGTAATGACCTAGGACCAATGAGCCCTTTTGGTGCCACAATTGGCATCAGGCGATGCTGTTCTGCCTCCGAGTCGTTGGGGATGAGAAAAAGGCTGGCACTGCTTATGGGCGTCTGGGGCTGTGGCATCAGGACCAGTGCGAGAGAAGGTTGCGCTGGCACGACCGGTGCAGATCCAGATCCTTGATCTGATCCATGAGATCCTATCAGAGCAGAGGCCTGAGCCGTCGGTGCGGAACCTAATGGGGCCTCCTCCAACCCCACAGGACTCGAAGGCGCTCCGGAGAAGTCAGCCTGCTTGAATATGTGGCACTGGCCTCGTAGAACTCCTTTATTTGATCAGGGGTCAGTCACTCTGGCTCCCGGAAATGCGGTGTGGCGCAGAGTAGGACCTGGCAATGGCTCCCCAGAACCATGCCTGGAATGCCAATGTTGTGAGCTTGTCATGTCACCCTACGGACAAGGAGAATTCGAAGACCTCTTTGACTTTTTTCATTTTTTGTGCTCAACTTCAAATGTCCAGAGGACCGCGAGGAAGAGGACTTGGAGCTCCTGGAGCAGTCCCGTGACTTTATTCTCAGTCGGGACTGAGACCTCCTAGTAGTCTTACTAAATGGTGTGGTCGCGCTCAAGACACCATAAGCACACCACATGAGGGTCCGTTACTGACATGGAGCAGTGACAGGAACCACACAGCTTAAACCCTCCCATCCTAGATGACATTCTCGACACATTTTGCAAACAAATTTTACAAAAGGTCGAAAAAAGCCTGTCAAAAAGAGACAGAGGGGGAGCTCTTGTCTGGATCAGCACTATCTGGTGCGGAAAAAAAATAACTGATATCCGCACACCTGGGTGGTGCCTATATAGGTTACTGCAACGTCACCTGACGGTGCGCAGGGGTATTGCTCACGCAAAACTCTTCCAGATTCAGTCTGATGCTTGGGAAATTCAAAAGTAACTTTACAGATAGAAGTCTCTATCAGATGACAGACGTTTGTGAATTAACACCCTTCAGAGGGTGTTAATAAGACCTCCTGCAGCTTGGTGGTGACCACTACCTCCCAACTCCATACTACAGTCGTAGTTCCTACAGAGACAGCCTGGTGGCAGGTTTGAAAAATGAACTAGAGGTCCCAGAAGCGGGAATGCAAAAAACAATGTCGCCAGTCAAAGTAGTGTTTTTTTTCCTCTAACACCATAAGCGAATGTTAGACTTTTCATCATTAGCGTGGTCTCCCTTAACTTTGTGCCTCTGTTCCCCAGTTGGTGATGTGTGCTGGACTCTGATTTGCTGTTTTTGTTACTCTGGGCACTTTACCACTGCTAACCAGTGCTAAAGTGCAAGTGCTCCTTTACAAAATGTGTATGCAATTGGCTTATCCATGATTGTCATGGTTTACTAGTAGGTCCCTAGTAAAGTGCACTAGAGGTGCCAGGGCCTGTAAAACAAATGCTACTAGTGGGCCGGCAGCGCTGGTTGTGCCACCCACATAAGTAGCTCTGTAATCATGTCTCAGACCTGCCATTGCCGTGTCTGTGTGTGCAGTTTTAACTGTAAATTCGACTTGGCAAGTGTACCCACTTGCCAGGCCTAAACCTTCCCTTTTCTACATGTCAGACACCCCTAAGGTAGGCCCTAGGTAGCCGCAAGGGCAGGATGCAGTGTATGGTTAAGTTAGGACATATAGGGGGTCATTCTGACCCTGGCGGTCATTGACCGCCAGGGTCAACGACCGCGAGAGCACCGCCAACAGGCTGGCGGTGCTCTCAAGGGTATTCTGACCGCGGCGGTTTGGCCGCGGTCAGAAAGGGAAAACCGGCGGTCTCCCGCCGGTTTCCCGCTGCCCTTAGGAATCCTCCATGGCGGCGCAGCTTGCTGCGCCGCCATGGGGATTCCGACACCCCATACCGCCATCCTGTTCCTGGCGGTTCGGCCGCCAGGAACAGGATGGTGGTATGGGGTGTTGTGGGGCCCCTGGGGGTCCTGCAGTGCCCATGCCAATGGCATGGGCACTGCAGGGGCCCCCATAAGAGGGCCCCACAAAGAATTTCAGTGTCTGCTTAGCAGACACTGAAATTCGCGACGGGTGCAACTGCACCCGTCGCACCCTTCCCACTCCGCCGGCTCCATTCGGAGCCGGCTTCCTCGTGGGAAGGGGTTTCCCGCTGGGCTGGCGGGCGGCCTTCTGGCGGTCACCCGCCAGCCCAGCGGGAAACACAGAATCAGCGCGGCGGTCTTCGGACCCCGGAGCGGTGTTCTGGAGGGGGAACTCTGGCGGGCGGCCTCTGCCGCCCGCCAGAGTTAGAATGACCCCCATAGTAATGTGTTTTATATGTCCTGACAGTGAAATATTGCTAAATTCGTTTTTCACTGTTGCAAGGCATGTTCCTGTCATAGGTTAACATGGGGGCTACCTTTAAATCTGAATAAAGTGTGGATTCACTTTGGGAGCGGATGGACATGTGGAGTTTGGGGTCTCTGAGCTCACAATTTAAAAATGCATCTTTTAGTAAAGTTGATTTTAAGATTGTGTGTTTGAAAATGCCACTTTTACCATTTCTGTGACTCTGACACAAAAAGGAGCTGGGGTGTAGCCTGCATATCCTGATGAGCCATCTGTGCTAGGAGGGAGGGGACGAGTGGTCACTTACACCTGAAAGGGCTGTGCCTGTCCTCACACAATGCAGTCTCCCACCCCCTGGTGAGTGTTTGGGGCCTGGGCAAGGCAGATTTCACATTCTCAAGAGACCTTACTTTGAAGTAGGCCTACTTCAAAGGAGAAATTGGGTATAAGAAGGGCACCCAAAACCACAGACTTTAGAACCCTTCTGGAAACAAGAGGAAACTCTGCCTGGAGAAGAGCTGAATAGCTGAGGAGAAGTGCTGCCCTGCCTGTGACTGTGCTTTGTGGAGCTATCCTACAGTTGCTGCTTCTGGCAGAGTAAGAGGGCAAAGACTGGACTTTGTGTGCCTTCCATCTTGTGAAGAAATCTCCAAGGGCTTGATTTAGAGCTTGCCTCCTGTTGTTTGAAGTTTCAGGGACAGCAAAGACTTCTCTCTGCCAGCACCTGGAGTCTCTGGAGAGACTCCTGCTCTGACAAGTGGTGCCCTATCCAGTCCCTGGGCCCTTGAAAGGAAAGCTGGTGGAAATCCAAGGAAATCGACTTCGGATGACTTCGGACCGCCGCCGCTGCTGAATCCGGTGATGCCGCTTGCACCCGACTCAGTGATCTTCGCTGGAACACGACGACCTTCGCAGGCTCGACGCCGCTGCAGCCCCACTGAAGTCCGCGACTCCGTGGAAGTTGCCACACCACGTCGTGACCGACGCCGCTTGAAATGCGTGCATCGAATTATTTACACTCTTCACCAAAGGTACTGTACTTGGGGGTCTACGCGACTCCGTGTCAGGTGGCGCTGGTGTCGGCTTGTTGGGAACGACTCCGTCACGACGCCGTGTTAACACCTCATCGAAGCATTTTGTGTTTCTACGCGCTATTTTTGAGTTTAATCTTCAAAAATTACTGACTTGACTTGTGTATGTCGGATTTTTGACGTTTTGGTCTTGTTTTGTTTAGATAAATATTTCCTATTTTTCTAAACTGGTGTTGTGTTATTTTGTAGTGTTTTCAATATGTTACTGTGTGTGTTGGTACAAATACTTTACACCTAGCACTCTGAAGTTAAGTATACTGCTCTGCCAAGCTACCAAGGGGGTTAGCAGGGGTTAGCTGAGGGTGATTCTCTTTTACCCTGACTAGAGTGAGGGTCCTTGCTTAAACAGGGGGTAACCTGACTGTCAACCAAAGGCAGTAGACTTCCTAAATTCTTGATATAAGTAGAGATTTAACTCAAATTGCATGAAATCAATATTTCACCTTTGTATTCTGTTTCAATACTCCACCCAGAACAGACAGGAGGATGACATTCACCCCAGTGACTTTTAAAGTGGGAGCTGACTAAGCTAGTGTTTTATTAACTGCAATATCATTGAGGTTATACACAGTAGGGCCCGTATTTATACTTTTTTTAGCGCCGCATTTGCGCCGCTTTTTGACGCAAAACGGCGCAAACCTACAAAATACAATGGTGAAATATTGATTTCATGCAATTTGAGTTAATATGGATATGGTTATTTATTTTGTCGTATTAGTCTACAGATCCTGTGCTTTAGAATGAAAATAATTGCTGTAAACAGTTCAGCAGATAATATAAAAATCTGGAAATCAGAGCTGATGTTAATCAAACCATATTTCATCAAACATCGCTGCCCTGTTACTCTACTCTAACCCAAAATGACAGTATCTTGTTAGCCATCTAACTGACATGGCCCTATAAGTTTACTAAAACGTAATAATAGTAAACTTTGTAAAATTTCCCTGCATACCTTATGCTGGCAGGAGGTCGGCAGTCTGAATTCAGCCCTTCGGCATCTCCCCACAGCAAAATGTCCATGGGCCCACTATATCCCTGCAAAGGTATCTTATATACATGTATGGCCAATGACGTCTTAAGGGGTGAGGAAAGGTCACACATGCTCGGCTGTTTTGCTACAAAAATGCACAATCAATACCCCTTTGAAGTAGCGTATTGACGCTAAGAAAGCTAATGCTCCTTCTCTCCTCTTCCTTCCAAGACTGATCTCTACAAAGTCATCTTCTTTTGCAACCCGGTTACAACACACACAAGTGAAGTGGAAAGATTTCCTTCTCTGTCCTGTTAATCTGAATGGTATCAGAAAAAATGTAATTTCAAAACAAAAATTATGGTGATCAAGCACACGCTGCTTGACTCACCAATCAAATGATTAGTCCACTTTTCTAAGTCCTATCCCTATCACGCTCATTCATTAACGTTAAACACACTCATGCTTATAGGCAACGAGGTCCATCTTGCACACAAATATGTTTATCTTGCATAAGCTCTGGCCCACAACACACTGAGGGCTCTGAAACAAAGGGTGAAAATCCTTGCCCCAAGAATATTGACTTTGGATTATAAAAGCACTTGGCTGACAGCCATTAGCTTGAGAAGCTGAGGAGGAACAAAAATTTGAAAAGTGCATTTTTTTTCATAATAGGTCGGCTAGACAAAGAAACTGTCAAACAGACCTATTATTAACAATGTACATACAGTGCAGTTTAAGTCAACCGCTTCAAACCATTGTTGCGCCGGGGGCTTGCCGGGGCACCTTTTTCTGGCCTCATGTCACCAGAGGCCCAGGAATTGGCATTGGGCCTCGTGGGTTTGGGGTGCGGCATGCCCTTTCTTCTTTTTCTTCTTTTACTTTTTTAGCTAAGTAAGGGCCATATTCTCCTTCTCCCAGCATGCCTTTCTTCTTATCCTCTTCCCTGCATGCATGTGGTTCCCTTTATAATATGGCGTCCTCATCTATCTCATTCTATAGTCTTTTCCCATTCCAACATGGCGTCCTTGCTTTTTCCTGTATGTCACTTCCTGTTCAGGAGTATTTAAGGAGTTGGAGTATTGCTCTCCTTGCGCTACAACACTTCCTTTGATGGTGATCACGTTCCAGTTGTTGTCTTCTGATTCCAGCCCTTTTCTCTGTTTGTTCCAGCTTCCTTCCAGTTATTTTTCTTGATTTGGAAATCTGATATTTTTTTCTTGTGTCTTTTCATCTGTTCCAGGGAGTTCGTTATAGGTTTTTTTTTTCCTCTTAGGGGTTTTTACTCTGGGACTCCTTCTGAAGGGCACAGACTGCCTTTTGACGTACCATTGTTAGCAGCACTGCGGCTCCTGGAAAGAGTCACCCTTACCTTGGCCAGAGCAGGACCTGCAAGAATCAAGGTTGTCCTCCAGTTTCAGCTGACCAAGGCCGTAGGCGAAGGGTAGACCGTGACAACCATTGGCTTTCTAGCCCAGCCACTTTCAGCTGTCGGCTTCAAGTTTTGCCAGTCATTTTTGGCTCAATACAGCTGACTATTCATCTTTCAACTTTCAACTAATGCTATTGGTCATTTACCTGTACCCTTCCACCTCTATTCGAGAGCTCGCATTGAAATGCATGAGGGAGTACTTTATTGGGGTTGTATGCGATTTCATATGAAAATTATTTTATGGATTACCATTACTAAGAAACTGGTTTAAATGGACATTTTCAGAATGAATGTCATTTACCTTTTTGCAGAAACCAATTCACATAATGACTTTTTGGTGGAATATTGCAGGGGACGTGGCTGCCGAGAAGGCGGACTAGATGTGCCAGGGCTGAGCTCTGTGCAAGCCCATGAGAATCCTGCTCAAATCCTGACCCCTCCCCCCAGTATCATCAGCCTGTATTCCTGTACCATTTTGTCCACAAATTGCATCCTCTCTGCACGCAAACCAAGCCCCTCGTCAAGAAAGGGGCCAAGCGCTGACACACGCAACACAACCTGATGCTCCAAGGGCTATAGAAGATGGAGCTCCCTGGAGGGAGAGTGTGCACCTAGGAGCTGGGCCCAGCCGACTGGCTGGAGAGGTGGCCTGCAGGAATGCCTGAGATCCGGAGACCCTCCTGTTAGACTTGCCAGAGGAGTAATGAGCCGATGACCGCCTGTGCGGCAGCAAGGAGATCGATCACAGGTGGTAGGCAGCGAAACTGGCAGTATTGCTTGCTGTCTCTAGGAATGCTGGTGCCAGTCATCAGGAAACTAAACCACCGAGACACACTGATTTGAATGCCAGGAGTGGGTGGTGAGTGCTGGGCCCCTGGGAGGCTTGTGGAACGGCACAGACACTGAGTGATAGCCGAGTCACCAAGGGCCTCTGAGAGTTGAAACATCCTGGAGGCCTAATCAAAGGGCTGAGATGAACTGAGAATTGCATCCCACATTTCCTTTGTCCCGCCTTTCAGTGGAGGGGAGCTGAAGCAAGATGACTGAAGGCCCTGAATTGATTGGGGGATAACATTAGTGCCCTTGGGGGGGGAGGGGGGCGGCCGAATGGGGGAAGCGAGGTCTGCTGAGCGAGAAATAAGAGGAGTACCCTTTGGTCATTTCTGGGCCATTTGTAGGGACTGGACTGAGTGGGGGTCCCCGTAACACCCTCCAGAGAGGGCACAAGTGCCCTGACGCGCTTCCTGATGCCTCACCTGGACCCCTGACTGAGTCACACTACCCTGTAGATGGAGGACTACAGGGGACATGAGAAGTAAAACATTGAAAATACTTTATACCAGACCATAGCTAGTACGCCTAAACCCACAGGCTATATTTCCATTTGATAAAGTAAAGGAGGCGGGGAGGTCCACTCTTCGATGTGCCACCTGATGCTGTACGAGCCTGCTGGAGACCAACTCCCCCTCGGATGCAGAGGTAACGCCACAGTCCTGGGTGACCTGGAGGTGAGATACTGGTCCTCTCCCTGAGCCTGCATTTTCCAGAGTATCGATGGTGGTGAAACAGGACCAGGAGTAGGTGAGATTCGCTCAGTGGGAGCCAACATGATGGCCAAAGACAAGGAACCCAAAACCTCCAAACAGGGGAAGATGAATTGATATACCAATGTTGGACCTGGCCCTTTTTGCAGGGTCATCCCCAAACTTTGTGGCTACTTCCTCCTATTTTTCCTGACTAGTTTTTGTTGGCTTTAGGACTCTGGGCACTTTACCACTGCTAAACAGTGCTAAAGTGCATATGCTCTCTGTGTTGATTATACTGTTGATTGGTTTATCCATCATTGGCATATTTGATTTCAGCCTCGGATTGGCAAGGCGGGAAATCGGGCATCGGCCGATGGGCCTGTGCCTGAGGCCAGTTAATGGGCCGGTTTTTCGTTCTGTTAAACAGTGCAACCTGCTTTGGCCTTCTCCGGCGCCACCAAATGCACAACGTTAAAGCCTGTTATACTAGCTTTTACATACAAATACTAAACCTGTCTCCAGCAAATGAAGTCAGGGCAGCCAGCTACTTTCATAGGCAGAATGACAATGGGCTGCTCCGGCTGTCACAGCAAGCCCCATCCAACTTTCTCCAGGTGTGACAGAGCTCCTGATGGGAAGCAGTGACCACTTGCTTTTCAGAGGACTGGGGCAGGGGAGATGATCTGAGAGTTTGGTAGTGGGGGTTAGTGAAAGGCAGTGGGGGAACTCTAAAGTTGATTTTTGTCCCCTCCCCTCCATGGAACAGGGTGGGATAAATTACTCTCTGCTGTTCTTCTTTGCCTGCCCCATATCCGTTTCTGCAGTCAACAGGGAGAGGTCGTGGCCTTAGCGGACTTTGAAACTGAGAAACCATGTTTAAATCCCAGAATCAGCTCAGCATTCTGTGATCCTGGGCAAATCACATAATTCACCTGAGCCTCCAAAGGAATTAATCTGGCCTGTATTGTTATCTGGTGCCCTTGTAAAGCTCTCCAACACTCCTGTGTAGTGAGGAAAGTGACACTATGTATATTTATTTTTACATTTACACACTACCATCATTTAATTTGTTAGAATTTATGCAGGATGCTACCTGCAAGTTAAAAAAAGTAACAATGCACTTTTTGCCAGTCTCTGCACACCACACTACAGGACCTCTCTTAAGTATTGTAAAAGGCCTGTGCATATCTAAAAAGCCATGGGTGAGTGTAAAAGGCCTAAAGATGAAGAGGACTCTCAGGAATCTCAGTGTGAGAAATATTCCAAGAACACCCAAGAGAATAAAGTGGAATAATTTTGTTTCCAGTCTTGACAAAAGTTACAGGCCACATAAGGTTTAAAATACTTTTAGTACCACAAATACAGTGTTTTGCGAAAGGTTGGGATCTGCGAATGTGGGCCACTTTTTTTTGACTGCCAGGGCCTAATTGTGGCCCCAATCCAACCCTGTTTAATTTACCAGTAACTCCCTAGTAAAGTGCACTAGAGGTGCCCAGAGCCTGTAAATCAAATGCTACCAGTGGGCCTGTAGCACTGGTTGTGCCACCCACATAAGTAGCCCTGTAATCATGTCTCAGACCTACCACTGCAGTGTCTGTGTGCAGTTTTAAACTGTAAATTCGACTTCGCAAGTGTACCCAGTTGCCAGGCCTAACCCTTCTCTTTTCCTACATGTAAGACACCCCTAAGGTAGGCCCTAGGTAGCCCCATGGGCAGGGTGCAGTATATAGTTAAGGTAGGACATCGACCAATGTGTTTTATATGCCCTGACAGTGAAATACTGCCAAATTCGGTTTTCACTGTTGCAAGGCCTATCTCTCTCATAGGTTAACCTGGGGGCTGCCTTTAAACATGAATAAAGCATAGATTCTCTTTGGGAGCAGATAGACATGTGGAATTTGGGATCTCTGAACTCACAATTTAAAAATACAACCTTTAAAGTTGGTTTTAAGATTGTAAAATGTCACTTTTAGAAAGTTGGTATTTTCTTGCTTAAACCATTCTGTGACTCTGCCTGTTTGTGCATTCCCATTCTGGGTTAGTTTGACATTTCGGCTGTTTGCACCTCTCTCTAGACAGTGACACAAAGGGGGCTGAGTTGTAGCCTGCATATCCTGATGAGCCATCTGTGCTAGGAGGGAGGGGAGGAGTGGTCACTCACACCTGAAAGGGCTGTGCCTGCTCTCACACAATGTAGTCTCCAACCCCCTGGTGTGTGTCTGAGGCCTTGCCTGGGCACGGCAGGATTTCACAAACAAGTGAGACTTTCCTTTGAAGTAAGCCTACTTCCAAGGCCAAAATGGGTATAAGAAGAACACCCAAAACCACAGACGTTAGACACTTCTTGAGGTAGACACTCTACCTCACAGTCACTTCTGGACAAGAAACCTGCTGGTGAAGAATCCCTGAACCAGACCCTGCAACCTGCGGAACTGCCTAGCTGCCCAAAGGACTCACCTGGACTGCTTTTCTGAGAGGGACTGCTGCCTTGCTGTTGTCCTGCTGCCTTGTTGCTCTCTGGCTATGCTGAGAAGTGCTCTCCAAGGGCTTGGATGGAGCTTGCCTCCTGTTCCCTGAAGTCTCAGGACCAAAAAGACTTCACTCCTGCAACTTGACTCCTTGTGCTGTGAAAATTCGACGCACAGCCTGCTAAAAACGATGCACAGCCTGCATCGCGGTGAAAATGTCACTGCATGCTGAACCGGGACGACACAGCCCGACTTCGCAACGAGAAGATCGAGGTAGCGACAGCGTAGTGACCAGAACTTCAATGCATGGCCCAACGGATCGACGCACAGCTGACCCGGGATGATGCAGCCCGACTTCCAGAGAGGAATCGACGCAGCGTCTGCCGTGCGGGAGAAAATTCCACGCAACACGCTCCGCAAGCCCAGGATTACACGCATCATCCCCAGGGTGTCTGAAAACCCCGCAACCCAAAGAGGATCCAAATCCTCGCTCCAGAAATCGACGCAAAGTCTTCCCTTGCGTGGAAAATAATGATGCAAGTCTGTGTGTGAAGGGGCAAAACCGACGCACACCTCCCCGTTTTCCATGCATCGTCTCCTCTGAGGTCCCCTGCAGAGATTTTGAACGCGAACCAGGTACTTTGTGCTTGCAAGAGACATTTATTGTTTTTAAGAGACTAAAGACACTTTATATCATTTTTACAGTGATATCTCAACATATGCTTATTGCTTTTTGATCGTTTTGACCTGCATTTTATCAGATAAATATTATATATTTTTCTAAACACTGTGTGGTGTATTTTTGTGGTGCTATACTGTGTTATTGCATGATTTATTGCAAAAATACTTTACACATTGCCTTCTAAGTTAAGCCTGACTGCGGCCGCGGTGCATTTCTGGTCCCAGGTGGTGGGGCGTGGCCCTGGACGCGCAACGAGCGGAAGAACGGCTGAGACAACCGGGGCTGGAGCGGGTGGCAGTCAGCCACAGCCCGACAACGTGGAGCCCCCTAATCTTGTAACTGGAAGCTGAGGATTGCTGGCAGGATGCCTGGGGCTCTGCTCGGGGCCGGCCGGGGGCCGTGGTGAGATCCGTGGAGACCATAGCGTGTGGAAACAGAAGGAGAAGAGCATACGATAACACTTGGGCCGCTTTCTGGGCCTCTGGGGTACGACCCCTTGTTCGACCGATGCCCCCCAAGGGCCGACACAAGAGCAGAACCCTGGACCCCGCTGCGCCGCCGGGGAACAGAGAAGCGGACTTGCAGGACCAGTCACAAGTCAAAGTCCAAGACACCCTAGACAAGATACTTGGGGCGATAGAAGACACAAAGACAACACTGCAGCGCGACATCAATCAAGTTGCGGTTGAGGTGGGTCTTCTGAGAGCAGATCACCATAAACTGGTAGACAGAGTCAAAGAAACGGAATCCACGTAGGCGGACATCGTGCCAAAGCAGAAGGATGTGGCAGCCGAGGTAACTTCCCTTGCTAACAGAGTGGCACGACTTGAACAGCGAGCCGAGGATGCGGAGGGAAGAAACAGGAGGAACAACGCGCGTGTGGTGGGCCTCCCCGAGGGGGCCGAGGGAGCGAACATGGTGGAATTTCTGGAGAAATGGTTAAGCACGGTGGTCGCGCCGGGGTGCCTGACCCCCTTCTACACGCTGGAGCGTGAGCATCGGGTGCCGTCGAGACCTCTTGCCCCTGGCAGACCTCCCCGCGCTGTGATCGCCAAACTCCTGCACTACAGGGACAGAGACATCCTCTTACAGAAGGCCAGAGAGATGAGCCCGTTTAAAGTAGCAAATGGGGAGGTGACACTATTCCCGGACTTCAAACTGGACGTCCAGAACAGGCGAGCTTCATTCCTAGCAGTTAAAAGGGCCCTATGCGACGAAGGGATCCAGTAATCGCTGCTTTATCCAGCCAGATTAAGAGTGATGATGGAGGGGAGGACCACGTTCCTCCAGTCCCCAGAGGAGGCATGGGAGTGCCTCGAGAAACATGGGTCCCAAAAGGTGCGATCCGCACGAGAGGGCCCGGATAGGAGGAAGCCTCGCCGGGCCCCGAGGGAGCGGAGACCCAGAGATCGACTGCGACTGGCGCCAACGCAAACACAGAAAGAGAGGGGCAGGAGGGCAGCCCTGGAGGCAGCAGCCCATGTGGGCGGAGAGGTGTCCCCCACACTGGTGTCCTCTGTCGGGGACTTGGGGTGCTCGACCCGCACCCCGAGGGTGACCCCGCAAACGGCTGACGAACTCGGATAATTCAGGCCTGCAGGAGCGCCCGGAGACATGGCACAACAAGTGAACGAGTGGCCCCTCCGGACCATTCCACCCCCCTGACTAGAATCTCGCCTGTCCAACCAGGCTGGCGAGTACTGCAGTTATGCGTTTGAACAAGTTGCACTGTTGCACAGTTTTCTGGGCAACCTACAGTTCCGGAGGCGCCCTGGGGAAGGGGAGTTGGGGTATACAGTAACGAGTTAAAATGGCAAAGTGGGTGGGGAAGACCGACCATAGAAAGGGTCTGAACATGCGAAAGGGCCAATCAGAGTCCTGGGCGCGCAGGTCCATTTTTATCAGACTGAAAGAACAAGATGGCAGACTACAATTTCTTAACCTGGAATGTC
Organism: Pleurodeles waltl; assembly: GCF_031143425.1. Classification (NCBI taxonomy): domain Eukaryota; kingdom Metazoa; phylum Chordata; class Amphibia; order Caudata; family Salamandridae; genus Pleurodeles; species Pleurodeles waltl. Next base: position 1,640,045,663 of record NC_090440.1, on the reverse strand, counting down.
AGGGGGATGGGCACACCGACCAAAAGAAATAGAATTCTCTCCTACTTAAAGAGAAGGGGAGTACAGGTGGCAATGCTACAGGAGACCCACCTGGCACTAGGGGAGGGAGAGAAACTGAGACGTAGGTGGAGGGGGCAGGTGTTTGCCACGGAGTACTCGGCTTATGCAAGAGGCGTATTGATATGGGCCAGGGCAGGAGTCCCCCTAACGATTGATTCTTCCAATATAGACCGGGAGGGCAGATTTGTGATACTGGAGGGGAAGCTACACATACCCCGATGGTTTTGAGTTGCATTTATGCCCCTAATCAGGATGAGGTCTCCTTCATGACAGGCTTATCAAGACACCTTACCCGCCAACGGACTGGGGAATTACTAATAGGAGGGGACTTCAACGCAGTATTAGACATAAACACAGACAGGTCCACCCCGCCACTACAGGGGGCAGTGTCAATTAAGATAGCTCAAAGACTAGGTGAATGGCTGAGCACTTGGGGGTTGGTGGATGTCTGGCGAGAGCAGCATCCAGATGTTAGAGACTATTCGTTTTATTCGTGCCTCCACCGGGTGCACACAAGAATTGATAGAGTGGTTTGCACCGCGGGTCTGCCTCGTAGTGTGACTCACTCTGAATACCTTGCCCGCACTCTATCGGACCATAATCCCCTGTTGTTGTCGTTGAGGGTATCGGAAGACCGACCCCCCATACCGTTGTGGAGACTGGACCCCGCAGCGCTTGAGGATCAGGCGTACAGAGAGGCCCTGCGCTGCTATCTGGCAGAACACATTGAGACCAACAAGGGATCCACCCCTTCTAGGGCCACGGACTGGGAGACACTTAAAGTGGTGACAAGGGGGTTCTGTCTGGGGCAGTCGGTGGGGGTGAGGCATACACTTGAGAGAGAACTGACTACCCTGGAGAAGGTCATGCATGAGGGGGAATTGAGACAGGGGCCAGTGGCTCAAGGAGATGAGGAATATGACCGTGCCCGCAGAGAACATTCCCGAATTGAGGAGCGGCTCAGGTGTCACAGCATGCAAAAATATTTGTCATCCCTACAGTCAGAGGAGGGCAGATTGGGTAGACTGCTGGCGTGGCTGGTGCGCCCGAGCGGAGATAACGAGCCCATCACAAGCATACTGGACAGAGGGGGACATCGTAGACTCAGACCAGGCCCCATAAATGACGCATTTAGGGATTATTATACATACCTGTATGGGAGACCTTGCAATTTGGAGACGGAGGCCTTAAATAACTTCCTAATGCAAATCCCACTGCCGATACTAAATTCAGAAAGGAGGGACAGCCTAGGGGGACCAGTGACTGCGGAGGAGATAAGTGAGGCCATAGCGCAACTGGCCCCTGGGAAGACCCATGGTATGGACGGTCTTCCCATGGATTTTTACAAAAAATATAAACCTTTATTGGTTCCCCAGCTGGCGGAGATGTACGGGGAGGCACTGCATCGTGGGGAGCTGCCCTGCACAATAAGGGAGGCCTTGGTGGTGCCACTCCCCAAGACAAACAGTAGGGAAGCATCGGTGACTGACTTTCGTCCTTTATCGATGCTAAAGAGTGACTTTAAGATCCTTAGTAAGATCATGGCTGGCCGGCTGCTCCCCCCTCATGACCACACTGGTACACGTGGACCAGAACGGTTTTGTCCCTGGTCGTAGCACCTCCCTGAACCTTAGGCGAATCTTCGCTATTTTGCACATGCCCAACGAGTTGAAGCCGCCAGCGGGGGTCTTGTTTGCGGTGGACTTCGAGAAGGCTTTCGACTCGATTAGATGGGACTATCTAAGGGCTGTGATGTTAAGAATGGGACTCGGGGAGAGTTGGGTTAAATGGGTGGACCTGCTATATTCGTCCCCACTGGCTAGAGTGAAAACGGGCAGAAAAATTTCTAATGCATACCCAGTATTTCGGGGAATCAGACAGGGGTGCCCCCTGTCCCCACTGTTGTTTGCCCTGGCAATTGAGCCCCTGGCGGCCCAGCTACAGAGGGAGGGGGTGGGTAGGGTGATTGAATGGTGGCCAACCAAACATATTGTCTCTCTGTACGCCGACTATATACTAATTTATCTCAGGGATGGGACTGATGGACTCCCATGGGCTCTAAGGGTCCTGGAGGACTTTGGGTGGTGTCAGGGCTACGCCTTAACCACACCAAACATTTGTGTTTCCCATGCAACCTGGCTGCATGCACCCCGGAGCATGCCCGATGGACGTGAACTGGGCCCCACAGACCTTTAAATATTTGGGCATTCAAATATTCCATGAGTTGAGTGATCTCCGGGATGGTAATCTTGGCAAGGCGCTCCGTTCCTTGCGGTCTTTGGTTGGGTTCTGGTGCTCATTGAAATTAACAATAATGGCCAGAGTGGCGCTGTCCAAAATGATTATGCTTCCTCGCCTCCTCTATTACTTCACTAATTTACCACTACTGATCCCCCCGGCGTGGTTTCGCGAATTGAACACTTTGCTCAGGGAGCTAATATGGGACGATGGACGCAGATGCACAGCACTGACGACCATCTGCAGACCGACCCACATGGGTGGGCTGGGTGCCCCTGAGTTCGAGGCATATTACCTGGCATCCCAATTACAGTGGGTGTCTGGTTGGCTAGTGGGCTGGTGGGCAGGGGACACCTGAACTTGTGTACCGTCCACGGTGTAATTGATACAGCTTGGATTGCAGCGCGTATGGTAGACAGGAAGATTGCCCCATTAGGGGATAACATAATGAATAGTGTCGCGATGACATGCTGGAAAAGGTGTGGGAGAAGGTTTGGAGTGGGCCCACCATACTCCCCGGCTTTGCCGTTATCGGTTCTTGTTCTGGAGCCGAGGGGAAAGGGACTGGGGGTCTGGGGCTGGGTCCTTGGATAAGAGCAGGAGTGGAGACAATTGGGGGGCTCTTTGATGAGGGTGTGCTGAAGAGCTTCACTGACCTAACAAGGGGGGGTGTTCCTCAGGGACAGTTTTTACTCTTCAGGAAGCTAGTGCATACTCTGAAGGACCACTGGGACACGATTAATGCGGAGCCCACTATTCACAGGGTGCTACACCTCCTGTAGACATCAGGGGAGGAACCTCATTTGATTGCTAAAATATATTGGGCCCAGATTGAGGCTGAACCCCTACATTCCCTGAGAGAAAGATGGGGGAATACGATCGGGCGGGACTTATCTGAGGCAGAGTGGAGCAGAACACTGGCTTACCCTGGATGATTTCTCGTAACACGCGGTTAAGATACATCCAATATAACTATTTACATAGGACGTACCTTACACCTCACCGTCTGTTCCGCATATATGGGGGGATCCCTAGGACATGCCCTAGATGTGGGGGTGGGGAAGCGGACCTTGACCACATGGTGTGGGGATGCCTGGTGCTTCAGACTGGTTGGAGGGAGATGATGACGATTCTATCTGGACTACTTGGGACGGAATTGCTGCCCACCCCTGATTTGTGCTTGCTGGGCCTTAAGACGGGTACGCTGCGGGGGAAGGTTAGGGGTTGTTTCCTGGACCTGACCCTGGCCCTTTACAAAAGACTAATCACGAAGGGTTGGAAGGCCTCTGGCCACCCCTCACTGACTGAATGGAAAGGCGACGTTGTGAGATTGACTAGGGCTGAGCTGCAGGTCCTGAAGGCTGAGGAAGCCAGGGGCATCCGTCAGGCCCCCATTGCCCCAGAGTGGGAGGACCTAGTGACGAGCTGGGATGACCTAATGAAGAGACCGAAAGACCCCGAGGTAGAAGTAGGAGATGATTAGCACACTCTACGAGGTTGACCCAGGGGGGAGGGTTCCCAAAACTGAAGCAGAGACATGGACGAATACATCAACAGACCGCACCAAGCGATGTAGAACAGAGGCGGGCGAGACATAAATTGCTACATCACTGTTGGTAGGGGAGGGAGATTGAGTGGCTGGCAGTCCCCCGTACATTGACGTGCCCTAGGAGTGACTCCCTTTATCAGCCACAAGACCCACCCACACAAAGCCATTACGTTGATTTTTTTCAAGTTATAGTTTAGTGTTGATTTAAGACTGTTATGTGGTCACACAATTCAAAATGGTAACACAGAACCGCAAGGAGCCTAGCCTTTTAAAGCAAAGAAGTCAATGTATTAGATTTAGTGATCAATGAATACAAAAGGACAGATAGCAGTACTAAGGAGGTGTGTAGCAAAGCACATGTAACGTATAACATAAATGCGGATTATTTGATTGATATGTATGATAAGAACAAGATGTTACCACAAATGGAAATACAAATGTAAGACAGTGAAGTGTTAATAAAAATATATTAAAAAAAAAAAAAAAAGTTAAGCCTGACTGCTCAGTGCCAAGCTACCAGAGGGTGGGCACAGGGTAATTTGGATTGTGTGTGACTTACCCTGACTAGAGTGAGGGCCCTTGCTTGGATAGGGGGTAACCTGACTGCCAACCAAAGATCCCATTTCTAACACCAAAGTTATAGAAACTCCCTCCACGGAGAGCTCAGTAGCTGTCCTTTCGAACAATGCAGAATTATTAGTGGCCATCCAGCAAACCAGGACAACCTTAGAAACTAAAGTAAGGGAAGTAATCTCGGAAGTTTCCATCCACGGCAGGATCTCACGAATGTTGCAGATAGAGTGACGGAAGATAGAACATCAGAACTTGAAGACACCACACACTCTCAAGGGAAAGACCTAACAACCATCGAAGCACTTACTAAGGAGCTGCTCTGGAGGGTTGATGATGCCAAAAACCGAGCACAACACAACAACATCCTCTTCGTAGGCTTTCCAGAGAGAGTGGGGGGAACCAACCTACTGACTTTCCTTGAAAATTGGATCTGCACCCACTTCACTACTGCTGACCTTCCCACTTGCTTCATAATAGAGCAGGCCCATGGAGCACTGGCAGAAAACCCCCCGATGGGAGCCCCTCCGAGAGCTCTACTAGCACACTTATTGAACTTTCATGACCAAGATGTGATATTTAAAGAATTGTGCTGACTGGATACACTGAAATATGATTCATCCACCATGATGCTGTTAAGGTGAAGCTCCGAGCAATGCAACTCCAATACATGCTCGTCTTCCCAGCCAAATTGAAGGTGATCTTCAAGAATAAGGCACACTTCTTCGAACACCCAAGGAGGCATGGGGGTGGTTGAAAGAGAGACCTCCCCCAAGACCCACACAGAGGACACCTGAAGAGAGGGAGGTCAGACAGGGGCCTAAACAGTGGACTTTCAAACACAAACGCAGACCCAAAGTAGGAGGACGTCGAGACAAGACTCCCCTGAAGTCTTCTGGAACTGAACGCTGGGAAAGTCACTCTTTCGAATCCGATAAAGGAGATCCAGACAAAAGAACTCAAACCTGTGGAGGAAAGTGATGGATGACTAGCTACATGGCTCCCTGCGGATGAAGAAAGAGATGCCTCCACACTTGAGGCCAGCCCACCTCCTGATGTAGGGCGAAATGCTGAATCACTGGCTGCGCTATAGTACAGAGAGTGCGAGTGAGAGTCCATGATACAATGGTGCAAACGTTTCAGTTTACCTAGAGCCTGTGGTTGTGAAGTGGGTGGGTGACAGACTTCTCAGGCTTGGTCCTGCTATGGTCCTGCTATGTAGCTACAATAGTGAGATATGTGGATGGACGATCACAGGGAGCAGGGGATTGGATATTATTTTGTTGCATTGGTTGTGGTTTTTAATGTTTTCATCTGTTCGACAGATGGGAGTGGGGTACTGTACATAACAGAACTTCTAATCATTGATACAGGAATATTTGATAGGCCGGACTTTAGACATGACACATACTACTGTCTCTGACTGGGGGACCTGCTCCATCCTTACCTGGAATATTAAAGGGTTGAGCAACAAAGTCAAGCGGGGCTGGTAACCACTTTTATTGGATATAAGAAACCAGATTTTGCTCTCTTACAGGAGGCCCACTTCAAGGGAACCTATTGTCAATTTCTGGCTAGGGGTGCTTACACTGTGCTTGTGCATACAGGGCTCATCTCTGGTGCAAGGGGGGTGGCAATTCTGATCTGAACAATATCCCCTTTTCAAATACAAAGGTCATAGATAGACTCTAACTGGACATATGCAGCAGTTGAGGGGATAAGGAAAGATGTCATTATCATCAATGTGTACGCATACCCTCGACTACAACAACTGACCCTAGACGCAGTGGCTGAAATCCTGTTGGAAACTGAGTCCTCACTTCATATTATAGGATTAGACTTCAGTGATGTAATGTCTCCAACCCTGGACAGATCAGGTTTGCCTCCCATCCCCCAAGAACTACACCCTTGGCCTGATTCGCAGACACCCTAGGCATCATTGATCTATGGCGATGCAAGCACCCTACTCTGGGAAGCATAAAGTGTTTTCCATATTAGACTACATTTTCACACCAACAGGAAAGGTGGGGACGATCTGTGAAGTGAAGTACCTGGCTTATCTGATCACTCCCCCCTTTGCAATTCTTTGGGAGACTCAACATCGCCTCTGATGCAGGTGATAAAGTACGGAAAGTGCTGGCATGGCTGGGCCGTAATGAAGTGGAGGCACAGTGGGTACAACAGATTGAAGGAAGGGAAGGTAGAATATGCACCATAGACAGTGAAATAGCAGAGGAGTTCGTCCAATTCTATGAGACCCTTTATAAAGACCTTCCCTTGTCAGGGCAACAACAAATTGAAGAATACCTGGCCGAGGTGAACATGCTCATCCTATCAGCGGCAGATAGCCAGGCCCTCGATGAGGAGATTTCTCTCACAGAGGTGTGGATGGTGGTGTCTAGGATGATTCCTGGCAAAACCCCAGGACCTAAAAGCCTCAAAGCAGAGTTCTTCAAACTACAGCTGGACCTTCTGGAATCTTACTTACATAAGCTCTGTGTCACAGCCCTACTATAAGGAATCCTTCCGCATGACCTACATAGAGCAAAGATTGTGGTAATATATAAAGCCAGAAAACCGCCCACGCAATGCACTGCATATTGGCTAATCTCGCTCCTCAAAATTTAAACCAAGGTCTTAGCCACAATTTTGCCCACTAGAATCCTGGGCGTTATTTCTCCTCTAATTCATTAGAACCAATCCGGCTTTATGCCAAAGCGCTCCACTAGGGGTAACCTCCGCAGGCTCCACAATTGGATGGCAGAGGTTAACTCCCACCCAGATCCACGTCTTTGCCTCACTGGATGCAGAAAATACCTTTGATGTAGCTCAGTGGCCTTTTATGATGCAAGTTCTGAGGAAGCTGCGATTGGGACAAAATTCATGGCTGAGTCAATGGGGTCCTGTTGATCGAATTCCCCATTAGAAGGGGAATCCAACAGGGCTGTCTGCTTTCATCCCTCCTATTTGTCCTCACATTGGAACTTCTAGCATGCATAGTCTGTACACACCCGAACATCAGACGATTCAGGGTAGAGGGATCCCCGACTGACAAGGAATTTTTTTTTGCTGTATCCGGACACCATCCTCCTGTACCTTGCCCACCCACATGACTCAATCCTGGTAATGTTTCAGACCTTTGAAAACTATGGGACGCATTCGGGGAACACTATCAACTGGGATAAGTCATTACTGTATCTGGTGACTACTCATGAATACTTGATGAGTCTGGCAGGGAGATTGAGAGTAGCGGGGAAGGCTGCCTATATCTGGGTATCTACACTACTCTAGACCAAGAGAGGAGTATAAATATCAATGTTAGAACTATACTGACAAACTTTCAAGCAGACTTGACGGAGGGCCTTGCCTCTCACAATACTAGGTAGGGCAGCTATGTTTAAAATGATTACCTTACCGTAATTCGTATATGCATTGCAAAATACTTTTTATAACATACCAGAAGAGATCTTTATCAAAATTTAACATAAACTCCGGAAGTTGTTATGGAGCGAGGCATACCCTATAATATCCCTCTGCACTTTGCAACAAAATGTGTGTAATGGAGGCATCGCACTGGGCCTCCCACCTGCTCACCATAAATGAGTGGGAATACACAGACAGGGAACACCCCACATATGCACTAGAAAAAAAAAACAGTTCCTACATTGCTCCTATCTCAATTACCCTAATGGGGGTATGGGGACGAGGACACTCCTCCCGGTGACCCAAGGTACAATCCTAGCATGGCATAAAGCAAACAGATGCATAAGATGGGCCAATAAAATCACACAGGAAACCCCACTATGGATAGGGAATAGCCTTAAAGATCTTGGGAAGCAGAAAGGGTTCAAGACATGGGACTGCATAGGTATTTCCAAGGTGAGCGACTTGTTGGAAGTGGGTGCCTTTATGTATTTTTCTTCCCTCCAACCAACTCCACAATGCGCAATATTTTAAATATCTTCAGCTGAAACACACCTCGGGGGTGGAATCTATAGCGACGGACCTCCTGGAATACGCACCTTTAGAAAGGAGACTCTTGATAGGGGAAATAACACAAAAGGCTGCATCGTATATATACAAAACCATAAACAATAACATACATGACACCTTAGTGAAAGTGAGGCTTGCATGGGCGGCAGATGTGGGCGACATTGAGGATCTAGACTGGGAGGCCCCCCTAATGTTCCCAATGAAGTTGCGGTTAAATCAAGATTATGACATATCCAGCTCAAAATCCTACACAGGATGTATTATGTCAGGGCTCGCCACCAAAAACGGGGAGAGCGATGTCCTCCGATTGCTTGCACTGCAGGGGACAGAGAGGAGACTTCTTTCTTACATTATGGGCATGCCAGGGCACACACTTCTTTTGGTAAATGATTTTGGAGGTTACTGGGTAAGGTGGTGGAGGTGGTTCTCCCAGCTGATCCCAAGTATACCCTTCTAGGTATCTCCACGGTACACCTTCCCCAGTCAAAATTGCTGTTTTGTAACCTGGGATAAGTGATTGTGAAGAGAGACCTAGCCAAATATTGGGAAGTCCCCGAATCGCTGACCCTGGGGAAATGGAGGAGGGGAACGGACCAGTGCATAGCTGCTGAACAGATCACTACCGAAGTAGATGCTGCCCAGGCAAATAAAAATAAATATTAGTTTGCTGGATCCAATATTTTGACCTTGATATTCAGGATGATGGGACTCCCGGCCCAGAACTGATGCCGTACAGTGCTTGCTAGACTCTACATTTCTTGTTAAAACTGTCCTGAAATTTACTTTCATATTTTCCTCATTGTGTTTTGTATCCATTTTAGAAGAATGGGCACCTTCCTGACATTTCTTTTGATAAGATAAGGACGTTCATGCACGTCACTTTGGCTCTGCTTTACAAAACCATTAAAAAGATTTAAAAAGAAATTGGCTTTTGAATGCTTATTTTCTACGTGTAAATGCAATGGTTGCAGGTTTTACTTTCGAAAATAGTTTTGCTGAAGATATTTATTTCAGTACATTACTTCAGGGGACATTATTTCATATTTATACCTTTTACATTGTCAAACAATTACTTTGAATGCTTTTAATTCGTTGACCACTCACCATCTGTAAGCCATCCATCGCTAATCCCTCACAACCCGTAAACACCATCAACCCCTGCCCCCTAAACCCATAACCACACCTAAATTACACTTAATTACACTTAGCTCTGAAGTCTAAAAGCCCTTTCTACCCTCAAACTCCACCATCCCTGAACCGTACAATCACTCACTACCCCTAACGCCACTCATTCAAGAACCCTAAAAGCCCCTTTCTAAACCTAGTCCCCATCCATCCCATACCCCTTAAAACATCTCAGCACACCCAAACTCCATCCATCCCCAAACCCTAATAAACCCTCACTGCCCTTAAATACCAGCCATCCGTGAACCATAAGACCTCCTCATCTCCCTAATCTACTCAACCCTGAACCCTAAAATTCCCATACTGCATCTAAACGCATCCATCTCTGAATCCTTACAACCCTTCACCGCCTCTACACTCCACCCATTTCAGAACCGTAAACACCCCTTTTTATTCTCAAACTCCAGTTATTCCTGCCCTCTAAAAACGCCTCATCACCCTAAATATTACCCATCCCTGAACCTAAAACCCCACGATACTCCTAACCTTCACCCAAATTTGGTATAATGTTGGATTTTTCCTTAAAGCAGTCTTGCCTTTAAAATGTTTCCTTTAATTTTCAATTTTTTTATATTTCCTTAAAATTGTCTTTCTTCAAAATTGGTTTTCCATGATTTGGTTTCCTTTGACGCTTTCTATTAATACACACATCACATTACTAGATCCCTCTCATGTGTCTTGCTCCTATGAGCTAATGCTGTATGCTTTAGAGAATTAAAACCAGACCTACTGGCTTTGATAATACTTGTTGGCAGAGGTCGAGCACTAGAGGAACCCTAGAAGAGGAAGAATTTTGCCCTTTGGGAATGGAAAAGGAAAGAAAGAAGGACTTCCTTTTGTGAACAACAAGATACCAGCAGTTGGAGAGGTCAATCTACTTGGCATTGCCTACATTTCTGAACTTGATCTTTTTGAGGAAATAGATTAATAAATCACCAATTGCAGTCTGAAATCTGTTAAATTAATAGACAGAGATTAAGAGGTGCAAGCGTGGCACCGCTCCAGGCTCTACTGGGGGCATTGTTAACCTTGCTAATCTAACTGATTACTGCTCAAACTTTTACACATGTCCTAAAATGACCTTGAAAGAACGGCGAGAATGTTATATTTGTTCAACACATGCATGCGCTTTGTACAACAGCCCTGTCGGTTGATGCATCTACTTGAGAGATGTGCGGCCTACATTTGATTTGCAATGCTTGCTAATGCGCTATATCGTGACAGGCAAATCAATATGAAAATAGTCAAATGTTGTTCAGTTCATTTGTTTTATATGTCCAGAGAACTGCTCCTACAGTCGATACCGGTGGGATGGCTCCCTTCCATTTCTGCCTCCATCCTATAGATACCCTGGGGTTGCATACCAAGTGAAGATAAGTGTTCTGCTTCATACGGATCTATAGTCTCTTGTGTCTGGAAGGAGGGTGCTCAGGGATAACTAAACAATGACATGTAACATAATGCATGAAGGGCCGAGATGTTGTGTATAGAGCAAACAGTGTACATAACTCATGGGTTATCCAGTGTACTTGGGGTTGTGTGCTGTGTTTATTGTGGCTCTGAGCAGGATGTGAGAGGATTACCTGTAGTTGGGGGTATGCAGTATGTGGCTATGAATTGGGCCCGAGACTATGAGCTAACCTTGGAGTTATGTGATATATGTATTGTGGCTGCAAGCTGGGCCTGAGTATAAGTTAACCATTGGGTTATTTGTTATACATATTGTGGCTGCGGGATAACCTTGGGGTTATGTGGTATAAGTATCGTGGATGTGAGCTAACCTTGGGGTTATGTGGTATACATAATATGGCTGTGAGCTGGGCCTGGGAGTATGAGCTAACCTTGGGGTTATGTGATATAAATATTGTGGCTGTGGGCTAACCTTGGGGTTATGTGGCATACATATTGTGACTGTGGGTGGGCTAAGCTTTAGGCTATGTGGTATACGTATTGTGGCTGCGAACTGGACCTGAGAGTATCAGCTAACCTTGGGGTTATGTGGTATAGGTATTGTGGCTGTGGGCTAACCTTGCGGGTATGTAGTAAACATATTATGGTTGTAAACTGTGCCTGAGAGTATGAGCTAACCATGGGATTATGTGGTATACGTATTGTGGTTGTGAGCTAACCTTGGGATCATGTAGCATACATTTTGTGGATGTGAGCTGGTCATGAGAGTATGAGCTGTACTTGGATTTAAAAAGTGCAGTAATGGCTTTGAAGTGTACTTGAAGCTCTATGCTCTGTACCAAGTGCTATCATCTGTGTTTGGGGTTATGGAGTGAATTCAGATTATTAGCTTTGTTTGGGGCGATAAATTGTTCTTGGGGTTATGAGGAGTACTTCGAGATAGAAACTCTAGTTGGGATCATAAAGTGTAGTTGTGTTAGGATCTGAATTTAGGGTTACTATCTGTACTTGAAGCTGTGAGTTGCACTTGTGGTTATGTGTTGCACTTGCACACATGAACTTCACTGGTGGTTATTGGCTTTAATTCGGGCTATAAACTGTTCTAGAGTTTAAAATATGTATTTGGGTTTATGTCCTGTACTTGGGATTACACTAGTTGCACTTCGGGCTATGAGCTGTTCTTGAGGCTAAAAGCAAAATGTATGTTTATCTGTTGTACTTGGGATTATTAGCTGCACTTCAGGAAATGAGTTGATCTTGCGGCTATGTGTTGTACTTGTGGTTATACGTTATACAATTTCTGCTTGCTCTTAATGCGGTCAAGTCATTTCCGCCCTTTTCACATAACATCATTCACGACTGGGCTAAGACTGGATGTTATGTAGGCGATTGTCAGGAAGGCAGAAACCGGTGTCAAGAGTCACGTATTCACTGATACTCCATTCCAGCTCCTCAATTTTATTGAGCAAAACATGGTATATGCATGCATCAAAGGTGCCTCTAAGTTATTTTTAGAAACTCATGTTATCATGAACAGTGGATATTCTCATTTTAGTGAAATGCGTGTTTATAAAACATATCTTATCAAGATATCTTTTTATGTGCCATGACTCTTGTATGGCCCATTTCCAATCCTGCATTTCTCATTATTGCAATTATTAATAGGGTTATTGTTAATTTCATTTGTAGATCGCAACTTTAATCAACAAAGATTTTCCTGGGCTGAAAGGTTTTCCTGGGCTGAACCCATAAAGATGCCCAGAAAAGAGAAACACTGCAAGGATAATCAGTTAGAGAGTGTAAAGCTAGGTTTTAAGTGCTTTCCTCAAAGACAGTAAATTATCAAAGGAACGCAACATAAAAGGTGGAGAGTTCCTCAGTTTTAATAAAGCTGCTTTGTTTCATTTTCCGAGCAAGTAAAAAAAATGAAATGTACGCTGTCCTTTTGCACTCGGAAAGAATCAAGTGTAATTGTCAAGCTTCTGCAAGGAAATGGAGCAAGAAGCATGGAAATCACTGCCCTGACACATTGCTGGAAGTGAGGTCTTCCTGCGTTGGGGACGCATACATGAACAGCAGTTAAACCCGTTGATATGGCGGCTTCTGAAGAGCACTCTACCTTCCATCTCTAGCTCTATCATGGTACATGTCTTGTCCCGTCACTGACTTGCTACTCCATATCTACTCTCTCTTTACCAAGCAAGGCTTGTTTTACACTCAGAATCCCCTCATCTCCTTCCTCTCCGTAGATTGACAACAGCGTCATTCAGATTCCAGTCACTTCCGGGCCCTCATTACAAGTGGCTCATAAATTCTATGTCAGGACCGGAGGCGAGGATTATGCATTTCTTTCTTTGCTTTACATCAAAACAGCATTTTCAAAGTATGTAAGAAAAGAAAACATATAATATCAGAACTACATATCCGTGAAGCCTTGGGAGTAGATGTCCATAGTAACCACAGTCCAAGCATAACACTCTGTTGTATATAAGCAGATGATGCCCCTTCCTGTTCCACTTTCTTCACTGCTCGTCAGTTACGTCATTGCTCTATTAACTTCTCCTCGTGTAATTTAATAACATTATTGAAGTGCTTTAACTGTTCTGGTTATCATTATTATTGTTCGCTGGGACTCGTGAATGGGTTTTCACGCATGGTAAGCTTTAAAATTCCTGAGGGCATATTTTCATTTTACATCGCAGGTCCTGAGGGGGCGTGCGCGCGTGCTGCTCTGTCAGTGCTATGTTTGCCTCGTACATGAGTTAGGGAAATTCCTGTGAGGATTTGGTTTCCTCAGTTTTTTCCTTGCCAGCCCTCAATTTTACACCACTTTAGTGGTTGTTTGTTTTTGTTAAACAAATTCGGCACTGTTAATTTTTTAGTGTATATCACCATCTTGTGGCCTAATTTTTTTTTACAACCATTATTTATTTTGTTTGTAAGCACCTGGGAGGGGGCTGCCCTTATTACGTTTGATTTGTTCCACATTCCGTCCATCATCTGTTCTTTTTGCATTTGTCTACCTAAATGGGAAGGGTAAAACCAGACATGGGTTGCGTGCTTGCTATGCCATCAGATTCAAGCTAGCCTGGCTTAGGAGGGGTGATATCCCGAAACTGGTTTTAGGATGCTTGTTTCTGGTCCAGTGAGAAACTGTCCTGACAGTTCAGGCTGGACTGTTCCCATGGGGAACAGGGTCAAGACTAATTTGCATATGGCTGGGTCCAAACTGGAACGTCATGTCAAGCAAAAAACTGATGGATTAAACCAGATGTGTGACTGGGGGTGAATGTTTGATTCGTTCCACATTTTGTCCATCATGTTCTTTTTGCATTTGTCACCCTAAGTGGGAAGGGTATGCTTAGACGTGGTTCTCGTGCTTGCTATGCAACCATATTCAAGCTAGCCTGGCTGAGGAGGGTTGATACCCCAAAACGGGTACCACATTGCTTGTTTCTGGTCCAGGGATGACCTGTCCTGGCGATTAAGGCGGGACTATTCCCATGGGGAACAGGGTCAAGACTGATTAGCATACGGCTGGGTCCAAGCTAAAATGGCATGGCAAGCAAAACACGCTTTTGCAATGCAAGGGGTCTTGCATTTCTTCAAGTTAGAGTTGTTAGCGTGGTAAATTCCTAACTGGACTTTTCTTGCCCCATAAATTGAAAATGAAAAGTAAAACAGTTGACATGTAACAGGGTAATCTGCAAGGTGGTAACAAAACTGCCCCAAGGAGGGACATCCGTAAAGCATTTACCAATGATAGCAAAGGATTTTTGGAAGGCAAGCCCAGGAATGAGTAAAAGTGATGGGCGTGTGGTGGGAGTGGTTAACATCCCACAGTACTTACAAGAGGTAAAAGCGCTTGCTCGCTTGACCTACAAACTGATGGATTAAACCCAGATCTGTGATGGGGGTGAATGTTTGATTTGTTCCACATTCTGTCCATCATCTGTTCTTTCTCAAGTTTTGGGTGTATTTTTCTTGGTGCTCTCACCCTCTTTTATCATTGATCAATGTAATGATCATGAATACCTATTCTTCGAGGATGCTGAGGAAGATTGGCCTCCCCAGAAATTACCTGCAGGAGTAGATAAGGTGCTTCCCTTAACAATTTCTAGAGCATTAACACCCCTTAAAGACCAGGTTGAGAAGCCTGCCAAAGCTTATTCTGAGGGTTTTTGCTCAAACTTATACTTCAGAACCGGGTCCTAGCACTAGTGTAAAGGGGGAAAAGAAGGCTTGTAAGAGTGACACGGGGGACCAGGAGGTTTTTGATAAGTTATTGGAAACCTTCCATAAGAGTGCGCACACGCTTAAACAGGCACCCTACCGGGAGCATGTTCAACCCATGGAAAATAGTGATGCTGTCGCCCTAAATTCAGACCTTGAATATGGGGTTCTCTTTAAGAGGAGGGTGATACAGATGGAGAAATTTCTTCTAATGATGATCAGGATCCTAAAAGACCATGGGGTCCAGGGTCCACTTCTGATTCCCTGATGGGGACACAAGCCAATCAGATATGCTTGATCCTTCAGCATATATCATCCCCGTTCATCTGAATGAATTCCTGACCAAAAAGTGGCAGACTATTTTTATAACAAAAGTGGAAAAGTAGGTCAGAGCAAGACGTAGGGAAGAATGTCCCATACCCTCTTTGCAGTGAAAATGTAGCAGCTACTCCTGACATAGAAACACATTTGTGCACATTCTTTAAAAAATATTTCAGGCACCCTAAATACGATATAGATCGTTCCTGGAGGAATTGCCAGGATAAACTTTTTGATGTTGATGGCCCTCTTACCCAGGTGATTCAAATGGCAGAGCAATCAAAACAATTGGGTGTTCCGTTGTCCGCCGAAATTGTTGCCGGTTGGATACAAAGAGCTATCTGTTTGCTCGGTAATGCGAATTGTGCACTGGCGACAGAACGTACGAGATGTCTCCTCATAAAATTTGACCCTGAACTTGGAGAATTGGTACCTTCTGAGGCAGGACCAGTTGGACAGGGTAACCTCTTTGCCTTTTGTCAAGGAGTTAGGGAAGTTTGTGGCAACTTTCTCTGCCCTTGACAAGGCACAATCTTCTATTAAATTAAATCTTCTCTGGGAAGGTTTTTGCAGGGGCTGGAAGAGGCAGGGGCCGCTCCTCCGCCCGTTGCTTCCACCAAGGTCCCTCTAGAGCCCATTTTAAGAGAAACAACAGATGGAACGATGGAAGACAGGGAACCTTCTAACCCAACAGAGGCACAGGAAAAGGAAGGAACAACCATGCTGCTAGAGCAGGTGCTAACGCACCAGGAGGAACTACCGGTAATCAATACCCTTTTTCCCCTCAAGATCTTTGAGGGGAAATCCAGAAATGTGGTCACAATTGGAGGAAGATTACAGCGGGCCATGGGGTCCTTTAAACTGTTTAGGGTTTTCACATCAAATTTTATGGATCCCCACTTCAAAGAATTTGACCGAGACTTTTTCCGAGGAGACAATCCTCATCAATTCAGAGGTAATTAAAGTACTACAGAAAGAGCCATATACAGGTCAGCACTTCACCTTCACAGGTTCCTGAGCAACATATTTCTGGTAAAAAAGGAAGCCAAAGGCTTCAGGACTGTAATAAATTTGTGCTGCGCCGCGGCCCACCACGGCGCAAGCTGAGCGTTCAGCTTGGGGCACGGCCGCAGTTCATGGTTCTGGCAGCCAGGCATGCCGCACCCCTTCTGTTTTGTATTTACTCGCACGAGGCCCCAAAGTGGGCATGAGGCCTTGGCGAGTTCTGGGCGCCATGCGCCCTCGACATTAGGCATGGGCACCTCCTACCCCCAACCCCTCACTTACCTGATGCAGCCTGTTCCTTTCTTCTTTTTCTTTTCTCTTCTTTCTCCTTTTCTTCTTTCTTTCCTAGTTTTTACACATAGCAGCCATGTTCTTCTTAATCCCAGCATGGCTTTCTTTTTCCCTGCATGCCTTAGGACCCTTTTCCAAACTGGCGCCTTTCTCTATATTCTCCTATGATTCTTTCCCAATCCAATATGGTGTCTTTCTTCTTCCTGTTGGTCATTTCCTGTTTTAGGGATTATAAGGAGTGTGATTCTTGTTCTCCTTGCGCTGCAACACTTCCTTTGGTGGTGATCTTCACTCCGGTTGTTTTTTCTCCAGTTTTTTCCCCTCACTTGTTTTAGTTCTTTCTAGTTTTGTTTTCTTGTTGGAAGACTTACCTTTTTGCTTATTTTTGTTCCAGTGAATTCCTGCTATAGAGGTTTTTCCCTTTGGGTTTTTTTTCCTCTGGGTCTCCTTCTGGAGGGCACAGACTGCCTTTGGCATTCCATTGTCAGCAGCACCGCGGCTACCAGAAAGGGGCGCCCTTACCTTGGTCAAGGCAGAACCTACAAGGATCAAGACCACTCTGCAGTTCCAGTTGGCCAGAGTCATAAATGACGAGTAGCCTGTGACAGATTGCAGCACCAAACGAACCAGACTTCATCAAGCAGTATAAAGAACACTTCAACGGCTGCTGCAAAACCCAACCGGCCGCTACTCTTAACCATTCAACAGCAAGCCCAGGAACTGCAACAACTACGAAATGAAAATGGGGCTTTACGACAAGCCTTGGTGTCCCGAACCACAGATGTTCCCACTGTCTCTGCTACTACGCCACATTTTTCAGGAGATCCAAATAAGCTACGAGAATTCCTTGATGCTCTGAAGTCTATTTTGCCTTCCGACCAACGCAATTTGCGCAAGATAAAACAAAAGTAGGTTATCTATTCAGTGCCCTGTCTGGTCCTGCCTCGGCCTGGGCGACTCCGTTAGTAGCCTCCAATGACCCTGTGCTGTCTGACTTTTCCGCTTTCGTCGCTGCATTTAAACAAATGTTTGAACGCCAGGGATTGGAGTCGTCAGTGGAGGAAGCTTTATGTGATATTTAGCAAGGTACCCAAGATGTTCTCCAATATATAATGCACTTTAGACAACTGGCAGCATAGACGACCTGGGTAGAACGTACTCTTGTGACTCTGTTTCGTAGAAGTCTTCAAGAAATAAAAGACAAACTAGTACATTCAACTAGAGTGGAAGATTTACGAGGACTGATGGATTTAGCTCTCTCCATAGAGTATCATCTACAGGAACGCCATCTAGAAAAGAAAAAAACTTGCAGAACTTCTCATGCAGGGAATCCACATACAATCGTTCATCATTCCAAAGAGTCTCCACCTGAATTAAGAGAAGCAACGGAAGGGGAACCAATGCAAATAGACACTGCTCGTGGCCCTCTCACTGCTAGTGAGCGCAAAAATAGACGGAGAAAAGGATTATGTCTATATTGTGGAGTTGCTGGCCACTTGCTTCGTACTTGCCCAGTTCGTCCAGTGAAGTCCTCGGGAAATGCCAATTCCCGTCCTCTTTGAGAAGGGAGGGAGCAGTATTCTCTAAGATACCTTCAATCTGTTCTTCTAAAGAAGATGAAACTGTCTTGTTTTTGTTACCGGTTACATTGCAGTTGCCAGAAGGTTTGGAAGAAAGAGCATTGGCATTATTAGACTGTGGAGCCAGTGGAATCTATCTGGATGAGACCTGGGCCAGGAAACAAAAAATTCCACGACTACCGAAGGACATTCCAGAACAGGTTCATACTGTAGATGGATCCTTATTAGCGTCCGGTCCTATCATCAGTACTACTTCTACCCTATGTCTACACCTTGGAAAGCATCAGGAACATGTCTCCCTTGATTTGATCTCTTCTCCTAATTATACAATAATCCTAGGAATACCCTGGTTTACACGGCAGAATCCTTATATCATTTGGGAAACCCGGACTATTTCTCTGTCTTCCAAATTCTGTCAAGACCATTGTTATGCCTCCAAAACCTATTGGTCCCCAGAAAAGATGTTATCCACAGAATCCGAATTAGGGTGTTCCATAAACTCTATTCAGGGGTACCTAGCCACTATCTGGATTATATAGACGTGTTACAAAAACCCACGAAACCAGTACTACCTCCACATAGAGACTACGATTGTACCATTCTCCTGGAACCTGGAGCAATTGTCCCCTTTGGTAGAATGTACTCTCTTACGGAACCTGAAAAGAAGATACTCAAGGAATACCTGCAAATAAATATACAGAGTGGTCTCATTGCACCATCTTCTTCTCCCGCTGGGGCTCCCCTCTTCTTCGTGCCCAAAAAGATGATGGATCTACGTCCCTGTATAGACTTTCGTGGATTAAATAAAATTACTATAAAAGACCGATATCCACTAACTCTCATCAAAGACATATTGGAAGCAGTTAGAGGGGAACAGATATTTTCAAAGATAGACCTTCGGGGAGTATACCATCTTTTAAGAATTAAGGAAGGTGATGAGTGGAACCGCTTTTCATACACATTTTGGTCATTAAGAATATAGGGTAATGCCCTTTGGTCTAACCAACGCCCCCTCTATTTTTCAAAGATTCATGGATTCAGTACTTTCTGACCTTTTAAATCACACAGTCGTGATCTATTTAGATGATATCCTAATATATTCCAGACACCCCGAACTTCACACAGAACACATAAAGCAAGTACTAGATAGACTTAGGCAACATCAACTCGAGGAATGTGAATTTGACTTGACAGAGGTAAAATACTTAGGATATCACATTAGTTAGGACGGTATCTCCATGGATTCAGAGAAAGTTCAAGCCATCCTAGATTGGCCATCCCCCTCGTCCATAAGAGAACCCCAGTGTTTTTTAGGACTGGCCAACTTTTATTGCTAATGTATTTCGGACTTTGCTCAACAAACTAGCCAAATCACACAGGGCCAGATGTATCAAAGGGTTTTTCCCATTCTGTGTCAATAGGAAAATGTGTTCGTACATATGGCCCACAGACTCTTAAAAAAGAGAGTTTACGAAACGGTTTCATCTGGACGAATGTGGCTGAAAACACGTTCCAAAATCTAAAACGAGCTTTCCCCCAAGCGCCTAAACCACGGCATCCAGACACCAGCAAACAAAATATCATAGTCACTGATGCTTCAGAAAGAGCTAATGGGGCAGCATTATTACAAAGACAGGATGACGACGGATTTGAACATCCAATATTTTATCTGTCCCATGTGCTCTCTGACTCTCAGCAAAATTATTCGGTGTTGGAAAGAGAACTTCTAGCTCTAAAAACAGCTTGTCAAGAGTGGAGATAATTCCTTTTAAGTTCTAAGGAACCATCTCAAGTGAGAACAGACCATTGCAATTTACAGTGCCTACGAAACTTTCAGTGCTGGAACAGTGGCCAAGGCAGATGGGCTTTCTTCTTTAGCCAATTCTTTAGCCAATTCGATTTGTATGTTACCTATATTCCAGGTTCTCAAAATATCTTGGCGGACACCCTGTCTCAATGCTACACTGAAAGTACTATCACCCCTTCACAACACATCATTGAACCAGTCAAAAGTATTGGTATAGTCCAGTCTTTCCTCGATAAAGTATGGTCTGAGTACTCAACTCTCTCAGAACAAGAGATGAATGAGCTACGTCCAAACTTACGCAAGAGTAAAGGGTACTACTACCATAAAGGTGTGTTATTTCTACCTTCTAAGATAGTGCAAAGAAAAGCACTACAAATGTGTCATGACTCCCCGGTGGCTGGTCATTGTGGTATGAAAGCCACACAGGAATTAATCCTTTGTTCTTTTTGGTGGCCTACACTTAAGTAAGATACTGAGAGTTACGTGGTATCTTGTCCCATCTGTGCCCAAGCAAAAATACCCCCATACGAGGCCTGCAAGACTACTTCAACCTTTACCGGTTCCACCAGTCCGTTGGCATACTGTACTAACCGATTTTATGTGTTCTTTACCACCCTCAGAGGGAAACCGAGTTATAATGGTGACTGTAGACTCATTTACAAAGATGGCTTATTTTACTGCCTTGAAGAAGCTACCCACATCCAAAGAATTAAGCCAAATCTTCATACAAGAGATCTTTCGTCTCCATGGCCTCCCTCAAGTTACTGTTTCAGATCGTGGCCCTCAATACATACCAAGTTTTTGGAAGCATTTCTGCAAAACCATAAATATCGAGGTAGCCTTATCTTCTGGATTTCATCCTCAAACTAATGGGCAGATGGAACGCCTGAATCAAGGACTCAAACAATATCTCAGCTGTTTTTGCAATACCACTCAGAGTAACTGGTCCACGTATTTACCCATTGCTGAATTTTCCTATAATAATACCGTACATAGTGCCTCAAAAACCACTCCTTTTTTCTGCTCATATGGATTTCATCCCAAATCTTTTCCTGCTAATCCTAAAACCTCTTCTACACTACCTGCAATCACCTCCTTTTCCCATAAATTACGTAGAATTCAACGCCTTATACGGTGTAATCTTTTGTTTACTAAAAGACACATGAAAAGGATGGCTGATAAGAAACAATGTGCGGCTCCATCTCATCAAATCCAAGACAAAGTCTGTCTTTCTTCCAGATTTTTGCCCGTCTATCACAAAATAAGTTCAAACCCCAGAATTATGGACCCTTTTCAATTCTTCAGAAGATTAATCCAGTGTTCTTCCATCTTCATTTGCTTCGAACATGGAAAATCCATCCAGTATTTCACGTCTCTCAACTGAAGCCCTATAAGCCTGACCCTTTTCATAGGCAATTCACCTGTCCTCCCCCTTTGTTAGTGAATGACGAACCCGAATATGAAGTCCAAGAAATATGTGATTCTCGTATATTCCGAAACCATTTCCAATATCTTATCCATTGGAAAGGCTATCCTCTTAGTCAGTGTTGTTGGGAAGATGCTTATTCTGTTCACGCCCCACTTTTGATCCATAGTTTTTTTCGTTTGTATCCGCACAAACCGGGGTCACGGCCTGCTGTGGCGCAAGCTGAACGTTTGGCTCGGGGAGCGGCCGCGGTTCATGTTTCTGGTGGCCGGGCATGCCCTTCTGTTTTGTATTTCCTTGGTGAGTTCTGGGTGCGGCGCGCCCTCGACATTAGGCATGGGCACCCCCTCCCCGACCCCTCACTTACATGGTGCAGCCTGTTCCTTTCTTCTTTCTCCTTTTCTTCTTTTTTTTCTTGTCTTTACACTTAGCAGCCATGTTCTTCTTTATCCCAGCATGCCTTTCTTTTTCCCTGTATGCCTTAGGGCCCTTTTCCAAAATGGCGCCATTCTCTATATTCTCCTATGATTCTTTCCCAATCCAATATCGTGTCTGTCTTCTTCCTGTTGGTCATTTCCTGTTTTAGGGTATATAAGGAGTGTGATTCTTGTTCTCCTTGCACTGCAACACTTCCTTTGGTGGTGATCTTAAATCCGGTTGTTTTTTCTCCAGTTTTTTCCCCTCGATTGTTTCAGTTTTTTCCAGTATTGTTTTCTTGTTGGAAGACTTACCTGTAGGAAAATGGCTCCTTGTTGCAGTTACCCCCGCACTTTTTGCCTGATATTGTTAGTGACTTGACTGAGAGTGTGCTGGGACCCTCTTAGCCAGGCCCCAGCACAGGTGTTCTTTCACTAAAAATGTGCCATTGTTTCCACAATTGGCACATCCCCGGCACACAGATGAGTCCCTTGTAAAAGGTACCAGTTGTACCAAGGGCCCTGTGACCAGGGAAGGTCCCTAAGGGCTGCAGCATGTGTTGTGCCACCCTAAGGGACCCCTCACCTAACACATGCGCACTGCCATTGCAGATTGTGTGTGCTGGTGGGAAGAAAAAGGCAAAGTCGACATAGCATCCCCCTCAGGATGCCCTGCCCACAAAATACTGCCTGTGGTATAGGTAAGTCACCCCTCTAGCAGGCCTTAAAGCCCTAAGGCTGGGTGCACTATACCACAGGTGAGGGCATAGCTGCCTCAGCAATATGCCCCTGCAGTGTTTAAGTCTATTCTTAGACATTGTAAGTACAGTGTGGCCATATTAAGTATATGGCCTGGGAGTTTGTCAAAACGAACTCCACAGTTCCATAATGGCTACATTGAATACTGGGAAGTTTGGTATCAAACTTCTCAGAATAATAAACCCACACTGATGCCAGTGTTGGATTTATTAAAAAATGCACACAGAGGGCATCTTTGAGACGCCCCCTGTACTTTAACCAATCCTTCAGTGCAGGACTGACTGATCTGTGCCAGCCTTCCACTGAGAGATGAGTTTCTGACCCCCTGGGGTGAGAGCCTTTGTGCTCTCTGAGGCCAGAAACAAAGCCTGCACTGGGTGGCGGTGCTTCACACCTCCCACCTGCATGAACTGTAACACCTAGCAATGAGCCTAGTGGAGATGCGCACCCCCGGACACAGCCCCCACTTCTGGTGGCAAGTCCAGGGAGATAATGAGAAAAACAAGGAGTCACCACCCCCTCAGCCAGGACCACCCCTAAGGTGTACAGAGCTGAAGTGACCCCTTTTTGAGGAATCCTCCATCTTGGTTTGGAGGATTTAGCCCAATAGGAATAGGGATGTGCCCCCCTCCCCAAAGGGAGGCGGCACAAGGAGGGTGTAGCCACCCTCAGAGACAGTAGCCATTGGCTACTGCCCCCCAGCCCTAACACACCCCTAAATTTAGTATTTAGGGACAACACTGAACCCAGGAAATCAGATTCCTGACGACCTAACAAGAAGGACTGCTGACCTGAAAACCCAGCAGAGAAGAAGGAGACGACAACTGCTTTGGCCCTAGCCCTACCGGCCTGTCTCCAGATTCAAAGAGCCTGCAACAGCGACGCATCCAGCGGGACCAGCGACCTCTGCCAGCTCAGAGGACTGCCCTGCAAACCCAAAGGACCAAGAAACTCCCATGGACAGCGGCTCTGTCCAAAGCAACAAAGAAGAAACCATCTTTAAAGGTACTCTCACCTCACTCCTGAAACATGAGTCCCCACTACTCTGCACCCGACGCCCCCGGCCTGTGTCCGGAGAAACTAGCACCGCAGAGAGGACCCCCAGGCGACTCCACCGACGTGCCCACCCTGAGACGATCTCCCCGCACCCCCACGACGACGCCTGCAGAGAGAATCCAGATGACCCCGTGACTGCTTGTTAACAAAGAACCCGACGCCCGGAAGAAGCACTGCACTCGCAGCCCCCAGGTCCGAGAGAAATCAACTACCGGTCCAGGAGTGACCAGCAGGTGGCTGTCATTTTGCCCAGTCAGTGGCTGACCCAAGACGCCCTCCTGTGCCCTGCCTGCATCGTCAGAGTGACCCTCGGGTTCCTCCATTGAATCCAATACAAAACCCGACGCCTTGTTTGCACACTGTACCTGCCCGCCCCTATGCCACTGAGCGTGTATTTTGTGTGCCTGTTTGGGACCCCCCCCCCCCACCCAGTGCTATACAAAACCCCCCTGGTCTGCTCCCGAGGACGCAGGTACTTACCTGCTAGCAGACTGGAACCGGAGCACCCCTAGTCTCCATAGGCGCCTATGCTATTTGGGCCCCTCTTTGACCTCTGCAAATGACCGTCCCTGTGTTGCTGGTGCTGGGTGTTTGGGGTTGACTTGAACCACCAACGGTGGGCTGCCTATGCCCCAGAGACTGAACTTGTAAGTGCTTTACTTCCCTGACAAACCAACCTTTACCAGCCTCCCCCAGGAACTGTTGAATTTTGCACAGTGTCTACTTTTAAAATAGCTTATTGCCATTTTATGCCAAACTGTGTACATTACTGTTTTACTTCAAAGTTCTATATTTACCTGTGCCGAGTACCTTACAATTTATGTACTTACTTGAATTCTGAATCTTGTGGCTCTAAAATAAATTAAGAAAATAATATTTTTCTATATAAAAACCTATTGGCCTGGATTTAAGTCTTTGAGTGTGTGTTCTCATTTATTGCCTGTGTGTGTACAACAAATGCTTAACACTACCCTCTGATAAGCCTAACTGCTCGACCACACTACAACAAATAGAGCATTAGTATTATCTATTATTGCCACTATCAACCTCTAAGGGGAACCCCTGGACTCTGTGCACACTAACTCTCACTTTAAGATAGTATATACAGAGCCAGCTTCCTACATTACCCTTTTGCTTATTTTTGTTCCAAGGAGTTCCTGCTATAGAGGTTTTTCCCTTTGTTTTTTTTTTCTCTGGGACCCCTTCTGGAAGGCACAGACTGCCTTTTGCGTTCCATCGTCAGCAGCATCATGGCTACCAGAAAGGGCCGCCCTTACCTTGGTCAAGGCAGAACCTACAAGGATCAAGACCACTCTGTATTTCCAGTTGGTCAGTCATAAACGACAAGTAGCCTTTGACAATTTGAGAGAATTCAACCAGTGGCTGGTCTATCGCCACTTCAAGGTGGAAGGTATCCATCTCTTGAGAGACATGCTTTTGACAGGGCATTGGATGGTTGGTTTGGATCTCGAGGATGCCTACCTCATTATTCCCATCTTCCCTTCTCACCGGAGATTTCTCCAGTTTTATGGAGAGGTCAAGTGTACGAATTTTGAGCACTTCCCTTCGGTCTATCCTTGGCTCCATGGTGCTTTCCCAAGCTCCTAAGACTGATGGGAGTTTGGATGATCATTTATCTAGACAACATCCTTCTGATGGACCAGTCCCCGTCACATCTCAAATTCAATCTGAATGTGACTATTGCTTTCCTCCAGGATCTGGGGTTTATCATCAACAAACAAATATCAGAACTCATTCCAACTCAACAGATCACATTTCTGGGATTCCTCGTCGACTTGGTGACGGCTTCCCTGAGTCTTCCTCCCTCAAAAATCATGAAAATTCAGAAATAACTCC
The DNA here is from genome assembly GCF_031143425.1 of Pleurodeles waltl. Classification (NCBI taxonomy): domain Eukaryota; kingdom Metazoa; phylum Chordata; class Amphibia; order Caudata; family Salamandridae; genus Pleurodeles; species Pleurodeles waltl. Next base: position 1,640,019,910 of record NC_090440.1, on the reverse strand, counting down.
GGACCATCCTTTGTCAACTGGCCAGAATAGTAGGACTTTTTTCATCATCCATCAAAGCCATCTTCCTAGGACCCCTACACTATTGAGCTCTATAGAGACTAAAAGCCATTCACTAAAACAGAGATCTAACATACTCAGAACTGATCTCTTTCACTTCAGAAGCCAGGACGGAACTCCAATGGTGGATAGACCACATGGAAGCCTGAAATGGAAGAGCAATCTTCAGGACAACACCGGACATAGTCATAAAATCAGATGCCAGCCACCTCGGGAGCCAAATGCGGAAACATTTCAATGAGGGGCAGATGGGCAACGGAGGAATTACAACTTCACATAAATTACCTAAAAACACTTAGCTGGGTCATTTGCAATAAAATCTCTCACCATGGACAGAGTCTCCTGCTGCATCCTGTTGCAAATGGACAACATCACAGCAGTACAATACATCAACTGTCTGAGAGGAATTTGTTTGGAAATATTATTAGACCTAGCGTAGGATTTTTTTCACTATTGTTTACAAAAACAATTTTGGTGACAGCAGAATACCTCCCGGGGACCCAGAACACTGTAGTGGACTGAAACCCAGGAATTTTATGGACAGCAGTGTTTGGCAGTTAGACCTCTCTGTTTTCCTAGCCCTCATGGAAAGATAGGGTCCATGCGACCTGGACCTTTTCACTTCTCAATTGAATTATCAACTCCCTCAGTACATGAGCTGGAGGCCAGAACCGGATGCAGCAGGAGTGGATGCTTTCCTTCAGGATTGGTCGAAGAATCAACCATATGCTTTACCACCTTTTCTAATGACTCCCAGGGTGGTGGCTCAGGTCAGACGACAAACAGCACCTCTGGTGCTAGAAACGTGGATTTGGAAATCGCAAGCTTGGTTCCCGACATTGATGGAACACTCCGGGGATCTCCCAATAGAACTGCCCTTATTCTCTTCGATTCTGCGGGATCAACAAAGTTGTTTGCACCCGATGGTCCTTCAGGATCAACTTTCCTGATGGCATGGAGGATTTGCGGAGACGCTGGAAAAACAAACAACTTTCAGCAGAAGCTGCAAAATTCATGCAACAACAGTAGGCGTCAGGTACCACCAAGAGCTATCAATCAGCTTGGCGACTATGGCATCACTGATTTGTGGAAAAACATCTGGAATACCTTGGGGGAAGAAGTTACTCATATAATACATTTCTTAGCAGAATTGGCCATATCTGGATTAGCCTACTGTATGATCAACTCCTTCAGTTCAGCTATTTCTTCAGGGCATAGAGTGAGAAAGGAGCACTCTTGGGCGGTTTCGCACTACAGCATAGCTGAGTCACGGGACGCACCACCAAAATAAGACACCACCTGACCAGGCGGACTGGTGTAGTGCCCGGATGATATTCCCTGGGCGGAAACTGCGAGGGGCTGTCCTGGGACGGAAGAAGTGATCTACAGCATCCCGGTTAACTTCGCAGACTGTAAACATGGCAGGAGCTGGTTGCATCCGTTCTGGAACCGGTGCCAGGAACATGCAGGAGGCTGCAACACAAGACACAAAAGTTGGACGCTGTCCTTGCGGCGGTGGAGCGTATCAGCGACTCCCTGGAGCATGTCCGAACATCTCTAGAGGGCAAAATTGACACAGTGGCCAGCGAACTTGCTTTGCTCCATGCTGACCACCGTAAATTAGCGGAAAAGACAGGTGCACTTGAGGCGCGAGTCGACGAGCTAGCGCCCTCCACATCCAGACTGGAGACCACTATGGAAGATGCAATAGCCCGCATAAGTGATTTGGAGCAGGGTGTCGAAGACACAGAAGGTCGTACCAGAAGAAACAACATACGAGTCATTGGACTACCGGAGGGAGTGGAGGGACGTGATGCGGTTGCATATTCCAAGACTTTGCTTCGGGGACTGGTGCCGGAGGGAACTCTGACGCCTTTCGTCTCAGTGGAACGTGCCCACAGGATCCCAACCAGAACACGACCACCAGGCAGAGGCCGCCGTCCCTTCATACTTTGCTTACTCCATTATGCGGACCGGGACGCCATCCTTCGATCTGTTAGATCGTCTCCTTCGCCTCAGGTGGACAACGCACCGGTTATTCTGTTTACGGACTACACGCTGGCTGTACAGAGAGACCGTGCCTTCTACTTACCTTTAAAATGCAAGCTCTGGACTCTGGGCTCTGTACCTTGAATACTTGCTTTTATTCCCAGCCAAGCTCTGCATAATCTCAGGGAACAAATCCCACTTTGTCAACGCGCCAGAGGGGGCTTGGGAATGGCTGTAATCTACCAGCCTCACCAGCAGTCGAGATCCGGGGGGAACCCGCTGGTGCTGAGGAGAAGACGCACCCGCGTGAGGCGAGACCGCAGGGCACGAGACACAACACCGGAGAGGGTAAAGCATGTCCCTGATTTGGAGCAAATCATCCGGGAACGCTGCGAGGTGTTGCAGTCGGCAGCGGCCATTAATACTTCCTCATCTGCTTCAGAGGCAGAAACTGAAATCTCACATTCCAATGGCGAGGGTCCTGCTACTCCAGACCACCCTTCTGGGGCGGCCTTGCCGGCACGCCCTGGGGTAACCCCTCAAACGGCAGACAAACTTTTCTAATAATCTCCTACACTATTCTTGCCATATAGATGACCTTCCAGGACTATACCTCATAATCCCTAGTTATATTGGTACCCACAACATGGTCTGCTCATGGCTATCTCATGCACCAATGAACTGATAAACTAGAGTCGCTAGGAAGAATGGCAGGAAACCTATCCACAGGGGCGCATACATTTTATAGATGCCACTACTGATCACATACACGTTTTTCCGCTGGTCCCACACTTAAATCACTTATAGATACCGGGGTCTGCAACCCATCACACACTCGTCCCCAACTCGCTTGGCCTACCCCATGCTCCTAATAGTGGAGATTTACTATGCATAATTGTTTTGTTGCCCTTAAGGGTTTTTTAGTTTAGGCAGATACAGGTTGTCCCTCTGCTCTGATGGTATTTAGTTTGTTAGAGTTGATATGGAGACCACGTTGTATTAGCCTGCCGAAGTTTCGGAACCCTACTAATTCGCACGTAGCTCAGCTTACACACATCACGCACATAGCCAGTTGCTCTTACCACTGACAGCCGCCATGAATAATTACGCCGCTCTCACATGGAATGTGCGTGGCATATGTACGGCAAAAAGAAGATACTCTATATACTCCTACCTTAAAAGACACTCTGTACATATAGCTTTTCTGCAAGAAACCCATTTGGAGTCCCCAGAAATAATCCGCTTACAGCGGCGATGGAGAGGGCAGTTATATGCGACAGGTTATTCCTCCTATGCTAGAGGCGCTCTTATTTGGATTAAGCCAGGTACCCCTTTTGTAGCGGAAGACCAAATTATTGACGATCAGGGGTGCTACGCGCTAGTGCGGGGGAGACTAGCAGGACGGGCTCTAGTACTGGGTTCAATATATGCGCCAAACCTAGACCAGGCCTCCTTTCTACACTCCCTATTCAAACAGCTATCAGGATGGAGTGACTACCCCTGGCGACTGGGAGGTGACTTTAATAGTGTACTGGATCTTGAATTGGACCGCTCCTTTCCCCCGCTGCCCACGGCACCCACTGTGACTGCTGCGCGCTCATTAAACACCTGGACTACACACTGGCACCTGTTAGATATTTGACGTCACCGCAACGACACAGACAGAATTTACTCATATTACTCCGCCCCACACTCCTTACTTGTACGCCTTGACAGAATATTATGCACACATAATTTATACACTGCAGTGCTGGATACTTATTACCTGGACCGTACACACTCAAATAATAATCCGCAAATTGTGAGAATGGGCTGGGATATCTCTCCCCCAATAGTTCCTACCTGGAGACTCAGACCCGAGCTACTAGAAGACACGGCATTCAAAGCATCATTGGATGAGGCAATTCCCAGCTATTTTGCACACAACTAGGGTACGGCATCTTCCGGTCTGTTGAAGTGGGATGCTTTTAAGGTTCTTATTAGAGGCCACTGTATGGGAACGCAGTGGAGTCTGCGACGCTCAGTGGAAAGTGATCTCACACCGGTGAAACGCAACCTCCTACGCCCTGATCAGGAGAATACCCGAAGCCCCACGGGACAGGCACAACTATCATCAGCAAGGGCTGAGCATTTATCTCTTCTAGAGTGTTTACGTTGTTTGAATTATGCCGCGCACACACGCCTCTGCAGATAAGTCGGGCAGACTCTTGGCCTGGCTGACTAAATGTGAGCGAGACCCCGGCCCAATCACAGGGATATGTTCGGAGTCTGGTATAATGCTCCATTCGCCCTCAGAGATACATTCAGTGTTCACACAGCACCATGGAGCCCTCTATGGCTTGTCTGCATCACCGACTCAACAGTTCTGTGCAGACTTCCTCTCATCAATCACACTACCTCACCTGACAGAGGCTCAGCGGACCATGCTGGAGGAACCCTTATAACTCTCCGAAATTCAGGCTAGCATCCACGAGCTGTCTGCAGGTAGAACTCCTGGTCCAGACAGCCTTCCGCCAATTTTTATAAGACTTTTTCCTCTATCCTGGCACCTCACCTCCTCAGTATTTACGAGGAATCTATACAGGGAGGATCCCTGACGACATTGCAAAATGAAGCAATGTAGATATCACTTCCCAAACCAGGCAAAGACCCACTGGAGCTTGGTTCCTATCGACCGCTAGTGATGCTAAATACAGACTATAAAATATTGGCCAAGACACTAGCGATGCGCCTGGCGCCCATGACCAGAACGGTTTTCTTCCTGCCCGCGACACTTCCCATAACATCAGATGACTATTCCGTATTATGAACTATTCGAAACAAGACTGGCCACAGGCGGGATGTCTTGTTCTTGACCTGGAAAAGGCCTTTGATTCACTGGAATGGCTATACCTTTTTGAAACTCTGCAGCGGCTCGGTTTAGAGCCTCGTTTTCTCTGCATGACCAGGTTATTGTACACTAACCCTCAAGTCCGGGTCAAGATAGGGGGGTGTATTTCAGAGTCGCTTGGGGTACACATGGACACAAGACAAGGCTGCCCCCTATCTCCGTTGCTGTTTTCCCTCGCCATGGAGCCTCTGGCGGCGATGCTACGTGACCGGGGTCCCCAGTGGAGCATTGCATTGGGAGACGGCCTACACACTGTATCACTGTATGTTGATGACCTCTTACTGTATTTCGGGGATGTCACACGTGTTCCGACGGTAGTTGGGACAATACTACAACATTTTCCTGAGCTCTTTGGACTTTGGGTTAACTGGGCTAAATCCTGCCTCTTTCCCTTCGATCCCAATCTCCCGGACCCACGGTTGAGTATCTCTGGGGTAGACGTTCCATGGCAACCACATACATTCTGATACTTAGGCATTCACATCTATCACCGAGAGGAGGATCTGTTTGACGGAAACCTGAAACGTGCGGTGACGTCCATTAAATCCCAGATGGCCTTCTGGCAAACACTTGCACTTTCTGTGGCAGGACGCATAGCACTCCTAAAAATGATCGTGCTACCCTGACTTTTATATTACTTTTCCAACCTCCCATATTATATACCGGCCAGTTTTTTTTGGGCACTGGAACCTAAATTACGCGAATTCATCTGGAATAAGGGTTGCTGCAGAGTTGCGCTCAAACAACTTTATTTGCCATTAACACAAGGTGGTCTCTCTGCTCCTAATTTGGAACATTATTATTTGGCGTCCCAACTCCAGTGGGTATCTAGATGGCTGGCAGGACTTCATCTCCCCGACACAGCAACCACTACACAATCATGGTCTCTCACACCAGTGATGCATTTGTTCCACCCACTTACGCATTCGGTGGTGCCGGAGGAGCTCTTCCTCAGAGTGGCCTGCCACTGTTACCGAAGGTCTCTGCAGCTCACAAAAGGAATAGTTCAGTTTGCTCCGTATCTGGCTCTGTTGGGCACGCCTCGCAGCTCAGGGGTCACGACTAGCGCGGAGCTACGAACATGGCATGCCGTGAACCTGCACACACTGGGCGATCTATACAGCGAGGGTGGGCTGATTGCATTTCCCACTCTGGCCGCTGACACCGGTCTCCCAGTGGGACAATTTCTGCTATGTAACTCACTGCTATGGTCATTGTTGAGAGGGTGGGGAGACATGACAACAGCCCCCCAACTCATCTACTAATACAATATATACAGGTGATGGGACAGGGTAGACACCTGGTCAGGTGGTTCACGGAAGCACTCCGTGCCCATGTGACACAGGAGCAAGTCAAGCTGCGCTCTGCCTGGGAGAGAGACCTCGAACTTCACAGACTCAAATTGGCAGCCAGCCCTCTCTAGCAACACTACTATTCCCCGGAACTCCAGATTCCGACTCATACAATTCTACATTATACACAGGGCATACCTTACGCCAGCTCGCATTAATAGATACTTTCTTCTCTGTGATGTAGGCTGCCCCTGTTGCAAATATTTAGACGCAGATCTCCTGCATATGCTGTGGACTTGCCCCTCCTTACATAATTACTGGGAAGCAGTACTCACTTATTTGTCAGTGTGCACAGCATGTACAATACCACATACATGGGAGACATGTGCTGGGTTTATTTCCCAGAGGCCTGCGCCACAGAGCCACCGCAAGATTTTTAGATTTGGGATTCATAATAGCTAAAAGGCTGATAACTCGCAGATGGAAATCTGCTGAGGCACCCACTGCACTGGCCTGGAAACAATCATTCCTCATCTGGGCGAGGGCCGAGGGAGTAGCACTGATACGGGAGGAAACACTTGGTTTACGTAAATATCCCCTGTCAGACAGCTGGGAAACAATGTTGACCCACCTAAAAGATCTGGAAACGGACTCTGACTGTATGGAGATGCTGTAGTCTATCAGAGGATCCAATGACTTATAGATCGTCGAGACATTGCGAAAACAGGGTAAGAACATACCCATAATTGCTGTGCCATACCCATAAGCAACTAAATCAGAGAACTGTAGACACTACACATTTCAAGTTAATACACAGGCCGAAATGAATAGATGCATTCCCACAGCATCAAAGGGATTCCACATACATGAAGGCATAGCCACACTATTATTAAAAATATTTGTAGTTAAGGTTCTCCACTGTTTGAAACTGTTACTGTTTACATGTTAATATTAATATTGGATCGGCATTGATAAATACATATGTAAGCGTCCGTGCACTCAAATATGATGGTGAAAGTAACGGAGAGATAGGGCTATTGGTAAACTGTGCTTCAGCAGGGAGATTCAAGTATCCTTCCTACAGAATGACTATACTGAGACCTACATAAATCCAACAAGAGGTGTTATGTGTTGCATATTATTGGGGTAACGGTCTATTTCTCCCTTTACAAATGTGCTATAGGCACCAATCGTTACTACTGACACCCACCGATTTGCGATATATGTAACGGATGTAAATGTTTACTATGTGGACATTATCATTGGTATAAAATGTTATGACATAACCAAAATAATAATAAAAGATTCATAAAAAAAGAAGAAAAAAAAAGGAACTACCCGCAAAATTAGCTATCTTACTCTGTCTCATATCATGTAAAAGAGTCTCGGATATACAAGCACTAGATATTTCAGCCAGAATTTTCATCCCTGAAGGTGTCACACTTACTATATCCAGACAGACTAAAACTAATACCAGGTTGGTATCCTATACAGCCTAAATTATGTGTGGTAAGATGCATTAAAGCATATGAAGACATGGCAACAGAGGTCAGACCTCCAGGGGAGAAGCAATTCACATTGCCTTGCAGAAACCCTTTAAGGCAGTTTCTTCTCCTTCTACTGCCAAGTGGATCATGGCGGAAGCAGGTGTGGATATATATAAATGTGGTGCTCACTCTACAAGAGGAGCTATGGCATCTAAAGCTATCCAAGTAGATGGCAGATTGGAGGACATCATGAATGCGGCGGATTGGTAATCTGAATCAACCTTTAAAAAATTATATTTTAAACCTATTTCAAAAGCCATCTCTGGTGGTAAGTAAGCTTTGAACATGCATAATCCTCGCCTTCGGTCCTGAAATAGAATGAAAAATATCCTAACTAACGAGAAGGAAAGTTTCAATTCTATTTAGGACAACGAGGCGAGGATTGTCCCACCCTCAGACATCAAAACATGATTTCATGACCCTCCCTATATAACTTCACATTCAGTAAGTAAAGGTATTACCCAACATTAATAGATAAAGTATGTGCAAAAATGGATTCCGCTATACATGTATTTTTCATTTCAATCAAATTAATAATGTTATATTATTTCTTGCTAAAACAAGATTTTGATAATCTAGGGTGATTTTACAACATGCATTTTTTTATTGCATAGGTAATGATCAAAGGTTTGAATAGGATTATCACTAAAGGCTAACCTTCCCCGCGTGAAGAGGAGGAACAGGAAGGCACGTCATGTGCTTACGTACCACTGACTGTGTTATGATTAGACTATGGTTACTATGGACACCTACTTTCAGGGAATTTTTTATTACAATGGACCAAGTAAAGGTAATTCAGGGGTGGGGAAGTGAAGGGAGGATTTCTGGGGCACTCATAATCGAGGCCTCGGATTTGATTCTGAAATTAGGGGATGGCCTGACTACCTCTTACTCCTACATTCTTCAAACACAATCAACTCTCAGTAAAATGTCCCTTCCCTCAATCGTTCTGCTTTTCTACAATTGTTTTAATTATGTTGTGTATTATTAATTGAGTACCCTCCTATTACTTATTGGAAGTAAAATGAATAAAATCACCTTGTTGATACAATATATTAAATTCAATAAACTCCTTAAACTGATGTCAAGTGGAAGGCAAACAACGCCAATTAATTAATAAGCACCAACAAAGCCAACAGGTCTGGCTTACACTGCACAAAGCAAAAAAAATATTGCTTTCTGTACAGAATGCACGTATGAAAAAATAATTTAATGTGCGAACATTCAGTGTAGTTAAATAAAAAAGAATTTCATTCCATGTTTGTGCACAATAAACAAAACCATGCTAACGTACAATAAGACACACATGTTTATACATCCGTTCTGTGTAAGCATTTCCCCAATTCTGTGCCCCTAAAGCAGGGTAGGAACATTTCAATTGTGATCCTCATACACCACCTCACCAGTCTCCTTGGTAAATCATCCAGTTTGTCAGACTTTATGTTTTTATGGTCAATGTTGTGTATTGCAAATCGGCCTTTCCATTATGCAGCCTCTGTCAAGACCTACCTTCCCTCTGGTTCAGCTATGTGCTTTCGCTGATTTCCAGTTGTGGCCAATATCTCTTTTAGCCAATAAAAAGGCCTAATCCCAGGAAAGACCGTTCATACCTATTCCGAGGTCCTCTATCATGTCTAGAAGTGCCATCCGATGGGTGAGAAATATGTGTTGTCCAATCAGCGTTACAAGTGACTGTGTAACCCCCTCCGAGACCCTCTGAATTACCCCGCAATGTTACACAGTATGACAGAAGACTCTCTCAACGGTGTGGCATCTGAGACACAGGGGAAGGAAATCTCTCTCGATTTTCTCGAGTCGTCTTGAGGTGAAAGATGGCCAGTGCAGGTAGTTGAACTCAACTAATTTGTTGAACTCTATATTTAACAACCCCTCTTTAGGCCATACACAGCACTCTACAATCTCGCTTGTATACTCCCCTGTATCTTTGTCGCAGGTTTGCTTAAGTATTTCAAATGAATCCGGCGCGTTAGTAACCAGCGATCTGAATATCTTATGACCCTTCAGTTTTGCAGTAGTGAGTCTGGCTTGTAGTGTCGGCTGACCTATGATACTTCCTGATTTGTTAAATATGGCGTCAGTGCATGTCTTAGCTGTTAGTAGTAGAATAATTGGATTTGATGGAATCAAAACTTTTATCACTGGTGGTTCATGGAAATCACATAGTTGTGAGTGACTAGTGTTTTCACCATAGAGATCCCTAATGTTCTCCCCGCCTTCGTGCCCTCTCAGTGCCACCACACGCAGTCTGTTTTGTTCATAGAGGGGTTTCTCCCATCAACATCACTTTCCAATTCACCTGTCTGTGAATTGTGTTCCAGACCACAAGGGTTACACTCATGGCTGGTGTGGTGTCCACTAGAGGGTATTCATCGTATAAGAAATTCTTCCACCTCGTCTATGTTCCTAACCAGAAACATGATTACCTTAGCCCAGCTCACTCAACGGTTTCCAAATTTTTCGGGATTTACATTACTCTTTGACCTGATCTGTTGGGATAACTAATGACTATCAGGAAGTTATCCATGTACAGAGACAGATGGTCTTCCAGGTCTGGTGTCCACTGGAATCTGCAAAGTCTTTGTCTTGTTGCGGCTAGTCCACTAGGGGTTCTACAGCTAACGCAAACAATATAGGTGAGAAGAAGCTTGCTCTGTCCATTTACAAAGGGATCTGATAATATTCTGTTTAACTATGCCCATGCAGTGGGCTGGGTCCACTGTAATAGCAGGATAAGAAACGTGTCACAATAGTCATGCAAGAAAGAATAAGGAATAGATGTTACCAGTCCATATTATAGAAAACTTTTGGGAAATTGATAAATAGCATCAGCAGTGGAACTCAGCTCTTTCCCGCTATTGCCAGGACACTGAACATCTTCTATTCTGTCTTGTGGATCTCTGCAGCATAAAAGCACTTTGTTCCAGACAGATACTTGTATGGATTTTATTTAAACGTTGACTCACCAACGCTTTACCCAGGATTTTCATTTCTATGTCATGAAATATATTGGTCTGTAGCAACTGTGACTCAGTGTACTTTAGAAATTTAAAATAGTCCCTTGTGAACTGCAAAGCAAGCAGATGAGGTGAGAGAAAAATACTCCTGTGGGTGGAGCCGAAAACAGTCTTATGTATATTTAAAAGAACTGGTAACAATAGGTTCAAACAGCTACGCTGACAAAACAGACCTAAAAAGCATTTGCAATGTAATAGGTCTTGCATTTTCTTGATTTAAACCTATTGGCATTGTAAATTAATCACTGGAATTTTCTTGCAACATAAATTGGTCAATCCTGCCTCATAATTTCGTCTTTTCCTGCCATATAATTCCAGTGGACCAGTATTTAACTAAAGCACTTCCATTTACCTTCTTCCTCTATCTTAAAACATATACAATTATCATATGAACCTTTATCAGAAATAAACTTTAGGCATTAGAGTGTAATGCTCAAAACACCATAACAAAAATATAATTGGAAGGTGAAAGGAAAGAGGGAGCCGGGAGTAAAGATGAGGAGGACAAGTGGCCTAGTAACAGTGTCATGGGCCTTGGAGTAAGAAAGGAAAATGGTAGACTGGAATGTTGGTAGGAAAACAGAGCAGTAATTAGAGTTGAGTGAGGTCGGTAGGTCTCTGAGCCCCGGGTGCCAGTGCACCTGTTGCTCCATTGATAACTAGGCCTCAGGAGAGAATGCAGATGGGGCAGAAAAAGAGAAGCAAAAGGAATACAACAGACAAAAGGAAGAAAGAGAAGGGGTGGCAAATAAATAAAAGAAAGAAGGGAAAGAAAGAATAAGAAAATGAAAGCACAACTAAGAGAAGAGAGCAAATGTGTGAGACAAAAGAAAAAAGGGGAGGAAGCTACCAAACGAAAGATAAAGAGGAACAAATAATGAAAGTGTGAAAAGAAAGAGAAAAATTAACATTATTAGAGAAAAAAAGAGAGATGGGGAGAGAAACAAGCAGTGAAAGAACCAGGGCATGTATATAGTGACACATTTCCCAGCGGAAAACCACTTTCAAACTTCGGGTCCCAACAAGTATCTTGTGGCTTCTACATACAGATGGGAATAGAGGGATTTATATTAAAATGTGAATTGACAGACAGAGAAAAGAAAAACACCAGAGAGCAGAAGGAAAAGGATCTAAAAAAAAAAATAGGTGAAAGGACGGATACCGATTCAAAGGAAAGAGAAAATAAAAAAGACAAAGAAAGAATGACGGGGAGAGGAAAAAATAGTGAAAGAACGAATGCCTGATGAAGAAAAAAGAGAGGAATGAGATAAGGAAAGAAATAACCAAGTTTTGCAAGATTGAAAGAGGAAGTAGGAAGAGGGAAATAAAACAGGGATAGCAGTAGAAATAAACAGTTGAAAGAAAGAGCGAAACTGTTTTGTGTGGATTTTAAGAGCTGGAAAGAGAAAAGTGGGGGAGAAAGAAAACATTGAGAGCAAACAGAGTAAAGGAAAGACCGAAGTGAGATAGGTGAAACAGACTCTTCCAAATAAAGATGGCAGCCAAGAATAGATTTATTTGGCTCCCTCAAGTCCTCAAACAGAAGTCAAGGTGTGGAATAGCAGGGGGCACTGCAGAACAGCAGGAGGTGCATTAGCATAGTTCAGTGGTTCCCAATCTGTGCGCCGCGGCTCGCTGGTGCGCCATCAAAACTAGCCAGGGGCGCCGCACACAGTTTGGGAACCACTGAGCTATTTATAGCTCTTGGGCCAGTTCGTACAAAATAAAACTACTCAGTTGTAGCAGCTCTTTTTTAATTTTGTCCTTGAGCGCCCTCAGGTGGTTAAACACAACTAAAGTGATTCTACATTTCACACTATTTAAACAGTTACGTTATAACTACATAAAAATTAGACCTGCCCATTTTACTAGGGTTACCGTCAACCAATATTTTCCCCTTACTAAAAAACCCTATGCATGCTGTAATTAAACAACTGTTACATTTTTATTTTTTACAGTTATATATAGAATTACAATACCTTCATTGGCGTCATCCCAATTCTTTTCAGGGAGAAAAATGGATGTACTCCCTAGGCCAGGCTTACATCCGCCACCCGCCAACAAAAAGTAACATAATGGGGAGCCGCAGCCAGTGGCCAATAGATCAAGGGAGCCGTGGGTCGAAAATGTTTGGGAACCACTGGCATAGTTGTATGTGAACCCCAATACAGCAATATTGGGGCGCTTCAGATTAGGAATGGGGGTATAGACACAGTTGTGTCCCGGCCCAGTGCTGGAATAACAGAAAGGCAGCTGATAAAAGAATGAGAAATGGAGCACTGTGTAATTCCTTGTGTTGGAATAATAGGGCGTTACAGGTTAGGGTTGAGATGCACTGACATGAGTTGTATGTGGGCTGCAGTACTGGTATAGTGACGGGAACACAAGGTCAGAAGTGAGGTAGGTTAATGGAGCTATGTGTGGAACCTAGTATTGGCATGGCAGTGTTGCCGAGTGTTAGCCTGGAGGTGCCCTGGTGGAGTTGCGAGTGGGGCCCAGTATGGGAGTGACATTGCCTCTAAACCACAGAGCGAGGCGTCCTGAAGGGCATGTGTGTGAGCCTTAGTACTGAGAAGAAATGTGCACTGAATGTTAGAATTGAGGGATTCTGGCAGAGCTGTGGTGGTTCCCATCAACAGTGGCGTTGGATGTTAGACTTGAGGTGCACTGGCTGAGCTGCGTTTTGCTCTTTTGGGTCCAGTATTGGCTTGGCAGTGGGACTGAATATTAGAATTGAGTTGTTGTAACGGAAATGTATGTATACGGGGTCCCAGAATAGGAAAGGAAGTGACCTCGCCGGATTAAAACTGAGGTGCACTGATGAAGTTGCGCCCAAGGTCCCAGGACTGGAGCAGCAGAGTGTACTGACTGGAAGAACTGAGCTGCTTTGGCAGACAGCGTGTATGGTTCCTAGCACTGGCACGGCTGAGGGCTTTGAGTGTGTGAATAGAGGTGCACTGATGGAGCTACTCCTGAGGTCTCAGTACTGGAGCTACAGGAAGTACTGACTGGAAGAACTGAGATACTCTGGCAGACGGTGTGTGTGGGGTTCCTGGCACTGGCACAGCTGATGGCATAGAGTGTGTGAACTGAGGTAAACTGATGGAGCTGCACCGAAGGTCCCAGTATAGGAGCAGCAGAGTGTACTGACTGGAAGAACTGAGGTGCTCTGGCAGGCATTTTGGGGGTCATTCTGACCTCGGCGGTAAAAGTCCCTTACCGCCGGTCAGAACTCCGCCATTCTACCGCCGCGGCCGCAGTAAACCGCCACGGTCATTCTGACCACCAACTGTGAAACCGCCAAAAACCCGACATCCAAGGAAGGCCGCCTCATCAGCGGGCCGCGGAAAACTGGAGATGACCAAACCTCCACCGCCACGCCAACACAAACACGCCCATGCCATTCTGACCCACGAATCCACGCGGCGATCTTTCAACCGCGGTATTCCATTGGCCGTACACACCGCCGCGGTCAAAATACACACATGTTAGAAATGGGGTCTTTGGTTGACAGTCAGGTTACCCCCTGTTCAAGCAAGGACCCTCACTCTAGTTAGGATAAAAGAGAATCACCCTCAGCTAACCCCTGCTTACCCCCTTGGTAGCTTGGCAGAGCAGTAGGCTTAACCTCAGAGTGCTGGGCGTAAAGTATTTGTACCAACACACACAGTAACTTAATGAAAACACTACAAAATGACACAACACCAGTTTAGAAAAATAGGAAATATTTATCTAGACAAAACAAGACCAAAACGACAAAAATCCAACATACACAAGTCAGGTTATGATTTTTAAAAGGTTTAAAATAAAAAGAGTCTTTAGGTAGTTGTAACAACACACTAGCGCTGCTAGCGTGAAAATGTACCTGGTTTGCGGCACAAATAACCCCGCACGGGCGGTGTGCGTCGAAAATAACCCGGCACGGGTATATGCGTCGAAAACAGCTCGGCTCGGCGAGGCGCGTCGAAAAAGCCAGCCACGCGACGGTCCGAAGTCCCGCGGCGCTGGTTGCGATCTCTCAGCCTTCGTCAGCGATGCTGCGCGTCGTTTCTCCTGCTCCGGGCGTCGATTCTCCGGTCGCGTTTCCAGCGGCGTCGTTTCTCAGCTGCGGAGCCGGCGTCGCGTCGTTTTCTCAGCCGCGATCGGATTCGCGTCGATCTTTTCTCCGCACGGTGCTCGGTGCGTGTATTTTTGTCCTTAGGCTGCCAGCCTCTCCTTTCAGGGTCCCAGGAACTGGAAGGGCACCACAGAGCAGAGTAGGGGTCTCTCCAGAGACTCCAGGTGCTGGCAGGAAGAAGTCTTTGCTATCCCTGAGACTTCAACAACAGGAGGCAAGCTCTACATCAAGCCCTTGGAGATTTCTTCTTCAAGATGGAAGGCACACAAAGTCCAGTCTTTGCCCTCTTACTCTGGCAGAAGCAGCACTGCAGGAAAGCTCCACAAAGCACAGTCACAGGCAGGGCAGCACTTGTTCCTCAGCGATCAGCTCTTCTCCAGGCAGAGGTTCCTCTTGGTTCCAGAAGTGTTTCTAAAGTTTGTAAGTTTGGGTGCCCTTCTTATACTCATTTTAGTCTTTGAAGTCACCTTTCTTCAAAGGGGACTCACACCTTCTTGTGAGATCCTGCCTTGCCCAGGCAAGGCCTCAGACACACACCAGGGGGCTGGAGACAGCATTGTCAGAGGCAGGCACAGTCCTTTCAGATGAGAGTGACCACTCCACCCCTCCCTCCTAGCAGAGATGGCTAATCAGGAAATGCAGATCACACCCCAGCTCCCTTTGTGTCACTGTCTGGTGTGAGGTGAAAAACAACCCAACTGTCAAACTGACCCAGACAGGGAATCCACAAACAAGGCAGAGTCACAGAATGGTTTAAGCAAGAAAATGCTCACTTTCTAAAAGTGGCATTTCCAAACTCACAATCTTAAAATCAACTTTACTAAAAGATGTATTTTTAAATTGTGAGTTCAGGGATCCCAAACTCCACATGTCCATCTACTCTCTAGGGGAATCTACACTTTAATCATATTTAAAGGTAGCCCCCATATTATCCTATGAGAGAGAGACAGACCTTGCAACAGTGAAAACGAAATTGGCAGTATTTCACTGTCAGGACATATAAACCACATTACTATATGTCCTACCTTATCCATACACTGCACCCTGCCCTTGGGGCTACCTAGGGCATACCTTAGGGGTGCCTTACATGTAAGGAAAGGGAAGGTTTAGGCCTGGCAAGTGGGTACACTTGCCAAGTCGAATTTACAGTGTAAAAATACACATACAGACACTGCAGTGGCAGGTCTGAGACATGATTACAGAGCTACTTATGTGGGTGGCACAACCAGTGCTGCAGGCCCACTAGTAGCATTTGATTTACAGGCCCGGGCACCTCTAGTGCACATTACTAGGGACTTACTAGTAATTCAAATATGCCAATCATGGATGAACCACTTACATATAATTTAAACAGGAGCACTTGCACTTTAGCACTGGTTAGCAGTGGTAAAGTGCCCAGAGTAACAAAAATAGCAAAATCAGAGTCCAGCACACATCAACAACCTGGAGAACAGAGGCAAAAAGTTAAGGGAGACCACGCCAAGGATGAAAAGTCTAACACGTGTCCCCCCCAGCTAAAAGTGGGGAGCAACTACCCAACCTCATGGGAGTTCTCATCACTAAGGCGGAAGAACCTGGACAGACCATCAGCATTGGCGTGTTCTGTACCGGGTCGATGTTCCACCGTAAAGTCCATCCCCTGTAGGGAAATGGACCACCTCAACAGTTTTGGGTTCTCACCCCTCATCTGCATTAACCATCTGAGGGGTCTGTGGTCGGTCTGAACTCGGAAGTGAGTCCCAAACAAGTAGGGTCTTAGCTTCTTCAGTGCCCAGACCACAGCAAACGCTTCACGTTCTATGGCACTCCACCTACGTTCCCTGGGTAGTAACCTCCTGCTAATGAAGGCTACGGGTTGATCTAGGCCCTCTTCATTCAGCTGTGAGAGTACTGCTCCAATACCATGCTCTGAGGCGTCTGTCTGTACAACAAACTCCGTGGAGTAGTCAGGTGCCTTCAGCACCGGTGCTGTGCACATGGCAGCCTTCAGGGCATCAAAAGCGTTCTGGCAAGCCTCTGTCCAGATCACTTTCTTGGGTTGCTTCTTAGAAGTCAACTCAGTTAAGGGGGTAACAATGGTACCATATCCCTTAACGAACCTCCGATAGTATCCTGTGAGACCTAAAAAGGCTCTCACTTCAGTCTGGGTCTTGGGAGGCTCCCAAGCCAGAATCGTGTCAATCTTAGGCTGTAGGGGTGCCACCTGGCCACTCCCCACCTGGTGTCCTAAGTACACAACAGAACCCTGCCCTATTTGGCACTTGCTCGCCTTAATAGTGAGGCCTGCCTTCTGCAGGGCCTCTAACACTCTCCAGAGGTGTTGCAGGTGTTCCTCCCATGTGGAACTAAACACAGCAATGTCATCCAGGTAGGCGGCACTGAACTCATCCAGTCCTGCCAACACCTGGTTGACCAACCTCTGAAAGGTGGCAGGGGCATTCTTCATCCCAAAGGGCATCACATTGAAGTGGAAGTGCCCATCGGGGGTAGAGAATGCTGACCTCTCCTTTGCCCCTTCAGTTAAGGCAATCTGCCAGTACCCAGATGTTAAATCAAACGTACTGAGGTACTTGGCAGCTCCTAACCGATCAATGAGCTCATCAGCTCGGGGGATGGGGTGTGCGTCAGTCTTGCTGACCGCATTGAGACCCCGGTAGTCCACACAGAACCTAAGTTCTGGAGTGGCACCAGGAGCAGTAGCCTTTGGGACCAAGACCACTGGGCTGGCCCAAGGACTGCTGGAGTGCTCAATAACCCTTAGGGCTAACATTTTGGAGACTTCCTCCTTAATGCAAGCCCTCACCCTGTCAGTCACCCTGTAAACCTTATGTTTAACAGGTGTACTGTCCCCAGTGTCCACATCATGTGTGCACAGGTGTGTGACTCCTGGGATCAGGGAAAACAGTGAGGCGAACTGTCCCAGCACGTGGCGACAGTCCCTCTGCTGTTCTTCAGTCAGGGAGGGGGAGAGGATCACTCCCTCCACAGACCCATCTTTCTCTCCTGCAGACAGGAGGTCAGGAAGAGGCTCACTCTCTTCCTCCACCCCGTCATCTGTCGCGAGGAGCATGGATAGCTCAGTTCGCTCAAAGTGGGGTTTGAGGCGGTTGACATGTAGGACCCTCAAGGGGTTCCTGGGGGATTGCAAGTCTACCAGATAGGTGACCTCGCTCTTTCTTTCCACCACCTCAAAAGGCCCAGTCCACTTATCTTGGAGAGCCCTAGGCTCTACTGGTGCCATGACCCACACTTTTTGTCCAGGCTGAAACTCAACCAGAGTGGCATTCTGGTCGTACCACCGTTTCATGTCCTCCTGGCTTGCTTCCAGGTTCTCCTGAGCGAGACGCCTGAAGCGGGCAGTCTGGTTTCTTAGTGCCAGCATGTAGCTAAATACATCCTGGGGTGGTTTACTAGGAGCTTTCTCCAAAGCCTCCTTCACCAGACTGAGCGGTCCCCTCACAGGGTGGCCATAGATGAGCTCAAAGGGGCTAAAGCCAAGTCCCTTTTGAGGCACCTCCCTGTAAGCGAACAGAAGGCATGGCAAGAGGACGTCCCACTTACGCCTCAAGGGCTCTGACAGGCCCTGAATCATGCCTTTCAAGGTGCGGTTGAATCTCTCAACCAGACCATTACTTTGGGGGTGGTAAGGGGTGGTGAACTTGTAGGTTACCCCACACACCTTCCACAGAGACTTCATATAAGTGGATATGAAGTTTGTACCCCTATCAGATACTACCTCCTTGGGGAACCCCATGCGGGTAAAAACCCCCATCAAGGCACGTCCCACCACGGGGGCGGTGACCGTCCTTAGAGGAATAGCTTCTGGGTACCGTGTGGCATGGTCCACCAAGACCAGGATGAACCTGTTGCCCAGGGCTGTCTTGGGATCCAGAGGCCCCACAATGTCAATTCCTACCCTTTCAAAGGGAGTACTGACTACCGGTAAAGGTTGGAGGGGAGCTTTGCATTTCCCCCCACTCTTGCCACTTGCCTGACAAGTCTGACAAGATCTACAATAAGCAGCTGACTGCTTGTTCATCAAGGGCCAGTAAAAGTGGGAGACAAGCCTCTTATAGGTCTTGTCCTGCCCTAGATGTCCTGCCAAAGGCACATCATGAGCCAAACCCAGTAGGAAGGTCCTGAAGCCCTGGGGTACCACCAGCATACGAGCTGACCCCGGCTCAGGAACCTTAGGCTCACTATACAGGAGGCCATCCTCCCAGTAAATCAGGTGAGTACCTGGCGCTCCGCCAGCCGCCTGGGCTGCAGCCTGCTGCCGCAGTCCCTCAAGAGTAGGGCATTCCTTCTGCGCTGTGCAGAATACTTCCCTGGTGGGTCCCCCTTCCTGCTGCCACTGCGACAGCTCAGGGACCTCCCCCAGTTCAGCCACCTGTTCCCCTGTAGGTTCCGGGGCATCACCCTCAGGCTCTGCCTCCTCCCGGACCGTGGGAACTTCTGGGGCGGGTTTCCCGCGCCTCCTGCCTTTCCTCTTCTTGGCGGTCCCCTGGGCCACTGTTTCAGGCTCCAGGGGCTCTTGACTACCCTGATTGGCTGCCATAGACCGGGTGGATACGCATACCCACCCAGGCAGACCCAACATCTCCAAGTGAGACCTGTGTTCCACCTCCTTCCAAGGGGAATCCTCCAGGTCGTTGCCTAGCAAACAATCAACAGGCATGGTTGGACTCACAGCGACTTTCCAGGAACCTGAGACCCCCCCCCATTCAAAGGGAACCTGCGCCACTCTGCAGAGGCGCTCAGAGTTGTCTACTGCAACTACTTGGTGAAGTACCCGGGGATCAATCTGCTCTTCAGACACCAGGTGACTCCTCACTGTAGTCACACTGGCTCCTGTGTCTCTCAGAGCCTCCACCCTCTGTCCATTGATGGTCACCCATTGCCTGTACTTCTTAGTGTTATCAGGCACTAGGTTTCTCTGGACCATCTCACTGTCCCCTAGTGAGACAAGGGTCATTTCTGCTGGTTCCCACCCACCTGAAACCAACTCCTCCCCAAGCGCTACACTGGCCAAACCCTGGGACGGTGCACCAGTGGGTGCCGGTGTACTTTTGGGGCATTTGGGGTCCCCCCTCACATGACCCACCTGGTCACATGAATAGCACTTACGTAGGGGACCACCTGCCATTGGCTTCCCTTTGGAGAACCATGGCCTCTTTTCACTGGGGGGTTGGGAATCCTTACCCTGGGAATCAGTTTGGGGCCCTTTAGAGAACTCATCCTGTTTGCCCTTACCCCCCCCTTTCTTCTGAGAGGGACCCTGCCCACCCTTGGCGTGGTCTCCCCCATACCTCTTTTGGACCCTGGTGCTCTCCCAGCGGTCCGCTTCCTGTGCAAGCTTCCTGGGGTCAGTCAGCTTGCTGTCAATGAGGTGCTGGCGCAGCTCTGGAAAACATAAACTGTACAAGTGCTCCCAAGCAATTAAATTGTAAAGCCCCTCATACGTGTTTACCTTACTGCCCTTCACCCAACCATCCAGTGACCTGCAACAAGAATCAACACATTCCAACCATGTTTGGGATTCCTTTCTCTTGTAGGATCTAAACTTCTCTTTGTACTGCTCAGGGGTGAGACCATACCTGGTAAGTAAGGCCTCCTTCATGGCAGGGTAGGTGAGACTCTGAGCATCCCCTAAGGCCGTCAGTGTGTCCCTCCCCTCTGCCTCAAAATGCTTCCACAGGGCTGCCCCCCAATGAGCTTCAGGGACCAGGTTCATGTGGAGAGCTGACTCATAACCCCTGAACCACAAGTAGATGTCATCCTCCCTCTTATAATCCCTCACAAGGTCTTTTGGGATGTGTACCCTTCTCTCAGGCTGCACTGTAGAATTGCTGCCACCATCCCTACTGGACTGACTCCTCTGATCAATCTCTTTTAAACTGAGCTCATGAGCCATGTTTATCTTCCTTTCCTCAAGGGCCAGCTTTCTCTGTTCCACCTCTAGACTGAGCTTTTTCAGCTCCAACTGGTACTCCCTCTCTGCCTGTCTGTCCTGTAACTCTCCAGGTGTCAGACTCTTGGAGGACACACTGCTACCTGCCCTGGAGATTCTCCCCTGAGACATAGCAGGCCCACCCACTACATCAGGGTGAGTGACTTGCAACTCCTCTTCCCCCTCTGGCTCCTCATCTGTGTGCCCCTCAGCTGCTTTGGCTGCCACCCAGGCTCTCAGCGCCTTTTGCAGCTCATCCTTCTTGGATGAGCTCTCAATGGGACAGCCAACATTCCTACAAAACTGCTTCAACTGAGCCACCTTGTAGCTCTCCAATTTCTCCAAATCAAAAGCAGTTTCAGCTAGGGCATCTCCAGACTGAGACATGATGAGAGGTTAAAAAGAAAATATGCACAGTTCCAAAAACAGAAAAGCAAGTTCTCAAATGAAGTTTCAGCCAAGTCAATCCCGGGATCAGCGAAAAAAAAGAAACTGAATGCAGAGAAAAACAGTCCAAGTAAAAAACAAAAATCACAAGACTAGTAGTATGTGGTCACGTAGTGGTCTGAGATCAAAACAGTAGTGTACACTCAATTACTGTATGTCAAGTACAAATACAAGTCCAAATCCCGACCGCTGGTCACCAATGTTAGAAATGGGGTCTTTGGTTGACAGTCAGGTTACCCCCTGTTCAAGCAAGGACCCTCACTCTAGTTAGGATAAAAGAGAATCACCCTCAGCTAACCCCTGCTTACCCCCTTGGTAGCTTGGCAGAGCAGTAGGCTTAACCTCAGAGTGCTGGGCGTAAAGTATTTGTACCAACACACACAGTAACTTAATGAAAACACTACAAAATGACACAACACCAGTTTAGAAAAATAGGAAATATTTATCTAGACAAAACAAGACCAAAACGACAAAAATCCAACATACACAAGTCAGGTTATGATTTTTAAAAGGTTTAAAATAAAAAGAGTCTTTAGGTAGTTGTAACAACACACTAGCGCTGCTAGCGTGAAAATGTACCTGGTTTGCGGCAAAAATAACCCCGCACGGGCGGTGTGCGTCGAAAATAACCCGGCACGGGTATATGCGTCGAAAACAGCTCGGCTCGGCGAGGCGCGTCGAAAAAGCCAGCCACGCGACGGTCCGAAGTCCCGCGGCGCTGGTTGCGATCTCTCAGCCTTCGTCAGCGATGCTGCGCGTCGTTTCTCCTGCTCCGGGCGTCGATTCTCCGGTCGCGTTTCCAGCGGCGTCGTTTCTCAGCTGCGGAGCCGGCGTCGCGTCGTTTTCTCAGCCGCGATCGGATTCGCGTCGATCTTTTCTCCGCACGGTGCTCGGTGCGTGTATTTTTGTCCTTAGGCTGCCAGCCTCTCCTTTCAGGGTCCCAGGAACTGGAAGGGCACCACAGAGCAGAGTAGGGGTCTCTCCAGAGACTCCAGGTGCTGGCAGGAAGAAGTCTTTGCTATCCCTGAGACTTCAACAACAGGAGGCAAGCTCTACATCAAGCCCTTGGAGATTTCTTCTTCAAGATGGAAGGCACACAAAGTCCAGTCTTTGCCCTCTTACTCTGGCAGAAGCAGCACTGCAGGAAAGCTCCACAAAGCACAGTCACAGGCAGGGCAGCACTTGTTCCTCAGCGATCAGCTCTTCTCCAGGCAGAGGTTCCTCTTGGTTCCAGAAGTGTTTCTAAAGTTTGTAAGTTTGGGTGCCCTTCTTATACTCATTTTAGTCTTTGAAGTCACCTTTCTTCAAAGGGGACTCACACCTTCTTGTGAGATCCTGCCTTGCCCAGGCAAGGCCTCAGACACACACCAGGGGGCTGGAGACAGCATTGTCAGAGGCAGGCACAGTCCTTTCAGATGAGAGTGACCACTCCACCCCTCCCTCCTAGCAGAGATGGCTAATCAGGAAATGCAGATCACACCCCAGCTCCCTTTGTGTCACTGTCTGGTGTGAGGTGAAAAACAACCCAACTGTCAAACTGACCCAGACAGGGAATCCACAAACAAGGCAGAGTCACAGAATGGTTTAAGCAAGAAAATGCTCACTTTCTAAAAGTGGCATTTCCAAACTCACAATCTTAAAATCAACTTTACTAAAAGATGTATTTTTAAATTGTGAGTTCAGGGATCCCAAACTCCACATGTCCATCTACTCTCTAGGGGAATCTACACTTTAATCATATTTAAAGGTAGCCCCCATATTATCCTATGAGAGAGAGACAGACCTTGCAACAGTGAAAACGAAATTGGCAGTATTTCACTGTCAGGACATATAAACC
Source organism: Pleurodeles waltl (assembly GCF_031143425.1). NCBI lineage: Eukaryota > Metazoa > Chordata > Amphibia > Caudata > Salamandridae > Pleurodeles > Pleurodeles waltl. Next base: position 1,639,996,749 of record NC_090440.1, on the reverse strand, counting down.
ACATTACTATATGTCCTACCTTATCCATACACTGCACCCTGCCCTTGGGGCTACCTAGGGCATACCTTAGGGGTGCCTTACATGTAAGGAAAGGGAAGGTTTAGGCCTGGCAAGTGGGTACACTTGCCAAGTCGAATTTACAGTGTAAAAATACACATACAGACACTGCAGTGGCAGGTCTGAGACATGATTACAGAGCTACTTATGTGGGTGGCACAACCAGTGCTGCAGGCCCACTAGTAGCATTTGATTTACAGGCCCGGGCACCTCTAGTGCACATTACTAGGGACTTACTAGTAATTCAAATATGCCAATCATGGATGAACCACTTACATATAATTTAAACAGGAGCACTTGCACTTTAGCACTGGTTAGCAGTGGTAAAGTGCCCAGAGTAACAAAAATAGCAAAATCAGAGTCCAGCACACATCAACAACCTGGGGAACAGAGGCAAAAAGTTAAGGGAGACCACGCCAAGGATGAAAAGTCTAACAACACACATATACAAAACACAGCCACATTGGACAATTTGAAATACACACACCTGACACACATACAAACAACACTCCCACACATCCTATCAACTATAAAACACACACCCACATCACCCACAAACCCCCACTAGTTGGAAATCGGAGAGAAGGCGAGAGAGAGAGAGATAGAGAGCGCGTGCACAGCAATAGAAAACCCCAACACACACAGGAACCCAACCTCATCAACCACACCACATTCACGCACACATCACCACATATCACCACACACATCACCACAAACACCACCCCACACCTCATCCACACCGCCCCATGGCACCACAAAGACACCCCAGGTTCTCGGACCAAGAACTCAGGGTCATGGTGGAGGAAATTATAAGGGTTGAGCCCCAGCTCTTCGGCACACAGGTGCAGCACACCACTATAGCAAGGAAGGCTGAGCTATGGCAAAGGATCGTAGATAGGGTCAACGCTGTGGAACAGCATCCCAGAAATCGGGAAGACATCAGAAAGCGATGGAACGACCTACGGGGGAAGGTGCGCTCGATGGTGTCGCGACACAACATCGCTGTGCAGAAGAGTGGCGGCGGACCCCCACCCACTCCACCCCAATTCACAGCATGGGAGCAAGAGGTGGTAAACATCCTGCATCCTGATGGCCTCGCTGGAGTAGGCGGAGGAATGGACTCTGGTAAGTCGAATCTCAACTACTTCACCCCCCCAACCACCAGCATGCCAAACCCCCCCCCCCTCACCCCCAATCTCAACCCCCAGCACACAACCTCCCTGCCAATGTTCCACCAGCACAACCCACCCTAAACAACACCAACCCCTGAATGCCAACACAAACCAGAGACAGGCACCACCAAAGCATGACCATTGCACATACCCATACCCCCCCCCTCCAACCACCCTCACAATACCTCCCACAAGGGAATGCCAGCACTGGGGGACAAGGGCACTCAAAATGCACGCCATGGCACACACAAAAACAATAACCATACTCCTTTACCCCTGCAGGGCCCGAACGCCAACACACCGCCACGGAGGGTCCAGATTTTTCCATCCCACCCCCAGAACAGGCCCCCCAGCGAGGACAGCAGCTCTGTCGACCTAGAACCTGATGACCAGCCCGGACCATCGGGGACCTCTGGACAGTCGGTTCCCCACACACAGGCCACAGCAGACCCAACCCCCTCTGGGAACACCAGCACAGCTCCCACCCAGCGGGCCCATGCCTCTGTCTCTAGGACGCATCAATCAGCGGTGTGTCCGCCACTACAGGGCACCCAGGCTGACCCAACACCCCAACAACAACAGGGACCTGGGGGCAGTGGTAGTGGGCACACCGTCCAGGGGACAGAGGCCCGGGGAAACAGGGCAACTGGGAGGGCTGCTGTGCGACAGGGGGGGGAGGACAGGCCCAGGGAACCCACTCTCCAAGAGGCCCTCACCACCATCATGGGAGCATACCATCACTCCCAAGAGACGATGGCGACGGTACTGGCCAGGTTCACCGAGATCCAGGCACAGCAGGAGGAACGGTACATGGGGTTCAGCAATGAACTCAGGACCATCGCAACCGCTATGGGGACCATAGTCCAGGCCCTCAACCGGATAGAAGCCACATTGCGGGACCATGTGGCACCACAAAGGGCCCCTGTCACTAGCCAGGAACAGCCTACCACCTCCGCCGGCGCTAGTGGTCAGGAGGCCCCCACAGAACGACAGGCCACCAGAACCCCACCTCCTGCTGAAGATCAACCACCCCGCAAGAGGAAGCTGAGATCACAAAGGAAGACAGAGTAGGATGCCAAGACCCCCGCCAGCATAAGATACCCCCTGATGTCATCCCACTGTCGGACCGTGTCACCCTGTCCAACCTTGAACTGCCCCTGCTCCATCCTTCTACAGGCATATGGAATAAGCACCTGTGAAAAGGAGAACTGGGCTCTGCCATGGACTTCACTCCACCCTCACCCATCACCGTTTTAATATCATGTACCAATATCTAGCACTAAAAATAAATCACTCATTGCACTGAAATCATTCAGGAGTCAGCCTGTATTATTTACAAATGTATAACACATTACTGAGCAATAATGTTCTGTTATTTTTGTGATGACAACATACCGATGTCAATGAGCCTTAGTCCATGGGCTAACCAAGCAGAAGTCACGCAGTGGGTCATACAGCACTGAAAAGGGAAGGGAAAATCAAACATCAGTTTAAAAGAACTGGGGGGAAATACACAAAGTAAAGATGCAGGGGGCTTTCAGTAAATGTTAAATGGCGTGGGTGATTCTTACCTGTGTGCTACTGAAAATACTGTTGGATAACTCTGTCCCTGTTGTCTGGGTCGTCCTCTTCGTCTTCCTCCTCTTCACTCTCCGCAGGCTCCACAGCTGCTTCAACACCACCATCTGGACCATCCTCCTGCAGGAAAGGCACCTGACGTCGCAATGCCAGATTGTGAAGCATAAAGCAGGCCACGATGATCTGGCTCACCTTCTTTGGTGAGTACATCAGGGATCCCCCTGTCATATGCAGGCACCTAAACCTGGCCTTCAGGAGGCCAAAGGTTCTTTCTATGATCCTCCTAGTTCGCCCATGGGCCTCATTGTACCGTTCCTCTGCCCTGGTCTGGGGATTCCTCACTGGGGTCAATAGCCAAGGCAGGTTGGGGTAACCAGAGTCACCAATTAGCCACACACGTTGTCTCTGTAGCTGTTCCATCACATAAGGGATGCTGCTATTACGCATCACATACGCGTCATGCACTGACCCAGGGAACTTGGCATTCACATGGGAGATGTACTGGTCAGCCAAACAGACCACCTGGACGTTCATAGAATGGTAATTTTTCCTGTTTCTGTACACCTGCTCATTGTCTTTTGGGGGTACTAAGGCCACATGGGTCCCATCAATGGCACCAATGATGTTGGGGATATGTCCAAGGGCATAAAAATCACCCTTCACAGTGGCCAAATCAACCTCCTCAGGGAATACAATGTAACTCCGCATGTGTTTCGTCAGGGCAGACAACACTGTAGACAAAATTTTTGAAAACATAGGCTGAGACATTCCAGATGACATGGCCACTGTTGTCTGGAATGAGCCACTTGCCAAAAAATGGAGGACTGACAGAACCTGCACTAGAGGGGGAATTCCTGTGGGTTGGCGGATGGGGGACATCAGGGCTGGCTCCAGCTGGGCACACAGTTCATGTATAGTGGCACGGTCAAGTCGGTATCGTAGTATGATGTGCCGTTCTTCCATTGTCGACAGGTCCACCAGCGGTCGGTACACACGAGGATTCATCCTTCTCCTCGCAAGTCCCAGCGGACGGTGCCTAGGAAGGACAACATGGAGCACAGAGTCAAGCTAATCACTGGTACGTTCACCACAGCTTGCATAGCACACGGTTATCTATGTATTGAAAGGCGTGTATGTGTGGCAATGCAAGGCCTAGGCCTGTGTGACGCAGTACAAATTATGCCATGTGGGCCCTTGAAATGGCGGCTGCCTGACCTGTGAAGTGGGACAATGGGATGTGAGGTCAATGCGCTGGCGGGGCACACCGTGGCGGTAGGCGGTCGAAGACCACTATACGAAGCCGCATTGGTTAACATTGAAGCCTATGGGTTTCAGGAGCGAATGACGATGTGCGCCGGCGGTCGCGGTACGCACCGCCGCGGTACGCACCGCCGCGGGCGTGACCGCCATTTTCTATCTTCTTAATCACTCGAGACCTGATCATCCACAGGAGAGGACCTATACTGCAAGTGCTGCTGTGACCTCGGTCTGGAAGTGACAATGGCTGCTGCGACTGGGGAAAGGTCCCCTGCCTTCAGTTCCGCAGAGTTGGAGAAGCTCGTGGATGGGGTCCTCCCCCAGTATGCGTTACTCTACGGTCCTCCAGACCAACAGGTAAGTACACCGGGTGCACATGGAATGGGCGATGCCTGTGTGGAGTGGGGTGGATGTAAGTTGGTGGGGTGGGGGGCGAAGGAGGAGTGCAACGCACGACAGATGAGAGCATGTGCCATATGGGAAGGTTGGGGAGGGGGGGCCAATCACATCTAACATGCAGTAAATTGATGAATGTTTCCTTCCCACCCTGTACATGTCAAATAGGTCAGCGCCCATCAGAAAGTCGACATTTGGCGTGCCATCGCCAAGGAAGTCCGGGCCCTGGGGGTCCACAACAGACGGGGCACCCACTGCCGCAAGAGGTGGGAGGACATCCGCCGCGGGACCAGGAAGACCGCCGAGTCACTGCTGGGGATGGCCTCCCAACCTAGGAGGGGTGCCAGTCGTACCCTGACCCCCCTGATGTCCCGGATCCTGGCGGTGGCCTACCCTGATTTGGATGGGCGCTTGAGGACATCACAGCAGACACAAGGGGGTAAGTATCAGCACATTCTGCTATATTTCTGCGCAGTGGAGGCGTCTGGGTGGGGGAGGAGGGTTGTGGGTGACATTAGGCCAGGGCGCTTTCTGTAGTGTAGTCCTCTCCTTTAGGCATGGCCCTGTGCTCCCGGCCCCCACCTCTGTAGGGTGACAAGTACAGCTATCGATGGTCCAGCATCACACATGTGCGCGTTTGTCGTCTCTAGACCTGTTGTCCTAGTCAGAAGTACTGAGTAGTGTACCCCGAATGCGCGGCTTAGTGCATGAGGCTCCTGTGTCTGTCCTCTCCGCCAACGGTGTTGACATTGCATGCACTCAACCTGGTCTTCGTTTTTCTCCCCCCACCCTTCTTCTTCATCTTCTTGTGCATGTGTGCATTAGCATCATCAGGCGGAGGAGATTTGGCATCGGAGCACGAGGGAGCTGCAAGTCACAACGCCCCGGTGGGCCCAGGAACAGACACCGAGGGCACCAGTGATCCGGAGGGCGAGGGGAGCACCACAACGGGGACCGGTGGTGAGACCAGCGACACCGACACGTCCTCGGATGGGAGCTCCCTAGCGGTGGCGGCAACATCCGGGCCCCCCGCCTCTACAGGTACAGCCGCTACCCAGCGCACCAGCCCCGCCCTCCCAGCAGCCCCTCAGCCTACGCTCCGTGCCCGCTCGCCCAGGAAGGCAGGCGTCTCCTTTGCCCCAGGCACCTCAGCCCCTGCCCCTGTCACCCCTGCTGCCCTCAGTGCGGAGGTCATTGACCTCCTGAGGACGCTCATTGTTGGGCAGACTACCCTTTTGAATGCCATCCAGGGGGTAGAAAGGGAGGTTCATCGGAGCAAGGCCTACCTGGAGGGCATTCATTCGGGTCAGGCTGCCCATCAACGATCGTTCAATGCTCTGGCCTCAGCACTGACGGCAGCCATTGTCCCTGTTTCCAGCCTCCCTCTTCTGACTGCCTCCACCCTGTCTCTGTCTCCTGTTCCTCAGCCTATCCCATCCACACCATCAGACCAGCCTGCACACACCTCAACACCCAAGGGCAGCTCATCCAGACACAAGCACCACAGAACCCACAAGCATTCACCCAAGCAACACCCAGATGCAGACATTCCAACAGTCACTACCACCTCTGTGTCCCCCTCCTCGTCTCCCTCCTCCCTCCCTGTGACGTCTACACTCACACCTGCATGCACACCACCATCAGCCAGTGCTTCCATCACCAGCACACCCTCCAGTCCAGTCCGCACACGTGCAGTCACCACCCCCACTGCCATTTACACGTCCCCTGTGTCCTCTCCCACTGTGTCTGTCACCCCCTCTTCCAAGACACACAAACGCAGGCAGCCACCCACCCAACAGCCATCCACCTCACGACAGCCTCCAGCACAAGCACCTGCACCCAAAGACAGCACACCTGACTCTCCTACAACCACATCCTCTTCCTCCACTCCCATCACCACTTCTCCTACCCTTTACCTTGGTCCTAAAAAAGTTTTCCTCGCTAATCTTAACCTCTTTCCCTCCGATGAACCACCCCCTCCATCTGTAAAGAGTCCCAAGAGCACCTCAGCCACCACCAGCCCAGCTTCGAGTGTCACTGTGGTGCATGGGTTCTGGAGTCCACCCTTTGCCAGCAGTGACACTTCGATCAGCAGCAAGGACACATCCAGCCCCCCCCCAAGGCAAGAGGACCAGGAAAGTAAAGGGCTGCCGTGAGAGGACTGACACGGCTGCCCCCAAGGAGCAAAGTTCACCCACTTCACCAGCCACAACATCTAGGGGAGGCAAGGGCCCGAGAGCCCCATCTAAGGAGCGAAAAGGCAGCAGGGCGGAGAAGTCAGCCAGCAGGAGCGCGGAGCAGGTGGGCCCCACAAGCCCCATCCAGGGTGTTAGGGAGGACACCAAAGGGCCCAGGACTCCGTCACCGAAGGGTCCAGCAACATCACGGTCGGAGAGCGACTGAGCAGGGAGTCCAGGCCAGGTCTGGCTCCCTTGACTTACTGGATGAGCACCGCTGAACAGGGCCCCGCCGTGAAGATAGGCACTGCTGAAGAGGGCCCCGCCGTGCAGAAGAGCACCGCTGAAGAGGGCCCCGCCGTGAAGATAGGCACCGCTGAACAGGGCCCCGCCGTGAAGATAGGCACCGCTGAACAGGGCCCCGCCGTGCAGAAGAGCACCGCTGAAGAGGGCCCCGCCGTGCAGAAGAGCACTGCTGAAGAGGGCCCCGCAGTGCAGAAGAGCACCGCTGAAGAGGGCCCCGCCGTGCAGAAGAGCACCGCTGAAGAGGGCCCCGCCGTGTAGAAGAGCACCGCTGAAGAGGGCCCCGCCGTGCAGAAGAGCACCGCTGAACAGGGCCCCGCCGTCTCAAGCACCGCTCCGCTGGGCCCTTCCTGTCAAGCACCGCTCCGCTGGGCCCGCCGTCTCAAGCACCGCTCCGCTGGGCTCCGCCGTCTCAACACCGCTCCGCTGGGCCCTTCCTGTCAAGCACCGCTCCGCTGGGCACCGCCGTCTCAAGCACCGCTCCGCTGGGCCCTTCCTGTCAAGCACCGCTCCGCTGGGCCCTTCCTGTCAAGCACCGCTCCGCTGGGCCCCGCCGTCTCAAGCACCGCTCCGCTGGCCACCTGCTGTCTCAAGCACCGCTCCGCTGGGCCCTTCCTGTCAAGCACCGCTCCGCTGGGCCCTTCCTGTTAAGCACCGCTCCGCTGGGCACCGCCGTCTCAAGCACCGCTCCGCTGGGCACCGCCGTCTCAAGCACCGCTCCGCTGGGCCCTTCCTGTCAAGCACCGCTCCGCTGGGCCCTTCCTGTCAAGCACTGTTAACGGTTCACTGTGCCCACCATGCCTCCTCCTTGACCTGTGGAGACTGTAATCCACCTGATGGACTGTGGCTTTGCACTCCCCAGGATTGAACAGTGGGCAAACCAGCCACTGTAGAGACATTGAGAGACTGTGGCTTTGCACTCCCCAGGATGGCACAGTGGGCAACCCACCCACTGTAGAGACTTGAGAGACTGTGGCTTTGCACTCCCCAGGATGGCACAGTGGGCAACCCACCCACTGTAGAGACTTGAGAGACTGTGGCTTTGCACTCCCCAGGATGGCACAGTGGGCAACCCACCCACTGTAGAGACTTGAGAGACTGTGGCTTTGCACTCCCCAGGATGGCACAGTAGGCATGGTGGCCCCTTCGTGGATCTGGCGTCGTGGACTCATGTGGCTGTGGTGCCCCCCCCTTCCCTTCCCCCTGAGGTGCCTGTAGTTTTGTCATCAGATGCCCCTGCAGTGTTCTCCAAAGGACTCAGGTCTCCTGTGTGGGCTTTGCCCTTGTGTTGTTACACTTTGGCCCACGGACACTTCGATTTTCTTTTGATGTGCAGGACTCATTGCCTCGGTTATCCATTGCACTGTATTTATAATTATTTTGGTATTGTGTTTTTAGGCTAGTTGACCAATATTTTTCAAAGCCTATTTTGTACATAAATATTTTTTCAAATTTTACTTATGTCTTTGCATTTTTCCGGGGGGTTTGGGTGGTGTCACTGTGACTTGTTGCTCTGCATTGGTGTGTACATAGTTTGGGGGGGTGGGGGTCGCATATGTGTGTGCGCGTAACCTTTCCTCCTTCCCCCTCCCGTGTGTCGTAGGTGCAGTACTCACCGTTGTCGTCTGCGCCGGCATTCGTACTCGTGGTAGATGAGCAGGTAGACGAGAGCAGGTAGGATGTTTAATTCGGGTTCCATGCTGTCCTCCTTCCTCGTGGAGTGCGTAGAGGTGAGCGTTTTCCCGTTCGTGGTCTGTTTCCGCCGTGTTTTTATCGGCGGTGCTCCCGCCCCGGAAAAGGTGGCGGATTGGTGAGTTATGATAGTGTGGGCGGTACATTGTCTGCCGCCTGTCTGTTGGCGGTGACCGCCGCGCTGTTTGTCTGTACCGCCGTGGCGGTCGGAGTGTTAAGTTGGCGGGCTGTTTTGGCGGTTCCCGCCAGGGTCAGAATTCCACTTTTTGGACCGCCAGCCTGTTGGCGGGTTGGCCGCCGCTTTATCACCGACCGCCAGGGTTAGAATCACCCCCTTTGTGTGGGGTTCTTGGAACTGGCACAGCTGACGGCATGGAGTGTGTTAACTGTGCTGCACTGATGAAGCTGCGCTCGAGGTCCCAGTACTGGAGCAGCAGAGAGTACTGACTGGAAGAACTGAGGTGCTCTGGCAGACAGCGTGTGTGGGGTTCTGACACAGCTGAGTGTGAATTGAGGTGCACTGATGGAGCTGCAAGTGGGATCCCAGTATGAAACAGAAGTGGGCACTGTCTCTAAGGATTGAGGAGCTCTGGGAGAGTTGGTAAAGAAAATCCAAACCAAGGAAGGGTGGAAGCCAGGCAGCTGAGAGAGGGTGCAGAGAGCCTGAAAAAACCAAATGTGACTAAGATAACAGTCTGATTTATAGCTTTGTTTACAGCTAAGTTAAGAGCAAGAATGCTCTGCAAATGAAAATGGAAGCTTCACTGGACATGAGCAGGAAACAAGGTTAAAAAAAAAGTCCCCTCAACAGGACAAAGTGTAATTATACAGTAGTTGGCCCCTGTTTCCACACAGAAGGAGGAGGAACAAAGAGGCATGACTGATCACTAGCAAACAAGGATTTTTAAATGACACAAACTAACAAATGGAACAGCTGGAAGCCCACAGAATAAGTATACTTAAAAGTATAGCGAGACCTAAAAAGGGCTTGGAAAGGCACAAAGGATTATTCCTGTGGTATTTAAGAAAGACGGACAATGAAGAGAGATCCCGATAGCTCATCTGCTACAACATTTCATTTCTATGCAGAGAAATTCAGTGCTCTTCGCCTTGCCACAGTCAGACTTTATGCAAAAGTGAAATGTTTCTTCTCCTAGTCTCTTCTACCACTAACACGGGAACCTATAAAGCAGTTCCTTCTCAGAGACGATCCCCACACATAAAACTCCAATACAAAAATACGTTGAGAATTGACTTTTATGTTTCACAACATTAAGACAATTCTTGACAGTCACATAAAAAATAAACAAACTCCATCTTTACAAGGAATGCATGCAACACAGTAGCTTTAGACATATGGCATGTGTATTTATAAAACTATGCACAGTATAAAAATGAGTTTGACTAAAAACACAAGAAAACTGGCAACGTTGCAATTATACTCCTTCCAGGGGGCTGTCGTCCACCGGATTGCAGACCATTTTATAAACGTAGCAGCAGAAGATTCTATTGGGCTTCTGTTCTATGTGTATCACTGTGTCTCTGTCGAAGTAAACTTCATGGCTGTAAGTCTAAAATTAGAAAGCAGAATCAAGTTACAATACAAACCTGTTATCACACTGGCCTATAATTTATGTACAATAATTTTTACATCCATTTCCTCATTGAAGCCCTCTTTTGTCAAACAACCTACAGTATAATCATTCATTATGTTTTTTCCTGTGGAAAGACAGTTAAAACATTGTAGGAATCCTACGTTCATTGATTCTCAGCCAGGAAAGAGTAAATCAAGCCAAGGTGAAAATGCTGCCAATAACCAGTCACATCTCACTGGTCTCGCTGCTTCCGAACACCTGCAGCCAATGAGGCACTGGTTCCCGGTTGTTAAGTTTGTGAAGGAATAAGTGGTGGTGCCCAAAGCTCTGCTCAAAATTTTGCAGCCAGCACTATAAAATGTAGGCATGCCTAATATCAGGGCTGCGAGGTCTTGAATCCACATCATAACCCCTTAATCCATGGCCAGACACCCCCTCCCCGTGTATCTCACTCATACAAGTTCCTGCTTTCTTTCTCTGTGCAGGGTTTACAATTTTCTTTTCATTCTTCTTTCTCCTGACTTTGTCTGCCCTGTTTTGCTCTCAATCAATGTCTGCTGAGGAAAAATAAAGGCAAGTCCTCAAAAATGAGTGCCAATGAGCCCCACCGGCAACCACCAGCTCAAATTAAGCACTGACGGTCCCACTGGCACATAAAAAAGACTGGGAGATGGTAGCGTGATAAAATATCATCCATGAATTGTAAGCTTCAGATAGCAATGTTCTAGCCATCAATTGTAAAGCTCTCGTAATGAAGGAATGCTGTTTTTTTTTCTTCCCCTCATTAACCAATGTGACACATTTTGGCCTACCGTCCAATGAATCAATCACTCAATAGTGCCGACAATAAGCTCTCTGGGCATTGGTAGGTCTATTCCATTTATCAAACACAATGTTTTTATTATGTAGTATTGGACTGAACTTGACCATAAACCAAACTGCCCCTGAAAGGAACCCACCCCTCACCTCTCATCAGCCTTATAACTGCCCCTTCACCTATTCCCCTATTTCAACTATCATTACTGAGTCTCTCTCTCCCGTCCTCCTCCTACTGATATCCTCCCTCTTCTCCGTAGCCCTATGTTCTGGGTCTTACCTTGTACTGTAACCCTCTTCCCCAGTAACCCCACCACTTTGCTTTGACTCTAGGGTCACACTACATAGGTCGCATTCATAAATACATGTAGCAGTCATTATTTGAGAGAAGAGTTGTACATTAAAATAGCAACCCTTTCCAATAAAACGTGCCCAAAGGGCAGGAAAAGCACTAGAACTGTTAATCAGTCTGCCAGTCCTGACAAATGCTTCTTGGATGAACATGTAACTTCTTTCTTAAAGAGGCCTATTCTAATGCCAGCATTAGGAGAACGTCTGCGAAGCTCTTTACAGCGTCTACCTAATACTAACCATTCACAAGAAAACTCTCAGAAAAGGTAATCAATAGCCACTTGCGGATCAACTGAGTAGAAAAAAACTTGTGAACAGATGCAACCAGGACTCAGTTCAGGCAACTAAACAGAATTATCTTACTGCTAGTACTAGCAAGTGTGCTAGTCCTCCTCTGCACACTTGGCATTCCATGGACTTTCCACAACACACTGCCATGAGGAAAGTAATAGCTTGCAGTCAATGTGCTTTCTTACTTAAACTCTGCTTCTAACATCAAACTCACAGGGCTTTTACTGTAGGGTTGTAGGTCATGAGGCAGCAAAAAAGCTCCTTGAAAGAGTTTTAGATTCGAGAATGTTAGTTTCATGGTTGTTGACCAACAGAGGGCCACTGCGGTGGCTCAGCAGTTGCTGCATGGCTATCACATAAATACTTTCAGAGTGTTTTTAGAATATAAACACGGCTGAACAAACAAAGAAAGTATACTCTTGCTTTAACCTAATGTAAGTCACCTGGTTTTTCAGAGTTCGTTTCGTTTCTCTCTCACTTATTCTCTAGGGTAGAAGTAATATGTGCTGCTGTGAATTATTTTCTAGCATCTCAAAAACAAAAGCACCAAACTTTCAACTGGAACATTTTCTACATAGCAGCAAGTGGCTGTGCGGCTTACGGGCAATGTTAAAAAATATATTACAGCACCCTTTTTCAAAATTATTGGGCTCCACCAACCCTGACACGAGTACATTTCATTTTTTTAACTAAGTGTAGGTGCACACGTTGTTTTCACTACAGGATTAGAAAGTAGTAAAGATGAGCCTCTTTAATCACAGACTTCATCGCTGACGAATGTGTAAAAAATGATAAAGCATGATACGCTGACGGTGTTGGCCTGTTAGGGTGAGAAGTAGAATGTTGTTTACTGAGTGCTGGTTGATGTAGTGAATACAGTGTCGTTTTTTTTCAATTAAATTGCATTAAATACAACGCCAGAAGCCAATAGCATAGACAAGTAACAGCAATGCCAATGTTGAAACATTTTTTTCAATTCTTTCCTGCAAGCCTGTACTGGCTGAGTCAACACAGACAGCTTACAGTGTAAGAAACAATTATGACACAAGATGAGTTTATAATTTTACCAAAATCGGACAGAGAATAATGAACCAGTTTAATTGCTGAATGTTGCTAATGACTGTAGGACTGCTTACATTTTGCATTTTTGACTCATGTCACATGAACGATTTATTGCAATAACAGTAATATTAAGGCATTAATTGTTCTAAAAAGCATCTATAGGAATAGTAATGCTATCCTTCATGCTTTCTTGACTGATGCACAGAAGGCTCTTGACCAGGTGAACTGGAGTTATTTGGACTTCTGAATATGAGTTTTGCAGGCTGTGCTGCAAAGCAAAGTGATGACCAATGGGATCATCCCTGACAGATAAGCTCTGCATCAAGGTACAAGGAGGGTTGTCAACTTTACAATTTGATTAAGCAAAGGAACCATATGTGAATCGGGTATATATCTGATTAAGATTATTTTGAGTATTAAATGTGAAACACTGGAGGGAATTCACCTTTTGCAGGGTCTTCCATGCCTTTTGATTAGTTCTGCTGATATTTGTGGTGCTCTATTAAGAGATTCATTAGCTACTTATTGAGTACGCTGGAACATATGTGAAATCAAATATGTATCTCAAATCCCAAACTCATAAAGTACCAAGATGCTTGCTGTATGCAATAGGCAGATAAATGTCTTAAGGATCTAGAAATCCAAACTGTTGGTGATGTTAGATAGCTGAGATCTGTAAACCTGGCTAATGGAAGAGGTATGTGATGACTGCAGATGTTGAGGGGAGACAATTTGTCCACATGGGATACATGTCATTTAAGATTTTTTTTTATATGTTGAAGTTTCTTTTGCTTCCTCTGATGCAGTCTCACCTCAAGAAAAGTATAAAGAGAGTTGAAGAATATTTAAAAGTAACGAAGAGAGTAGCATGGAAGATACTTACGTTAGGGGTGCAGCAAGGTGGGTTTGGTTTGACGTCATTTGGGAGCTTGTACAGTGAATTTACACTTAGGCATTCATATACATGGTTGAGAGATCATATCAATGATATTCCAGAATGGTGTCAAATTACGAAGAATTGCTCAAGTATTTCTTTGGATTCTTTTTTGCCCATGCAGCAGATCACTGAGATAGCAAAGTCACCTCTTACTGTGGGGAATATTCTTCTTTAAACACTGGTGTAGTTTCATCAAGTAAACCAGTTATTACGACTGACAACTGCAAGTTGTTTTGACAGTGCAGAGGAGGAATCAGAACTATAAGATAAGTGTAGGTGCATAGCACTTTGAGACTTAAGTATACCTTGGACAAGGCTGGGTGGGGGTGGTATGAATAGTTAAACTATTATTTACAACCATAGTTCTTATGATTTTATATATATGTTTTTGAAGAATGGCTTGACTAATATAAATGAGTGCACCATAAGTTTTTATCCACAACAGCTTTCAAGAAATTGACTTTGCAACTGCAGGCATATTGAGAATCTGCATTAAGTTTAGTGTTTTGAACTGGGGAATGAACTTAAAAAACTAAAATAGCCTTGGGTCAGTGGCAGTTGCTGAAGGAGTAAGATGGAGCTTTAAACCAGCCATTCAAAGTGGAGGATTCTGATTCAAATATATTGGATACCAGTGAGGATGTGCCACCTGGCATCCCTAAATACTGCTACTTGTTAACTTTATACATTTTGTGAGGATTCTTTGAATCAGATGTTCTGCAAATGCTGTAAAATGCCAAGTTTCTGGATCATACTTTTCAACAATTTTATTTTGGTCTAGTGGTGCCTTTCAATAAGACATTGAAGGTGAATATATTTCTTAATTTTGAGAATACTACTGGTCTGACACTGGGTAAGCATTTATGCCTACATGATGAACTGATAGTAACAAAGATAGGAGTAAGTGCTAGAAGGTCAAGATTAAACCATGTTTAAAGGATAGGATAATAGATAGTGATATTTTCAAAATAAAAAGACATGATGAGGAAGAGAAAGAGGAAGGATTACTCTGCAAGTTATTTCATGAACAGGCAAAGTTTCACTGACCTTTACAGTTGACTGGGTAACTGAATGGGATATATTACAGAGATGGGTCCATGGCATTTGGCATATCTGTGGATTGTTGTTTTCCTTGTGTGTGATATTTAGTGTGTTTTAAATTGATATATGGAAAAAACATACCTGTGTGGGCTCAAGGTGGAACAAGACCCTTGTGCAGCTGAAGAAAAGGAAATACGGCTTGGGTCCAGCATATGTCTTGCAAATCACCCTCCTAAATAGGGAGCTCACTGTGGCTCTCAGGCTGAGTGGCATCTTGTCACGAGAATTCTCCATGGACAGAGACATGAGGCGAGGCCTCTCATTTCCACTATCTTATTCGAGTTGGCCCACGGTTCCCTGACCTTCTGGATCTGGAGGGCCCATTTCTCTGTGGGTTTCAGGGTTTGACAGCACTGAAGACAGCATATTTGCAAATTCATATTCCACTCTAGCTTAGGTATCAATTAGACCAAGTCTATCCTGTTTCTGGTATAGCAATGGCCCATGGGCCACAGAGCTTTGGCTCTGTATCTTAACAAATTAAAGGATATGTTGGAGAACAACAAACTGAAATCATTTACCCAAATGCAAATGGAATTTGGTCTAATGCAGAGGCAACAATTCCAATATCTGCAAGTTACTGTGCTAATCACAACTGGGTATTAGACTTGAACAACATACAGGATCATAATCAGATTAAAACTAGGGTACTGAGCTAGTAGACAACAAGGGACAGTTTACAACAGTTACACTGCTACACTTTACAATATGCCACCCACCTTGCTGTGGCCATTGCACAATGGGCTGCAAACCTGGGGCCAATTGCTGACAAGAACTGGGCTGATGCAATCTCCCACCCAAGGGAAGTGGCCATTTAATCTAATTTCAGACACTCTCCACTGTATCAACATAAATCAAAACTATTCACAAAGGAGATGGTTGGTAGCCGTAACATTGTGTGCTGCAATACGAATGAATGTACTTCTAATCACATGATACAGGACTAAATCTGGGGGTGCAAAGTGAATGGAAAATTATTACATATTAGAACATTGGAATGTTGGCATGTCCATTGAAGACAATGGACTGCTGCGGGCTTTTACAGGCCGGTAAAAGCCCGCAGCGCCAACATTCCAATGTTCGCTTTGTTCACAGCAACAGCTGTGAACAAAGCCTCACGGAGCCCGAGGGGATTTAAATCCCCTCGGGCTCCGTGAATTTTTTTTTTTTTTTAATAGAACATTCTGCCCTGTGTGGCAGAATGTTCTAATAGCCTTAGAACCCGCCGTAGCGGGCTCTACCGGCTATTAAAGTCCCTCTCCCTTGTTAAATGCCCTCGCCTTCGGCTCGGGCATTTAACGCGGGGAGCGGGCCTTTAATAGCCGGTAGAGCCCGCTACGGCGGGTTCTAAGGCTATATTATTATTACAGATATGATGTTACTTTGATTCCTCAAATGGTGTTTGGGAATAAAGAGAGAAATTATCAATCCAAAAATAAAGCTCAGCTCGCTGGGTCTGAACCCTATGGACATTGCTAGTAAATGGGGTGGACCCCAATTATGGATACGTGTTGGTATCTGGCCATAGAAAAATCCATTTACAAATGTCACATACACCCTACATAAATGGAAATATCTGAATACCCCTCTCCCTGAGATATGCCTTATTATACCATATTATATTGAAATACAATGGTAGAGAAGCAGAGGAGAGACCTGAAAGGTGGGTGTGGGGGCAGGCTTGGCCCCTGTATGGTGAATAGGTGGTTACCCCTACGTGCCCTACTGCTTGTGAAACTGGCATCCTGACTTTTCATTTGGCCCTAGTATCACACCAAAAGTGCAAAGGCCTAAGCATGCCTTGGAAATACTAGGTTCAGGAACCTGTTCTGTGAACTGGAGGAGCTCACAAAGCATTCCTCATGGCAGTCAAAGGACTTGGGTGCTTGCCCGGAGTGAACCACCTAGAGTTGTGGTGAAAGCATACCAAGATTTCTGTGAATCATTAGTATGACCAGAACTTTTCTTGTGTCACTTCCAGGGCAATCTACTGACCTCTTTCACATAGAGATCTGCTGTTAGGTGACCCCCAGAACCTTGTGCAGACATTCCAGGTGCATGTCAAAGGCGAGTATTGGAGGGACCATGTAGCATATGTAAGGTAGCAGTGTGTGGTAAGAGTCTGTGAACTAGGACCAATGAAATCCACTTTGAATGGCCAGTGGATTAGGATGGTAAAAAGATGGGAGGGTGGATATAGTTTTCACTGACTACATTTGTAAGGTATATAGGAAAACGTTTGTGGAAGACATTGTGATGTTAAAGAGTTAACTAGCTTAGGCACTGTTGATGAGTAAAAATGCATGCAGAAAACATGTGTACCACACTGAGCTAGTGAAATTTGTTTTTGACGTTCCATAGACGCAGCTATTCTCTGTTTACTGTTACCAGGCAGCCCAGTGAATCGTGGGAGCCATATCGCTGATGGTGTACTGACTCTGAAAGGGCTTGGGAGAAGTTTGAAGGCCCTGAGAGGATGACTGATGGATCCCAGCAAGTGCAGGTCGTAAACACTGATAACGCAAGAACCTGAGAGAAGAGAAGAGAATGTTATGGAAGCCAACGTTTTGCATTTAAACAGGAGGGGTTCCAATGCTTCGGTGAAACTCACAGACTGAGTTGTACAGAGCTGCCATTGCCTACTGCAGCGCTCCTGTCATACCATTTCCTAGGGAGGGAGAGAAAAGTGGTAGGAGCGGAATTCCTAGTGTTAAGTTAAGTTACAGTGGAGAGGGGCCAGATGCTCATGCTCTATCTCGATTTATAGAATTATTACTGTCCTTTTGATTTACTGAATTGTGAATGATGATTCAAGAATGTTTCTTTCCTATGCTATCATAGTGCCAGCACTGCGCTATAAATAGATACACAACTTTTCTGCTGCTATTCATCCATCATTGCGCAAGCGCCCCCCGCCCCCACACACAAACGCATATATTTTTTGTGTACATGCAACTGTCTGCTGTTTAACTATTAGAGTCTAAGAGTCATATTAGGGGCCTGATTCTATTGCTCTATCTTGATTTACTAAAGTATCATTAATGCATCTTTGATTAACTGCATTGCAAGTGTGTGTTTCACTACTGTTGTGCTAATAGTGCGCTGTACACCTGTATATCATTCTGTGACTATTTTGTCATTGGATTTAGCACCCGGAGTGAAAGGCTAGATTCCCCTGTACTAGTCTAATTAATAAAATCACCTTTGTGCCACAGTAACCATTCTACTAATGTATAAGCTCATTTCTAACCATCATTGCTACTATATGTATTTATGCTAAGATCTAATTAAAGCTACATTGTACTCCCTACCAGTGTGTTGCTCCTTAATGACTGTCCTTATTGATTTGTACCTGATTGACATTGCTTGGGTTGGTTGCCAGCATCCAGTGCAGTACAGCATCGCTACGGCTGGAAGATAGAAACACTAAAGTGAAGGAGGATGGAGATAGGGCTCCCCTTGGAAATTAAATGAGGAAATTTTTAGCAAAGGTCCGATGATTAGTTCCTCCAGAAGAACTGCCATTTGGTAGTGCATGCAGTTTCTGTTGTTCAAAGTAAGGGCAGTTCTATGCAGGGACTGTCCTCTTTTGTCTGCCCTTGATTACTGACTCAGGAAAGCTGATAACAGCAACCTGTAGAGAATGTGCCCTTCAGTGCGCTGTTGTTTTGTAAACTCCTGCTTGAAGCCAGCCTCACTGCTTTCTGTTGTGAGAGCCAACGCCTTTAAGGCTATCTCAGAGGAGCTTCAAGAAAATAACATTTGAAAGAGAACAAACACCAACTAGTTCTCACACCTTAAGCTGTGAGTCCACATTCTAGAAAATGTGCAAACCACCCCACTTTGTTCGACTTCCTTTATGACCAAGGAAAGAAGTACTCAAAGTACTTCTGTTTGACCTGGACTCGTATCTGCATGACAGTCTGTTTCCCAGAGGTAAGGGTACATCCCCTGAAGTCTTACTTTCTGCCGGAAGAGCTAAGGGTCTGCTGCGAGCCTAGAAACCTTCCTCCCTGCTGAAAGATGGAACAAAAGTGCTTACAGAGGAGAGACTGTCTGAGAAGAGAAGTCCACAGTATTCCTGGTGTGGGAAATAGCCAGAGAGAAGCCCACTGTAAGTGTGAAAAATAGGAGAGCCCCATTTGTGGAAGCGGTTCTACAGTGTTCCTGAATGGTACTAATGAACTGCACCAAAACCTCTGCAAACAACAGTCAGTGTGTGTGATCAGCAGTCTGCTGTGCTGTTGCAACTGACTTTGGCTCGTCTGTTTATGCTGAGGTGGGTGCCTTGACCGGTCCACTGGCCACAACTGCTGAAGACCTCCACAAAATCAAGATCAGTCCAGAGGCTGCACCTGCCATATCACAATCCCATCTGCAGCTGGCCAAGAAAAACCACAACTGCAAAAATCCATGGCGCTAGGATCTTCAAATCAAGTTCCAAGTGAGGAGACAGCTACAGCCCTGACAGCTCAAGAGCCATTGCCTGAGTAGGGTTGATGCACTCATCCATTCAGCACCATTCCAGTGTGCAACAAGAGCTTGCAGGTAAGCATGTGGCTGGAGAACTGTGACAGAGCAAGAGACTGAAGTTTGCAGATTGAACTCAAGAGTGTAAGTGAATAACCATAAAAGAATGAACGAAAACTGAACTGTGGAGAGCACCCAGCCATATGGCTTTATGCCAAAGTATACAACAGATATTGCTGAGCAACTCTGTCATGCTATTTTAAAACTCTGTTGGAATAGACAATTTAGTACTAAAATGTGACATACTGCCACTTTACTAAATCCCATATCTGCTGAAAACCACTGTACTTGGTAATTATAAGTAAATGAAGTGGAGAATGGCCTTTAATGGGAGGCACAGGATATGGAGTTCTGTAGCGCATGTGTGGCAGGCTGGTTGGTGAAAACAGAACTGAGATACTGTTAATGGGACTGCTCTCGACTGGATCACATCCTACCTTCAAAACACAACAAATTTCATCCACACTCGCCCTATCTCATCCTAACTGTACTTCAGAAAAGCAGTGGTCCCTGAAAGCTCTATTATCTCACTTTTCAACATCTATATGAAGTCATTACTGGCAATGATCAAAGCTTCATTACTATGAAAACTTTGTGACGCATCTTTCCCCACCTATGATTTCCACCCAATGTCCAAGCTGCCATCTTTCTTGTACTGTCTAAACTTGATTGCACCAATGGCCTCTGCCACGGATCACCTTTATCAACTATGGAAAAACTACAACAAATTCAGAACTCTCTGCTGCAGACTACTCCTACATGTAAAGCCACATTTCCACATCACCCCTGCCTTGAGAGCCCTACATTGGTTACCAGTTGCCAGACAATCCACCCTCACGCTGCTTTGTATCACCCACAAAGCAATACATGGAACAGGACCACATTGCATCAGGAATAAAATCACAAAACACACAACAAAGGAACCTCTGGCCAAAGATTGGCACCTCTACTCAAAACCCCAACATACAAGGAAAAAACAAAGGGTGACACATCTTTCTCTGTTCATGCAGCTAAACTATGGAATTCATTACCCCCAAACATAAGAGCCACAGATAACTATCTTATCTTCAGAAGGCTACTCAAGAGTTGACTCTTTCCTACGTGATCCCCACACTCAAGCACAAATATACAGCATTTGCCTATACATGTAAATATGTGTAATTTCATAATAGGCATATATTTAGTTATGTGCAACTCTTTGTACAAATATATATATATTACTAATACAGATATTCTTTAGGTCTGTTTAACAAATGTATATATTACTTATGTTTTATATATATGTATATATATATATACACACACACACATTTGTATACATTATTTTATGCTTAACATGTGTATAGGTCACTGCATAGCTGACATATAAGTGATTTGATTAGATGTTTATGGGTCTCTGTTTATTTTATTTATCTATCACAATATGTAAATATGATCATAACAATAGCACCTATAAGTGCTTCACTATTGAAATACTGAGGAAAAGATAAAAATAAAATAAATATATTAAACAGAAATATATATAAAAATACACAAACAAATTAGTTTTCAGGTACAGTAACACCTGAAAGTCGAATGTCTAACTATCTATCTATATTTGAACACATGGAACTTTATACAATACAATTTAATATCCTTTTATTATTTTCCTCATAAATGTATACCCTTTCTATGTAGTTATGTACTATATACTTATTACTTCACTCCTATTGTATACAAAAAAGTTCAACTCCCTCCAATGCACTACTCTATGGTTTAGAGTTTGGCAGATGGAGTTACTGCATCACAAACATCATGGATATGCCGTCCGCAGTATTATGATCCCATTATGTCCTATAGGAATTGTAATACGGCGGACGGGATAGTCATCACGTTTGTGACGGAGTAACTTGTCTGCCAAACTCCAACTCAGGTCATAAGTTTTATCCTATACCTCTCTCAATATATCCTCTACCTCCGCTCTCTGACTCATCCCAAACCTCATTCTTTTAATATGATCTCCCTAAGATCCCTTCTTGACTCTTCCCTCCTCTATCCCTCCTTGACCTACCCCAAACCTCACTATGATCTCCTGTATAACCCTTCCTAGATCTTCCCTGATCCATCCCTCCTTGACTCACCCTAAACCTCATTTTACTACAATGATCTTAATAACCCTTTCAAGACTCTTCCCTTCTCTATCCATCCTTTGACTCAAACCAAACCTCATCTAACTAATATGAACTCACAAATAACACTGTCTAGTCTATTTTCTCCTCTACCCCTAATTTATCCTATTCAATCAAACTAACAGACTCACATGTCAGGCTCTCAAATTAACAATGTATATTTCCCTATTCAAATCCACCACTAATCCTTTGGATTATGAAGAAGCACGCAACACACAGAAAAGCACATCAATGCCTTGCCATGGCTAGTGACCACTATATAAATACACTTACAATTAAGTATGGACTTTATCACAAGTGTTGAAAAAGACTGGTTATGTTTCTCTGGTTACATTTTTCTGATAGCCTTCTTGGTTAACTTATTCCTATAGTCAGGTTCTAGCTTATTTTCTTTACAAAAAAAAATACGATAATGCGTCTATGTGTGTGCATGTTCATGCACTTGGCCTCATGTCTTCAGACAGAACATAAAAAAAAGGGAAACCTGACTTCCAGGTAAGATGGCGGTCGTATAGAATGATCCCGGAGCTACTCCATTCCCCCAGTTCTAGTGGGAGGCCCTGGATGTCAGAATGGGATCTGCTCCCACAGAATTAGTCTCCCAAAGTCTCCCAAAGGTGTGGGAAGTAATAGATACAGAGATGGTGTGGCGTCCCGTTGTGGAATGAGAACGGCAGGGTACTGCAAAGTCATTGTGTGAGCCCTACGCTGCACTGTGTGGTGAGGCCCTGCCACGGGGTCACCAATAAGGCCATGGTGCAGAGGAACAGAGGGCGCGTTCCCACTAGAAAAGAAGCTGGTGAAGTTGGAGGCAGGTTTAACATCCTATGAGGGGCTCAGGCCAGACATGGGAGTCGCCACATGGACGATGAAGAAAAATGGCACCACAACAGAAAAGGGCACAGGAACGACTGTAGATGCTTCAATACTAAGCAGTGATGGTAGAGAGAAACCTAGAGAGCCCTTTGAAGTTAACTGCCCAGTAAAGACTGTGACATACGCATGGCAATATACATGCAAAAACTTTCAGACCGCCCCACGTTAATTCACAGGGAAGCTTAACAGAATCATATGAAGCTGCAACAAAGACACCTGTGGGACATGTACATCCCCACTGCCATCGGCTGACAGAAACAAAACAGGGTGGTATAACGCCTAACAGCAGCATATACGGAAAGCCATTTGGTGTATGGGGGCATGTGAAATATCAGTACTGTTACCTAAAAACGCATTGAATACATTGAGCAGGCACTGGCTGTTCACTACCCAAAGCAGCCCCTACAACGAGAACTAAACATCTATGCCCATGCCATGTTCACATAGACACGAGTCACTCCAATCACAGATTTCTTTCAAAATCCTCAACTAGAGACAGCCAGGAATCCACAAACCAGGACAACATGGTACCCACAACGACTCCACTGACAAAAGAGAATTTGAAGGATTTCTTTGGGGGGGGGAGAGGCGTATGAGAAAGGATATACAGAAAACCTCTCAAGAATTCCAGTCAAAACTGAACTCAGAAATGAGGTAGAAATCATACCGGAGCTAAAAAACTATGGGACAACAAATGGATCAGGCTGAATCCTATATCCAAAATGCAGTGGACTCTGGGCAGGTGCTCACCATGACCATATGCCATATGGAGACACAGACTTAGTGATTATTAGTAAATTGTGAGGACTTAGAAAAGAGGTTCTGTATGGATATTTGTGTAAGAATTCTTAAGGAGCGGCCAAAGGAGACAATACTGCAGCCACTGTAGCAGGTATGTTTTACCATAACTTCAAGCAAAGTGACAATTACTAAATCGGAACAGAACGGGCACACTAGATTGGTAATAGATAATCTAATGTTAAACACAGCCCCAAAGACATAGTGGTCAAGCTATACAAATACTGGCTGAAGGAGAGAATATCTGCACCAGTACTCAAAATGTCCAAGCTGGTCTATGGTGATGGAGAGGTTGCTTTGTATCAGGACCTTACGGCGACTAGACTGCAAAGAAGTAAGGAGGAGATCAAGACTGAGCTGTATAAACATCAAATAGGATACAGCTGGATCTTCCCAGAACACCGCAATTTACCTGGAAGGGCTCTAACAAAATGATAAGGTCAGAAGCAAGAAGGATGAGTACAATCTAGGCTTTTCATTGAAAAGTAAGGAGAACATCAAAACTTAAGAGACAAAGGTTGCCAGGGGGAGGGACCACACACCACGCAAAAAAAACACAGGCATCAAGATGCTGACATCTCCATTATTCAGGAGTAAAATCTATCCGCCACAGTATAGGGGTGGCCGGGGTAATCAGGCACCCCGTAGACTGTGGAGGGATACATTCCATTTGTGGCGGGAGAAGGAATGTGGAGACAGACAAACTATTAGGTAGGTCTGCAGGCTACTGTTGGATAACAACTTAGAAGTAAAGGCTGATGCGTTGCTTGGAAGAATGAACATACACAATAGATCAGATGTGGAAGGGGAAAGTAGGGGCGATGGGGAGGTCCTCTGACATTCAACTTAACACCTAGTAGGCTCTTAGGGATATCTCATACGATCCATCACTGGTTTTTCACTGATGTTTCAGGGAATTAAATTGGTGGTCCTTTCACATGAGAAGTTTGAACTGTACTGTTCTTGTTGTTTGGAAGGCTGTGAGTTTGGGTTATATGTTCACTTAGGAGCTTTTATCATCTCATGTGACTTGTGTCATATCACAGTAACTTTAGTTGAAAGGGGGGAATTAATCACTTTATTTATTTTTTTAAGATCTCTTTTATTGCTTTTATGATTGCATGAAAACTCATACAGAACAAAATAACTTCCCATCTTTTTGTGACCCACCCTCCCCTTCCCTCTTCCCTTTTGCACTTTCCATCAATTATATAAAGGTGTTTGTTCAGTTCACAAATGAATTACTTATTTGGTCTCTTGTACAATCTTCAACAGGAATATCTTAGTCAGCTATACATGATCTGGTTCTGATAAATTTGCCTCTACATCAGAGTTAGAAGTGTCGGGTGTTCTAAAATTGTCCAGTATTGTGTTCCAATGCTGAGCATTGTCTCTAGTTCCTAGGCCCCTGAGTGTTTCCCTTAGTAGTACTGTCCCTTCAATTTCCGCCCACTTAATTAATGCATTTCTCCAACGATTTATCTGTGGGCCCTTCGGGTATTTCCAGTGTCAATCAATCAATCACAGAAATGTATAGAGCGCGCTACTTACCCGTTAGGGTTCCAAGGCGCTGGGAGGGGGGGTAGGGTACTGCTACTGCTCGAAGAGCCAGGTCTTGAGGAGTCTTCTGAAGGCGAGTAGGTCTTGAGTCTGTCGGAGGTAGGTAGGGAGCGTGTTCCAGGTCTTGGCGGCGAGGTAGGTGAAGGATCTGCCGCCGGAGGAGGCTCGTTGGATGCGGGGGACGGTGGCGAGGGTGAGGCTCGCGGATCGTAGATGGCGGGTCGGGGTGTAGAAGTTGAGTCTGTCGTTGAGGTAGGAGGGGCCGGCGTTGTGGAGTGCTTTGTGTGCGTGGGTGAGGAGCTTGAAGGTGACCCTTTTGTTGACGGGGAGCCAGTGGAGTCCTTTGAGGTGAGGGGTGATGTGGCTGTGGTGGGGTGCGTTGGTGATGAGTCGGGCTGAGGCGTTTTGGATGCGTTGGAGTCGCTGTAGGTGTTTCGCTGGGATTCCTGCATAGAGTGTGTTGCCGTAGTCCAGTCTGCTGCTGACGAGGGCGTGGTCACTGTCTTCCTGGTGTCGGTCGGGATCCACTTGTAGATCCTGCGGAGGGTGCGGAGGGTGTTGTAGCAGGAGGAGGTGACGGCGCTGACTTGTCTGTTCATGGAGAGTGCAGAGTCGAGGATGAATCCCAAGTTGCGGGCGTGGTCGGTGGGCGTCGGGGAAGTTCCGAGGGTGGTGGGCCACCACGAGTCGTTCCAGGCGGAGGGGGATGTCCAGAGGATGAGGATTTCTGTCTTGTCGGTGTTGAGCTTCAGGCGGCTATTTCTCATCCAGTCGGCGACTGCTTTCATTCCCTCGTGGACGTTGGCTTTGGCGGTGGCAGGGTCGTTGGTGAGGGAGAGGATGAGCTAGGTGTCGTCGGCGTAGGTGATGATGTTGAGGTCGAAACGGCGGGCCACTTGTGCGATAGGGGCCATGTAAATGTTGAACAGCGTAGGGCTCAGGGAGGAGCCCTGGGGGACGCCGCAGATGATGTTGTTGCCTTCTGATCGGAAGGGTGGGAGGCGTACGGTCTGTGTTCTGCCGGAGAGGAAGGATGAGGTCGTGGCTAGGGCTTTTTCCTGGATTCCGGCTTCTTGGAGGCGTGACAGTAGGGTGTGGTGGCAGACTGTGTCGAAGGCCGCGGAGAGGTCTAGGAGAATGAGGGCGGAGGTCTTGCCGCGGTCGAGTTGGCGTCTGATGTCATCTGTTGCGGCGATGAGGGCGGTCTCGGTGCTGTGGTTGCGTCTAAATCCGGTTTGTGCGGAGTCGAGGACGTTGTTGTCTTCGATGTGGCGTGTCAGCTGAAGGTTGACGATCTTTTCTGCGACTTTAGCTGGGTAGGGGAGGAGGGAGATGGGGCGGAAATTCTTGAGGTCCTTGGGGTCGGCTTTTGGTTTCTTGAGAAGGGCGTTGATGTCTGCGTGTTTCCAGCTTTCTGGGAAGGTGCCTGTTTCGAAGGAGGCGTTGATGATCTTGCAGAGTTGGGGCGCGATGATAGAGTCGGCTTTGTTGAAGATGTGGTGGGGGCAGGGGTCAGTCGGTGATCCGGAGTGGATGGAGTTCATGGTTTTGCGTGTTGCGTCATCGTCGATGTTGGACCAGGCGGTGATGGGGTTGGTGATGCTAGGGTACGAGGTGGTGACGGAGGTGGGTGAGGTAGGGGTGTTGAAGCTGCTGTGGATGTCGGCAATCTTGCTGTGGAAAAAGGCGGCGAGGGAGTCGCAAAGTTCCTGAGATGGCGGGATGTCGTTGACGTTGGTGCTGGGGGTGGATAGTTCCTTCACAATGCGGAAAAGCTCTTTGCTGTCATGTGCGTTGTTGTCTAGGCGGTCTTTGAAGGAGGACCTCTTGGTGGTCCTGATGAGGTGGTGGTGTCGGCGGGTTGCATCTTTGAGAACAGCGTGATTGTCTGGTGTGCGTTCTTGGAGCCATTTCTTTTCCAGTTTCCTGCAGGCGCGTTTGGAGGCCAGGAGTTCGTCGGTGAGGTTATTTCTCTCCTTGCTAGTATCAGGGCCAGGTCTATGAATCGGTTTGTAATTTTATGCTAGCTAGGGCGAGGGAAATCTCCCAAAACCGCCACCATGGCTGATCGGGGTAATGTTCTGCCCGTGCAAGTGGAGAGTGCCTCAATTATCCCCGTCCAGTATTCCCCGATTAGTGGGCAACTCCAGAGCATGTGAAACAACTCTGCTGTTAGTTCTGCACATCGAGGGCAGCTGGCATTTTCTGCACCATAAATCTTTGATATCATATAGGGGGTTAGGTAAGCCCTGTGAAAGACATATATGTTTATTAATTTAAACCTGGCATTTCTGAAAACTGTATATATGTGTGAGGTTATTCTTGTCCACTGTGCATCATCTATTGTAACCTCTAGTTCCCCCTGCCATTTGGTCCTAAGTTTATTTAAGGGAAGACATATGCTGGTTAGTAAAGATGTATATATCTTTGATATCAACCTCTCTTGGTCTCCTATAGTGCATATTTGGTCACAGGTAGTATGTCTGGGGGGTTCTTCTAGTCCTGTGCCCCATTGTCTACGAAGAGTTCTGGCAATTGCGTTAAAGGTTAGGAACAGCCCTGGTGGTAGCTGGAACCTTTCCTGCAGTTCCGCATAGGAGCACAGTTTCCCATTATTCTATAGAGCCCCTATGGTGTCAATCTGAAGTGCCATGAGTTGGGTGATACCCCTTATCACGTGATTTCCTGCGACGGCTCCCATACAGATCAGGGGGGCCTCTGGTGAGTACGGTGTTCTGGTGTGTGTTCGTTTTAGGTATTGTTCCCAGCAGTGACGCGATGCCTCCCATTCTATCGGAAGCGGTTTATTCTGTTTCTTGGGGTTTAGTAGAATGCTCAGAATTCTATCTCGGGAGCAGTGAAGAGGGTCTCTCAGTGCTTCCCCCACTGGGGGTGCTCTAATGAATCGCGCTAGCCATTGGAGTTGGCTCGCCCAATAGTATAATTCAAAGTCAGGAACGGCCAAACCATCCTCTGCTGTTGTTCTCTGGAGGGTGCGCAATGCTATCCTTTGTCTGTTGGTTCCCCATATAAATCCTGTAATCAAGGACAAAATTGTTTTAAATACCACCCTCGGTATAATGAGTGGGATGGTTGCGAAGTAATAGAACACTCTAGGTAATACTATCATCTTAATCAGTGCAACTCTCCCAGTGACCGCTAGTGGAAGTGTCTGCCAGAATACCATGCTGTTTTTGATACTCCTAATCGTGCTCTGTATGTTCCCTTCTAGTAGATCCTCAGCGGAGTGATAGATATTAACCCCTAAGTATTTGAATGTGGATGGGGACCACGGGAGACCCCGATTGTCCATTGGTTCTTCGATACCCCTAGTAACTGGAAAAATGGACGACTTCCCCCAGTTTATCTGGAGCCCAGATGCAGCCCCAAAGTTGTCTAACATTGTCATTGCTCCTGGTAGATCGGTCTCTGCGTTCCGGAGAAAGAGTAACATGATGTGTCCAGGCATTGATTGTAATACCTTCGTAGAACCTCTGGGACCTAGCTGATTGGGCGAGAGGCTCAACTGCCAACGCAAAAAGCAAAGGTGATAGCGGGCAGCCCTGTCTTGTGCCCCTACCTATGGCAAAGGAAGGGGATATTGTACGGCCAGTGCATACTCTCGCTGTGGGGTTTGTGTAGAGAAGCCTCGTCCATTTGACAAACCCTTCCCCTAGTCCTAGTTGCAGCATCACTCGTTCTAGGTAGTCCCATCGTAGGCTATCAAAAGCCTTCTCGACATCTATCGAGATGATTACTGCTCTAGTTGCATCAGAGGGCAGGGCATGAAGGAGTGAAATCAATCGACGGATATTTTGGGCAGTGCTTCGCTGTGGGATGAATCCCGATTGGTCCTGGTGGATCAATGAGGACATGTATGGTAAAAGTCTGTTAGCTAGCACCCTGCTTAGTATTTTATAATCTAAGTTCAACATTGATAGTGGGCGGTATGATCGAACTTCTGTGGGGGATTTGGTGGGTTTCAGAAGGGGAATCATTATGGCTTCTGTAGTGGAAGGAGGCAAGCCTCTGCATATAATATGCTGAGCTGTGAGGTTAATGAATCCTGATATGTAAGGTAGAACTCCAAGGAGAGACCATCTGCTCCTGGTACCTTGCCCCTTGCCATACTCTGGATTGCAGTCTTTATTTCTGTAAGCGATATGGGAGTCGCCAGGGCTATTCTATCTTCCCCTCTCAGTGCCGGGAGGTTGAGGCTCCCCAGATCTTGTAATTGAGCGTTGCTGAGTACTTCGGTGGGAGGGGCATATAGCTCTGAGTAATATTTAAGAAAGGTGGCATTAATCTCCTTCTATCCATATACTTTAATATCCGGGGTGGTCTCTAACTCCACCACTATAGTTTGATGTTGGGGTGGTTTGGCCAACCAGGCCAGTAGGGCCCCTGCTCTGTCGCCCTCTGTATGTTGCTTCTGCAAGAATTGCTTGTAATCGAAACGAGACAATCTAGTGTTAGTTTCTGTTATTCTAGCCCTTGTCTCTTCTAGTTGTGTTGAAAGGTCAGGTTGTGTTGGGTGCTTACGTTCTAGGTCCCTAAGGGAGTTCTCGAGATCGCCTAGTTCTATCTCTAACACCTTCTGTACTCCCACAGTTGTGCTAATACAATATCCCCTGATCACTGTTTTAAAGGATTCCCATTCGACAGGTCTGGACGAAGCAGTTCCAGCATTGTTCTCAAAGAATTCCGTGATCTGCGTGCTCAGTTGAGCTCTAAAAGCCTTGTCTTCAAGTGACTTTGCTCTCAGACGCCAAGTGGGAATCAAAGGTCTCTCGCCGCACCAGGCCAAAGAAATCAATAAGGGGTTATGATCTGAATTGGTGCGGCCAAGATACTCGGCCTTCACCACCACAGATTGCACCTCTGGAGACGCCAAAAAGGTGTCCAGTCATACATGCAGGTTGTGAACTGCTGAATAGAAAGAGTATTCTCTATTGGGGGGATTAAGTTTGCGCCAGCAATCCGTTAGTTGCCAGTGTTTTTGCCACTGCTGGAAGTGCAGTGCTGTTTTATGGGTTACGGATTGTGACAATGGTGGGTGCGATCTATCCATTGCGGTATCCATTACACAATTAAAGTCTCCTCCTATTAAAGTAGTGCTCGTGAGAAGTGTGCTCATGACCAGTGACAGTCTGTCTAGGAATCTTCCCTGTTCGTGATTTGGGGCGTATAGTCCCGCAAGAGTTACCTCTCTCCCGTCCAATCTACCAGAAATCACTACGTATCTCCCCTCAGTGTCGATCAAGGTATGGAGAACCTGTAATGGGACGCCTGGTCTGATCCCTATCAACACTCCCCTCGCAAACGCTGAGTGGGTAGTGGCGAATATTTGTCCCCTCCAGCGCTTTTTCAAGGCCTTGATTTCCTGTTCCAACAAGTGAGTTTCTTGTAAGATAGCTATGTGCACTCCCCTTCGTTTAAGAAAACTGTGTACCTTGTACCTCTTGGACATGTTATTTAGGCCCCTGACATTCCATGTGATTATCTTGTATTCTGTGGTCATAATTTAAGGAGGGAGGTAGAGGCGGCCTACTGATTATACCGAGGGTGGTGGTATCCATTACTACCACTGGACAAACCTATTGAGTTTCGTAATCTAAGGTGTGAACCGTTTGGGCTGCGAGATAGATGTGCCTGATAAACCCTGAAAACAACACAACTAAGATCAAACCCCCTTTGTAACTCCCTCTCCCCAGGACCGGTACCTACAACTCTCCTCGTCCAAACCATTACAACTATTGTAATCTTAATTATCAACCTATTGGAAGGAGGCGTGCCAGAGACCAAGAGGCAGCGCCCCGGACCCTTCCCCAGGCCCGAACATGTGTAATGTGCCGGTTAAGAAATGACATCCAGGTTCCTATCGCTCTATATTCACGGTTGGGACCCAGCAATGTCCCTAAACAGAGTGAGGTTTCCCCACAATCGTCAGCTCACTTGCCAACTTGTTCTTTCAACAAGGTCAAATAATCTCGTCCGCCGTTCTTGGGGTGATCAAAGGCAAGCCGATGAGAGTGTCCTGGGAGGATATTGAGGAGTGTTCGCAGTTTGAATCAACGTCTGATGCAGCTTCCTGGGTCCGGCGTGTGAGGAAGTCTCCCCCGCTTAACGGTGCTGCTGTTTCCACCGCATCACGCATCTCCTGTTGTGACTGACGTTTCAATGGGGCCGCTTCTGTAGTCTTCTTCTGGGATCTACTACGTTTCTTCCCAGGGTTTCGAAATGTTCGGTCGCGGGTTGCTCTGCAGTGGATGTTCAGCGATTCGAGCCATTCCATCGCCAGTTGAGGCGCGAGAAAAAAATTTGTCCTATTATCGTGTTCCACTCTGAGTTTTGCCGGAAAGAGCATGGCATATTTTATACCATGCTCACGCATGGTACGTTTTACTGCGATGTAGGATGCCCTTTGTGCCTGTGTTTCTCTCGTAAAGTCTGGGAATATCATGACCTTTTGGCCATCCAATTGAATCTCTCCTTGCTGGCGGGATTATGACAGTACGTAGTCTCTATCTTTGTGGTGGAGTAATCTAGCGATTATTGGCCGTGGCCTGACTCCCGGTGGAGGTGGTCCGCCAGGGACCCTGTGAGCTCGTTCCACCGCAAAAAATGGTGAAAAGCCATGTGATGCTATCGTGTCTCTAAGCCACTGTTCCAGGAATATTTCTGTATTAGCTGCGGTGGTCTCCGCCCCCTCCGGAACCCCCACCAGTCTAATGTTGTTCCGTCGGGCTCGGTTTTCGGCATCTTCCGCCCTTGCCTTCAATGTTTTCAGCCGGGTAGTTAGGTTTTTAGTTTCTGAGGATGAGTCTTTGTGTGACGCTAATACCCCCTGTCAGCGTAGTCTCGTGCAAACCCACTGTTTCCTTTAATTTACGGTGGTCGTCTCGTAAAAGGGAAAGGTCTGCGGTGAGGTTATCGATTTTACGCTCAAGCGCTTCTCGGGAATCTTTAATGGCCAGCAGCACAGTGTCCAGAGTAGTTTCTTGCTGTTCGTGCCCCGCTTGCGATTCTCTGGCGGGTGTTGGCGGTGGAATCTCAGTGAGAGAGGAGTCCCCCGCTGGTGATTTGTTGTGCTTTTTGGGTTTTACCATTGTAATAGGTCTCAGGTTGGCGAAGGCCGTTCGTATTAGTGGAAGGTGGTATCGTTCGTCAGCATCGTCCAGCCCGTATGTCGCCTGTCTCAGTCCCGGTGCTCTCACGTGACGAGTGCTATTAGAAGTTCACCGTTTTGAGCTGTTTGACCATGGGGGAGTTCTCTCATAATTATGCCCCCGTTGGTCGTCGGCATTGCATACTGTTCTGATAACAGGGGGAAGTTCTGTGCCGGTGTTCTCGAGCTCCCTTTCCAGCGCGAGATCGTGGTCTCCGATTCCTCTCACTGTGCCAGTATTAGTTCCTGTCTCAGGAGGTGGCCTCTTCGTTTTCCCTGGCCTTTCGGCAGTTGGTATTCCTACTCACCAGAGCCATCTCTCTCTCATTCGAAGTTCCCAGGACTCTGCTCCTTATCTGCTCCTCTCCACTCCCTCCTAATTCGCTGATGTTCCGCTTCGTATTGTTGCTCCCGCCGTTAGTGGTGAAGGTGTTTGAGCCCCTTGCGCCCCTCAATAGATAGTGTGGAGGGCCTCACCTCCACGGGGCCTTCGTATCCTCTCAGCCGAGGGCCGCGGTTACACCGGGTTCACTGCACTGTCTTGGCCGCCATTTTGTGTCACGGCAGCCGCGACGTTGTCAGAGCGCTTTCCGGGTAAACTCTGCCCCAAGGTGGGACACAGCGGTTCCTACTCGTGCTGTATATTCTCCGATCGCTTCTCTTCAATTTTTAAGACCTACGGTCGTTATTATGGCAGGATTTAAGCTTTGGGCCTGGATTGTGGCTCGAGGGCGCCTCACTACGCCGCCTTCGCTGATGTTCCGTTTCGTACTGTTGCTCTCGCCGTTGGTGGCGAAGGTGTCTGAGCCCCTTGCGCCCTTCAATGGATGGTGTGGGGGTCCTCACTTCCACGGGACCTTCGTATCCTCTCAGCCGAGGGCCGCGGTTGCAGCGGGTTCACTGCTCTGTCGCGGCCACCATTTTGGGTCGCGGCAGCCGCGAAGTTGTCGGGGGGAGTTTTCCGGGTAGATTCTGCCCCAAGGTGGGACGCCGCGGTCCCTACTCGTGCTGTATATTCTCCGATCGCTTCTCTTAAATTTTTAAGACCTCCGGTCGTTGTTATGGCAGGATTTAAGCTTCGGGTTTGGATTGTGGTCCGAGGGCGCCGCACTACGCCGCATTCGCTGATGTTCCGCTTCGTACTGTTGCTCTCGCCGTTGGTGACGAAGGTGTCTGAGCCCCTTGCGCCCTTCAATGGATGGTGTGGGGGTCCTCACCTCCACGGGACCTTCGTATCCTCTCAGCCGAGGGCCGCGGTTGCAGCGGGTTCACTGCTCTGTCGCGGCCGCCATTTTGGGTCGCGGCAGCCGCGAAGTTGTCGGGGGGAGTTTTCCGGGTAGATTCTGCCCCAAAGTGGGTCGCCGCGGTCTCTACTCGAGCTGTATATTCTTCGATCACTTCTCTTCAATTTTTAAGACCTCCGGTCGTTATTATGGCAGGATTTAAGCTTCGGGCCTGGATTGTGGTCCGAGAGCGCCGCACTACGAGTGCAGCTCCATTGGTCCCAGGCCACGCCCCCCGGGAACCACTCACTTTTATGTTCACACTGCAATACATTGAAGCTAATAACATTAAAAGTGCGAGGTCTTAATTCCCCCAGGAAGAGATACCTCGTCTGGAGATACCTTAGAAAATAAGAGGCTGACATAATATTCCTTTGGGAATCTCATTTATTGTGAAAGACCACTTTAGAATGAAACACAAGTGCTATGAAATGCAGATGTGGGCTTTGGGGAAAACAAAAATGGAGAGAGTTGGAATGCTAGTCAGGAAGAATCTTTCCATAAAGACGGTTTAGTTTGGGACCCAGGGGGTCATTACTTTAAAATTCAGGCCAAAATACAAAACACAGCAGACATGCTTATAACATCTATGCCACTAATAAACACCAGGAACACTTCAGATCAAAAGGTATAATCTAGCTGATGTGTAACACAGACTCAGATATAGACAAGTTGCCAAGATCCATTGCTCCGGAGGACACATGGAGATATTTTCACCTACAGGAGCAGGATTATTCCTTTTTCTCACACGTCCACAAGTCACACTCAAGAAGAGACATGTTTGTATCCAAGAAGATTCTGGGGACATGATGGAGGAGGCAATGTCTGGATGCATGATCTCTGATCACGGTCAAGTTTCAATTACACTGGCAGGTGATTCCTGTAAGCAAGCAAGGATCCAGTTGTGGATAAATATTTATACTCTCCCAGAGTATAAATTACTATTTTAAAGACCCAAAAGATACACCCTTGAATAATAATTGGGATGACTTGAAGGTGACATTCAAGGAGAAAGCCATTGCAACGTTAGTATGACATCGTAGAGATGATCAGCTAATGGAAATTAAACTCTTGAAAGAGTTAGAAACAGCAGAGAAAGTATATAAGCTCACTCCAAATAGAAACCGGTAGAGAGAAATCGCAAGGCTTCAGGGCAAACTGGGGATCCTTCAGACCAGTGCAGCAGGGAAAGCCCTACTAAGAGTAAAACAATTATTCTTTACCAAAGGTAAAAAAAAAGCAGACATAATTTTGGCAGGCAAACTCAGTGCCCAATAAATAAAAGAACGAATCACAGTTCTGAGAAACGTAGATGTGAAAGAAATAGCTGGTGATGAGGGCAAGATGAAACTTCTTGGAATTCTGCTGATCCCTCTATTCTTCCTGAAATGAACAATTAAGGAACATCCAGACCTTTCTAGCTATAGTTAAGCTGCCAACTATGCCCTTGAGTAGCAAACAGAACTGGATCAGCCCAAAGGCCACCGAAAACTCTCCAAGACATTAAGCCTATGTAGCCTATCAAAGAAAAGGTCTAGACGAATAGACAATGGCCTTTATAGGGGTTATGAACCTCTTTAGGTGATAGTGCTTCTCAAACCAAACACACCACCAGACGATTGTGAAAGACACAGTTCTCCTCAATACAGACATTAAGATTTTCAATAAAATTTTATCAGTAAGTTCTCCTGCTCTGGTTGAACTGGACCAGGTAGGCCTGGGCAGAGAAAGACAGGCGGCAGACAATGTTAATAAAGAGGTCCACATAGCGGAAAAGTGTAGGAGAAGAAGGATTCCAGCTCTACTGGCATTGCTAGAGGTGGCAAAGGTGTTTAACATGGTGAGCTGGGACTTTCTTAACGAAGTACTAGACAGAATCAAACTGGGTATAGTGCTGAAAAAATGGATGCTGGCAAACCATACGCATCACAAAGCTAGAATTAAGGTAAGTGGGACTGGATAAGATACATTTCAGCTACAGAGAGGAACGAAGCAGAGCTGCCTATTGTTGCCTCTTCTTTTTGTTCTCTCAATAGAGCCAGTGTCTTTGTAGATGATGTGCTTTACGCTATAACAGAGCCTGAGACCTGTTATGCAAAAGTTAAATCATGTCCTGTGGGCAGACTTTTAAAATGCCTCTGGCTTTAAAATAAACACAAATTGAAAGATTAAATATCTCCCTTTCAGCAGAGCGTTACAGTTGAAAGCCTTGTGCCCAGGGATTTGGGTGAACGTATCCAGCCACATGACCAATCCAGTGGAGACCTGGTCAAAAGCTAATTGGTCCCACCTTGAAACAGAGAGTTTAACAGACCTTCATACATGGGAGGGGCACTACATTTCATGGCTCTGTCATATTAATGTAATACAAATTAATATACTCCCGCAGTTACCATACATCTTTCAAGATATGCCAACTCAGATCCTAATTAAAAATCTACATAGGTTACAAAAACAATTGATCAAATTTATACAGGGAAGTGAGCAAGCACGTGTAAGCAAAAAGTGATTGGTGGCACCATTAAATAAAGGAGGTTTGGCCTGTCCAAATATCATACAATACTACATCATGAAACATCTACGCATACAGGTGGATTGGCTGGCTTGAGAAACATAGAAACGCCATATATTTATGGACATGGCAGTGGCGTGCCACTCCTTACAAGACATTACCTGGTTGTCCAAAAAAGAAAGACTGAAATCACTCTACATTTCAGAAATCACCAAAACTCATTATTGATTTAGGACAAAGTGGTGCTTAGACATGGCCTTACCACAACTTTGGGTCCCAACAACCCCATTTTTATCAACCCAAACTTATCTCCCAAACTGGCAAAAGGGGGGCTGTTTGAATATGAGGGATATGTTCAACAACAACCAGATAAGGTGCCTTATGGACTGTAAGCATGCCTTCCGTCTTGCTGAAACAGATAGGAAGCAATATAACCAAACAAGGCACTGGGTCATGAACCTACACTTTAGAACCGCAGCTATCAGGATCCTGATACTCCCTACATGAAAACCCTCGTCACATAAGGGAGCCTCTTTTAATAAATAGCCCTAGCACTCTAAAATGGGAAGCAGAAATGCAGAGGGGATTCACCTAAAAAAGGCTCCAAACGCATGCAGTATTGGGAGGCAGAGTATAAACTCATTATGATGCTGTACCTAACTCCAAGTAGATTGCAGCAAATGTATCTGGGAACATCGAAGTCATGTTGGAAATGTGGCATTGAGAAAGGCACATATTTACATATCTGGTAGGACTCTGTGACAATTCAGCTAAATTGGGCAGAAATACTTCAACATCACAAGAGGGTCACAGGAGCGGCACTACCAACACATTTGTCAGGGGTTTTAGGTATGCTAGGGGCCCAAAACTATAGGGTTATGAGCAGCTAAACGCTTCATCACACTGTACTGGAAGAAAAAAGAACGTCCTTTAGGGATTGTCTGGATACGGAGCATAAGGCTACAGCACATTCCCTACTGAAAAGTGAGTACAAATTTGCAAACATTTGGGCCCCCAGTGACGGAGCATCTTACCCAAGTGCCCCAATCAACTATGACTAACCCCAAAATGCAAGTCCTGTGGGTAATTTAGTACGTCACATACAGTACAAGAAGAAAACTTGAAATCAAAACATAATTTAGAGACAGATGCCCGGGCTAGCATTAATTCAGATAATGAGGTAGGCAAGAATCCGTGCTGAGGGGGGAGGAGGAAGGAAGGGTAAGAGGGAATTTATGGTTTATGTTTATGGTTAAGTAGTTTATGATTTCCTGAATTTAAACATTTTACGGATATTGTAGCCAGGTAAAGAGCTATGTTTATATTCAACGTGCCTACACTGGTGAAACTGGCTAAGACGGATAGTTTAATATGGTAAGGTGGGATGAGTGATGTATTAATTGGATTGACATTTTTACCTTTTATGTATAAGCTGTTCTGTGCTATCTTAATTACAAAGAGACACACATTAATAAAATACACAACAAAAAAGCGGAAGCTCCACAGTAGGTATTTATTGAAGAGGTTTTTGCAGTTTTTTCTTTAATTACATTTAAATCAGTGGTCCAGTACTGCCTACAAGAGAACTCAGCAACTAGGTTCTTCCAGGTTTATTTAAATAAATTGAGCACAATCTTGTTTGCACCACCAATCACTGCCAGGCTGTACCCATTCAACACTGTGCCCAAAAACGGGGCAAAACCTGCCTGTGTTTTGGTATTCACTGTCACACAATACACAGATAATAACCACGAGCAAATCACATGGGATACCAGCCCGCAGTTTCATTGCAACAGCATTGATTGCTGTCTAGAGAAACCCTTCGAAATCTGATGCTAGAGGAAGTTCACTGAATGCCAGAAATGTCCTCTGTAGACACTGAATCTTCATGGGTAGCAAGAAGTCAAGGGATACCCCTTAAAAATGGCCCAGGGTTGATACTAAGATACAGGTAACACTTCAATGACTGGGTAATAAGTACATTACCCATGCAGCTTTTTTAACATCGATGACTTATATTCATACTAACAGGTCGAACAGTTTAGTTGAATGTATACCATATAGGGTTAAGTAACTCTCAACATATGATGAGGGCAATCGTGCTGTTCGAGCCATGCAGGAAGCGCTTTAAGATAAACAGCATCTGAGGAGATCTATCACAAGCATATTAATAGGGCAGTGCAGGAGCGATCTCTGGTCTGGTGAGGAATTCAAAATGCTCAGTTTAGTTACTTCAACAGTCTTTCATATACGGTCAGAGCCCTTCAACTTGCAATCACAGTGGATGGGTCTGGCAGTGCACTGTCTCAGTCCCTCGCACATTACTGTACGGCAGCTGTGTTTCAACCACAAACCACAAACCAGAGCAAAATCTGAGGTGGTGGGCTGCAGTCTCTGTGGTGATGCAACCTTTTTTGGTCAAGTGAAACAGCAGTGGGGGGTCATGCTGCAAGATGTACAGATTGCGGCCTATGCCCAAAGTCTTGATCCAATTTCAGGGGGAGGATGATCACACAGGGTTAGCTGAAGGGCAATAGTGGTTTATCCTAGAAGTCACTTGAGATTGTCCCTCTTGCTCCTGGCAGTAGGTTAACACAATCTTCTCTGTTAATGAGGCCTGAGGGGAGTATTGCAATAGCTCTGCTCTCAGCGAAGTAATTCTTGGTTTTGGACTGGGCATTGATAACAGGTTGCGAGGCCATTTATCCTCACAGCACCTGGGCATTTACTTCTTGAGCCAATTCAAAGTTCTCAGAACGGAGGACAATCTACCTCCCCCTCAGATCATAGCAGCAGAAGACATTTTGCTCTGTTTTTCGAACCGAATAACAAAAAAGGCAGATACATTTCCTTCCCCTGGTTCCACCACAGTAGGGGGTCAAGGTTAAACATGATTACCTGGCTCATGAAGTCAGCCTACATCGCTCAAGGTTCAGTTCAGTCTCTAGTTAACGGGCAACCCTTACAGTTCTCAGTGTCATGTCCATAGTCATGGTGAAGGCAAGCATCATATAATACCACGCTCAATTATAGTTTACTTTCAGATTAATCTTCTACCCATTGGGTGCTCTTTCCGGCCAGCAAATGTTAGAATGGTGGTAGGCACTGAGAAAATCTACCAAACAAGTTCACCGGGGCCTTTGGAACACAAGAACAAAGTAGGAACTTTTTGTGACATGCATTGCTGTTGTCATTGGAACCAAAGAAGCCAGGTACAGATGTGAGCTCACTAAGTTGCCAAGCACCTCCTCTATGGGCTTTGGCCTTCAAGGAGTACAGAGGTTGAACATTCAGTGCTTACTCTTGGCCGCTACTGAGCAGTTTAATGCCAAGTTCACTAACATATGCGTAATTTGGGAAAATGCATAAGCCTTTATTTACAGCTAATGAAATATGCTCACTAACATCAGGAAGATCAATGGCACATTCATCATTTGGCACGTTATCAACGTTACTTTATTACTAATTCAGTGTCTCTGGGGCCTGTGCAGGCTTACAGTAGAGACAGGTTTACTCAGCAGTGGCCTAAATGCTACAGTCAAGTGTAGTGCTGTATGAAGCAATCCATGATCACTGAGCCATGCAGGTTACTCATTTCTGCAGGTGGGCTTAACTAGATGTTTTTCAATGCCACGTTGTGAGGGGGACTTTGCTCTCCGTATGCGTCCCTGGGAGTCAACAACTGCTGCAATCTTTACTAGGGGTAAAAATAATTCATGCCAGGGACTGACACAAAAGAATGTTGTAGCTTTGTTCACTGGATAAAAGTTCAAAATCAGACACACGCTTCGCTTCACAATGGTTATTGCAGGGAGGGGGCAGGGGAGGCAGCAAAATATAGGGGCGTGCAGGGAGGACTGACAATCAATAAACACTATGTAGCAATTTACAATCTTAGGGGCTAAATACATGTGATAGACCTCAACTATGGGTACCCCACCTCTCATGAATATCACATATCATCAGTAGGAATCAGGGGACTTAGTCACAACATAATGCACAAATGTACATATTCGAGACAGCAGGCTGTTTCCCAACAGGGTAAGGGAAAAAAGGCCAGTTTCCTAGGACTATTCTTCAGCTGCCACTTACTGCTTCCAACTGTTCTTGTGTCATGGATTGATCGGGATGGTAGTCACTTGTGTTAAAACTAGTACTGCTTTCTATGTAGCTCTTTCATCCAAAATAGTCAAACACTTGCCACTGGGCTTGTGACACAATTTGCCTGCTCAAGGAAACATACTGGATCGTTTGGAATGAAAAAATGAAACATGCATTTGCAATGCAGTAGGTCTCGCGTTTGCTCGAGTTAGAGCTGTTAACGTTGTAAATTCCTAACTGGACTTCTCTTGCCACTTAAATCGAAAATGAAAAGTAAAATAGTTGACATGAGCGAGCCGGTTCAAAGTGCCATGGCAGCCATGAGCATGAGCGCGAAGGAGAGACACAAAAGGAAAAAAGAAGTTCGCTTGCAGTCAAACGTATCGGCAATCGTGCAATTATCCATGTAACAGAGTTGATGTCCAAGGCAGCAACCAAACTCCCCCAAGGAGGGACTCTAAGCATTTCACAATGACAACAAAGGATTTTTAAAAGGCAAGGCCAAAAACGAGTGATAGGGATAGGTGTGCAGTAGGCGTGGTTAATAGCCCACAACTAGATTACAACAGGTCACAGCGCTTGCGTGCTCGATCTGACAAATGAGAGAGCAGAATGAGAATGGACACTGCAACAGGGACTTTTGATCCTACAGCCCCTTTGCTTAGGCGATAGCAGTATCCTTGGTTACATTCTTTTTGGAAGCAAAATAATTTTGAAGGCCACAGCCTGGCCTGTTGCAACTGGTCTTATCCAGTTACGTCAATTTAAAGAGTCCTCACTAGTTGAACTGGAGAGTTTGTTGATCCAACCAAATACTCAAAAAACTGGCTATAAAGATCTGTGTAGACAGTGGAACAAAGGGTGGGTGCAAGAGGGACAGAAAGCTACGTCAAAGCCTCAGCTGTCTAACATGGCATCCTATCTTCTTGCAGCTGCATTTACACTGGGGACCCCCAGATTCCTCACATACAGAAAGAATGTTACACACACACACAGATACACACTCGATGAGAGGCGTGGGGAAGTGAGTGTTCTCTGACACGAGGAGCTATGTGGATTTACCAGGGAAGGTTGGTAGGTAGGCTCCTCAGTGCGGGGTGTTGATAAAACATTTTTTCCAAAACACCTAGAGCTCCTACTAGTGGATTCAAGATGTATTTATTTGTGTGGGGAAAACCCACTGTACCAGTCTTGTGGCACAGGGCTACTGCTCCAGAAACCTGTACACTACAGTGAACTTGATTATAATGTAGATTTAAAAAAAAATCTATTGTGTTTTCAGAAAGTAATAAAGCATCACAACACAAACCACTGGTAGGTTTAGGGCAGTACATGTCTTGTCAGAACAATATGCATATTCAGAACAAACCACCAGACATTTTTAAGAAATGACATCACAGCACATACAAGCTCGTTGTGTCCTTACAATTATCATTCATTTTTCATCCATTGTCTATTCCACTAACCCTCTACATTCCTGCCATGGAGACCAGATTTTTCCCATTTTTTGGTGAATCCCCTGCCACTATAGATCATTTCTTCCGCTAACACGCTCCAATCCATAACTTTTTTCCATTCTATCACCTCTGGTATGTCCTGCTCCCCACTTTGGGGCTATCATCCGCTTGGAAACTCACAGTTCCAGGGATACAAAGAGCTCGCCATACTGAGGAGGGAGATCATCTCCCCAAATATGCAGGATACAGCACTTGGCCGGGACTTGGCAGAGACCGAGGAGCCCAGAAAGTCCCTCATAATCCCCATGAGGGCTGTCCAGTAGGGTCGTAGCTTCAGATAGGTCCATATTATATGAAAGAATATACCCATTTCCCGCACACCTAACACAAAATTTAGTGGGACATTTGCCCATGGAGTACAGAGTCAATCAGGAGTAGCAGGATCAGTGAAGGATATGCAGTTAGACTAATCTAAATCCCGTTTTAATGGCAATCTCCCTGGATGCACTAGTTTCATCCTCCTACTCACCCTCTGCAAAGTCTCCTACATCTGCCTCCCATTTAATCTTGAGCTTTTTCAGGATATCTGGGGAATTAATAATCAGTTTTTTATATATCAGTGAGATAGTGCCTTTATGTAGCGGTTCCAACAGGATGTGGTCTTCCAAGGCGTGGAGTCTTGGAGCAAAGTGTGTTTGGAATGTGTACCACTAACACATGTCAAAGTAGAAGATATTTATATGTCTTTGAGGGCATCAGTCCTTAATGCTCTTGCATTTTACCAACCGTGAGCATGACCTCCCCCTTCTATACAGCCCCTAGTGTGGATAGCCCAATAAGGTTCCACTTTGAGACTCCCTGCAACTTACCCACCTACTTTAAAATGTCACTGGACCAGAGAGGGGTAATTTCTGTTGGTTTCCCCCTCCACCCAAAAGGTGGTCACTTCCTTCCGGGTTCATGCCACCATCTTGGTATGCATGTGCGGGCAGTAGTCGTCCTGAGGTGGTACACCTGTACCTGACCCCCAAGTAGCCCTCCTGTCTCCAAGCCAGTCTTTCCAGCCTGACTGTCGGGTCATCCCATGCATCGAATACCCACTCGCTAACCACAGCTAATTGTGTGTCCCAGTAATGTTTGTGATGTCGGTAAGACAGAGTCCCTCATCATACACTTCATGCATTAACTTGTGAAGAGCTACACAAGGTAGTCCAGTGGACCAGGAGTAGTCGCAGCAAGTCCTCTAAATTCTTCAGGGACTTGGTATGGAGTTTTTTAGAGGACGTAGAGCATTCTAGTTAGCTTCATCATTTTAATCATCACTGCCCTCCCCAATAGGGAGAAAGGAAATGTCTGCCAGTGTTGCATGTTTGCAGCAAAGCAGTCCAATATAGGAGCCAGGTTTTTGCAGTAAAATAACTGCAGATCAGCCGTGACATATATCCTCAAGTACTTAAACCTGTTGTCGGTTACAGGCATGAGGATATCTTGTTGAAATGTGGGTGTGGGAACCCTGATCAAGTGCATAAGGAACGTATTTCAGTTAGTGGCATACCCTGAGTATTTCCAAAAATTTGAAGGTTCTGCATCAATCTGCATATTGTCAGTGGGTGGTGGGGGAGTCTGTAGCATAAAATAAAATATTGTCAGTACAAAGAAATACGTCCTTCCTAGGTCTCTCCCCAGTGTATACCTCGCACCAGGGGGTCCTGTCTGACCCAGGAAGCCAGTATC
The DNA here is from genome assembly GCF_031143425.1 of Pleurodeles waltl. NCBI lineage: Eukaryota > Metazoa > Chordata > Amphibia > Caudata > Salamandridae > Pleurodeles > Pleurodeles waltl. The sequence goes on along the minus strand of NC_090440.1, from coordinate 1,639,953,777 downwards.
TCCAGGGCCAGGGCACAAATAAGTGGGGATGTTGGACAACCCTGTCTCGTCCCTACATGGCAAATCTATGAGAGACCACTCCATTTACTTTTACTTGGATCATGGGGTCTTGATGGAGAAGGTGTATCCAGCCTATGAACCTGGGGCCAAATCCCACCCTCTCTAACACTCCGAACATGTAGTTCCATTCAGGTGTGTCAAATTCCATAGTGGCATCCATTGCGAACACCACAGTAGATGTCCTCTCATCCGCTGACCCGGCCATCACTCCGAATAGCCGTTGGAGGTAGAGCCTCATCTCCTTACTTGGCATGGTAAATGATTTTCTTAGACCTTTGTTTTATGTGTGGGCCTCCACAATGTGACTTCAGAAAGAAACACCTAGGCTGGGTAATCTTTTCCATCTATATTAGCACGAGAAGTACCTATTTTTTTTTCAGCTTTACACCAAATCTATTGTTTATGCGTCTAAGCATGGTACACTACCCTGAGTAATGACCATGCCTTAAAACGCTCCAAACTGCGGATGGTCTCAAGTCTATTAGCACATGGTTTGACTTTCTCCCAGCTTGGGTGTTACACTGCAAATACGAGGGTGAATTTACAGAGCTGGAACATTTGACTTGTTCTGGGAACATGACTGTTAAGATTCGTCCTGTACTGAAAAGTGTAACAATCTAGCTCCTCTAGTGATTCTTAAAGGGCAACATCTTTACACTCCCAAATTTAATAGGATCTATTATAGGCTTCATTTGGCAGGCAGTCAGTTGAAGCTCATGCCAGAAACCTGTGTTTAAAAAACATACATACATTTGCTGTGGGTGTAAAGTGAGTATTGTGGTGGCAGCACACAAAATGCTCCCACTGCAGAGTCTGATGCTAGTACAGCATCAAAGTGGCAGCCCTAGACATTTTCAAGGTCCACCGAATTCAGTCTCTGACAAAATAAAATCTTACCAGAAGAGATCATTTCTGAGATTTGCAAACAAATAACATTTGAATACCGCTCCTGAAAGAAAGCTGAGACCACTTTCTGCCTCACCCCACTAATTGGTCTCATACACATACACACACTCTCTATGACAATATCCTGCCCACACAGAAGGTTCCAATTGCATCATCTACTCAATGGCAAAATGTAGTAGTCTTTGAACTTGTTTCGACATTTTACCATAGAAAAATGTTTTCTTGCACTGTTTTCCATTAAAGGTATGAGTCTGCAGGACCTGTACTACTTTAACCAGTCGCCACTGCACCTTCCCTCCTACTTTGAAATGCCATTCTGCAAATTCTCCAATACATTTATGCATTCTAACGGTTCCCTATCTTTTGCAGTATCTGCAGACCCACGCAGTCTCGTGCATCAATATAGCCTTTGTATGGGACCGATCGTTCCGGTTTCCCCACCTCTTTCAGCACCCATTGAGGATCTACCAACCGCACACAAATGTGAAATGCATGTTTGTCAATACCCATTCCTGTGTACAAACAGATGACTGAAATATTTGATTACTCCCAGGTACATACACACATGGGAGTTCTTTTTCCTAATTAAAGGTGACCAAAATATTGCTCACAATCAGGTTATCCATGAGCCTTTCCTTTGGACAACATCCTTCACGGGTTGATCACCCCATGATTGCACCTGCAGATGAGATAGCCATTGTCACTTAAGTGGATCATGGGGCTTCTGGCTACTGCTAACTGCCCACTCCGTCGGGAGCATATAATTCTAAAATGCTTACTCTGTCCTACTTGTTTATATAAGTGTATACCTATCATCCTTCAGGATATAATGTATTTGTAGCTCAATTTGTGGAAATGGGTTTCAATCATTGTGTTTTTGTGGCAGAAGATCCCATCCTGAGGATGACACATCCTGCTGTTTTCCTAGCTCAAGATGCTGTGTCTTGCCTAGAAAGTTTAGTACTCACCCAGTTGCAAGGGGTCTCATCTCAGTAGGTCAGACTTGTATTGTCTGCCGAGAAGGCCTTCTGAAATCCTTCTCTCAAAAACCTTTACAGTGGCCTGATGATTCCTCTATCAGCTGCTCAACATCCCATGTCCATCCTAGGAACAGGTCCAAAGCGCAGTCCTCAGTTCTAACTAATCATTGGCCTGTAATCTATTTATAAAATGGACAGCCACTACCCAAGATATTATTATTACTCCCTTTCAAAAAAAGGTAAAATGTACTCGACAATAGCATGTTCTCCAGTTATTCTACCATTGGTATTAGCAAATTGGAAGGGATTGGATTCCAGCATTGGTGTTAGTAAATTGGATGTGAAAACAGAACAATGAAACTGGTGCAAGAAATATGATATGCGTTTTGTCTGAAAATCTACAAGGGTCACCTTTGTGCATCTCAGAAGTTATATTTCTTCTAAATCATTAAATTAGCCTAATATTAGCAAAAACATGCACTACCATTCCACTTCGTTCTGAGCATAGTGGTAGCTGCTACACATCTCTATGACGACCTATCAGCTTTTTTAAGCCATAGTGTAGAACATTAGGGCCCTTATTAGAGTACCAACATTGTTTGCCTTTATTCCATGTACAGTAGTGTAGTTAAGATGGAAGAAACTTTTGGAGGCTAAAGATAAGATTTACTGCCAGATAAAATCTGCTTGAGGTTATACTTCGCTAGCCAACTCCCAACTGACTAATCAAGGAATTCCAACATAAAATAAATACAAAATTCATAAGAAGAGGTGACAAGTTCCAGCTGTGCCTTAAAGACATAATACATCATCTTCCCTTCATTATACAGAAAGAAACTGCAAAACAATAAACACTAATAAGAACAAAAACATATAAAGATTAAATCAGGTGGTCAAATCTCATTCATGTACGTAAACCTTTGCAAAACCTTTGCACCTTCACTCGGACCATACCACCACCATCTACGTTCTAGCCAATCCTCTGAAAACCACCCATGCCAACAACCCTGGACCGACACAACTTTTTATTCTCTATCAACATGAATCCAATGTCCTCTTAACTCTCTTAATTTCTTAACTGACCCCCATTCTGGTACACCGTCCCTTTAGTGTGATTCCAATTTCCTCCATTCATCAGCACCACATTTAAAAAAAAACATATTTTATTGCTTTTAACAGTCAACCAGCGGGACAGAACACATGACATTAGAAGTATCTCGGTTCTGCATCTGTTCACAATGGTCGTGTAATAGCCAATGGCCTATCCCATAAAAATTCTCCTCTTCAACCCTATCTCACACCCCTCCCCCAACTGTTCCCTCCCTTATGCTGTGCAGTGTTATTTAATCAATGTTCTCCAGCCGTATGTCCCGATTCCTGTCCTGTCTAGTTAACGTAACCTTTTAGATCCTTGCCCTGGCCCCCAGCTCCTTATTTGCTTCACATCTCATTTGCTTCCTGTGGGGATCCAGTCAGTGAAATGGCCGATGGTGTTACCAATTGCCTGAATTCCTAAACTAGGATTGTCCACCCTCTGGCCCTCTCTGAAGGACAGCCCCATTTCTGCGCCTCGAAAGTCAATACTTCCCCTTCATATTCCGCCCATCTCAAGAGTTCCTTACAACAAATTAGCACCTGGAGGACCTGGGGAGTTTTCCAGTTCCAGGCTATTTCCCGCTTGGCTACAATAAAGCCCAGGTCCAGAAAGCTGCTGGCAACTTTAGTCTTGGCGGTATGAGGAAGTCACTCAACAGGCAGTAAGTGGAGTCCCTAATAACTTCTCTTTCGACTAGCCTGGAGAGGGAGTCTACTATCTCTTGCCAATATTGAAGGAGCTGCGGAAAACTCCAAAACATATGCAGAAACTCAGCCCCCTCTTCCGCACATCTGGGGCATTTGACTTCAGTCATCATTAGCCTCTTATTCAACGTATGGGGGGTTAGATATGCTCTGTTTAAGATGTAGAAGTGTATTAATTTAAACCTGGCATTGCAGGAAATTTTGGGTACTCGCTCCAGTATCGCCTCCCAACCCTCATCTGTGAAGGGTTTACCAACATCTGTTTCCCATTAATGATGCAGGTGGGTTAAGGGCGGTAGCAGGTCATGATGTATTTTCCAATATAGGCAAGTGACTGCTTTCCATGTGCCCGCTGCTGTCGTAATGTATGTGCAGCCCGGAAGAGAGGGTGGCTCCTCCTCACCCGCCCTGCAATGCTGCCTTACGATGGTCACTAGAGCCCTATGTATCACGAAATATTGCAGGCTTAGTTCAAACTCAGTCAGCAATTCGTTATAAGGGAGCAGCATCCCATCTCTGAACAGGTCTCCTATTTGATGTACGTCTGCTTCTTTAAGCTGTTGCAGCCCCAGTCTATGATCCCTGTGTAGGAGAGTTGTTAACTAATCAATAGGAAGTTCTGCGGAATAAAGGTGCTTAGTTCCTGTTCTTTGCAGGCATGTACGCCAGCAGTATGCCACTACCTCCTGCTCCCCCCTCTCCCATAGTTCCGGGTTCCTCAACCCCAGAAGGAGTCAAACAAGTTGGGACCCAACTGGTGTTCTGATCCGCCGCTCAGTGGGAGGCACTGTTGGCTCCTCATCCACTGCGTAAAATATTGCAGTTGCGCCGCCATGTAATAGTCTTCGAAGTTAGGCACCAAGAGCCCTCCAGCTGAGGCGGGTCATTGCAAGGTGGACAAAGCCACCCTCTTGCACCCTGTGCCCCATAGGAATGACAGAGTCATGGAGTAAAATTCCTTAAAAACAGCTGAAGGGATTTTCTCCAGCGCAAAAAACGCTTAAAGCCCAGTTGCCGCTATCTCATCTTTGAGCCAGGTTTCGAAGAAGGTAAGCATGTCCCAGCCCTCTGATTTTTCTGGTACTCCTAGTATTCGTCGGTTGTACCTCCTAGAATGATTCTCCACATCATCTGCCTTCTGCTGCAGAGCTCTGACTTTGTCATCCAACTCCGATAGTCGCAATTGCGCTCCTGTCATAGAGGTAGGGACCTTTGCAAAGACTTTCTACTGTAGAAACCCTTTCGGCTAATCGTTGAGGATCATACTTTAGCAGACCAAACTCAGCTCCCAGAGTGTCAATCTTCATTTCTAATGCTTCAAGGGTGCCCGTTATCACCTGTAAGATGTTGCCAAGCGTTGGGCCCCCCGCAGATTGCGGGGACTCATCCATCATCTCCTGAGTGTTAGTCCTTGACAGCAGTTCGGTGTGATCGACTCCCTCTTCTTACCCGCCTTCCCCATGCCAGTGAGTGTCTGATATAGACAGCGCTCCTTTTCGGCCTCACGCACAGTGCACAGCCAGTCCTCCTCCCCTGTCACTATTTGGGCCTCACCCGGTGACTGTGGTCTGTACCCCTCCCCTTCCGAGGCCCGGTTCCGTGGTTGAATCTGTCAGTTGCGCCTATTTATATCTGGGCCTCTTCCACTATTGCTTCCAGCCTTAGCCTAGTCTGGCATCCAGGCCCACCAGGATCATGGCGCTCTCGTCAGCAGTGGCTCCGCCCTGTCACCGGGGCTCCTCTTGTGCCGTTACCTCTCCGGGGGCAGGGGGATGTCACTCGTGTCCCTCTAGGTTTTGGCCTGTTTTTTGTGTTCTCCAGAACTGCTTGGCTCTGCCCCAGCCCCCCTGTTGAAAGGAGGGGGAGAGAAGGAGGCGTGAGGGGGGGTTCCTCAACACCCCCTTCTTCACCTGTTCCTCCCGTATGTCCTCCAGGGGGGCGATCATCTGTATTTCCACCCCACACCTCTGCCCCCCCCGGACTCACCCTCAGATTGGCGTTGTTGGTCGGACCCCCACCTCCACTGGCCTGTTTCTCTGGTGGCTCTCCCCCCCACCAGTAGCTTGTTACCAGGGTTGTTCAGGCTGAAAGGCCCCCACCGGTCTCTGCTCTGCCACCTCCAGGCCTCACCTGATCCTCCAGGCTCCCGCTGTAGTTGGTATTCGGCAGGCCGGAGGATTAGTTGTTCGCTCTCTTCAAGTGGTGGGGGAGGGGAGCCAGGCGAGCTCCACCGGCCCCATCGCACACCCAGCCGCTGCGCACATTTCTCTGGGGCCCCCCACTCCTTGCCGATCCCCGTCTCAGTGCAACCGTTGTTTCCCTTGGCTCCAGGGCTCCTTCGCCGGCTGGTTGTCTGCAAGGAGGGGCCCTGAGCGCCCACTGTCACCCAGCCCTCAGGATGTTTCGAGCCTCGCCTTGCTCCACGATCCCCGGGACTTGTGCCCAGCCCGGCAGCTGCCCCAGGCTGTCCCTCCAAGTCTCCGGCCACCTCCGATGTCCGATGCGGCGTCCTCGCCGACCAGCTCCCTCCAGTAGGAGGGGGATAGGTGGGGGGGGTTTCAGGACACCACCGGTCCCAGTGTTCACCTCCGTCAGGTGCCCCCGGGTTCTCGCAGTTCTCCAGGCCCGGCCATGCTGCTCACCAGACCGCAGCCCTCGCAATCACGCCGTCCTTATTTAATTCTGCACCAAAGCTCCCTCACCATTCACGTATTGATGGAGGAGCACCTCCGTGACAGCTTTACACCATTCCGCCTCTGCCCTTATCAGGATTACCGTGATTAGCGAACAGGCCGCAGCAGACCAGCGATTTACACGTCTGCTCTCGCCGCCATCTTGGCCACACCCCTATTCATCAGCACTACATAATACTAATGCACTTCCTTGACTTTAAAAGGACCACTGCACTTAGTCATACCACCGGACATGTGACTAGATTTTACCTTGACCCATTCATCAACAGACAAGCCTCCTTTTCTGAAATGCTTTAAGAGTTTTACCTCACACTCAGCAAGAACTCATGCCAGAACTAGTTATTTCCTCTCATGACAACAAGGGGTTATTGCTAACTCACACTATTAACAGTGGTACGATAGGCACACACAAAATCTGCTACTGCCTTTTCCAAAGCCTGACTGTTCCTCAAAGTCAACTGGACAACCAACTTAAACATTCTATTGGCCCTCACAACATTGGTTAAGGAATTGTATAATGAGGTGTAAAATTGTTTAATTCAATACCTGTCTAAGAAGACCTTAATCTCAGTAAAAGTTAACTAGGTACTGTTGTCTGTTATCAACATAGTTGAAGACCCGGAATCCTAAAAAATGAAATAAAAAAATACAAAAATAAAAATCTATCATCTCAAGAGTGCTCTTGTGGTTAACTCCCTCAAACCCTTAACAATTAAGCACTTTGAGTGAACACCCACCAAGACTACTGCATATTTTAATTCTTCTCTCAGTCCTGCCAAGGGATCAATGAGGTTTACAGACACACTATCCATGCCTTTCCATGGTCATATAAGCAATTGTTTGCCACATTCACCTTCAGTATTTTTTCTACCTCTACGCACTCCACCCAGCAGGTCACCAGGGTCTCCACCCCTGACGACTAAACATTCTCTTTAACCCTTCTCATGGTCAAAGCATGTCCTAGATGGCTTTCAGGGGGCAAACCAACTTTTTCCCTGTGCAAACCATGTAGAGGCACAAACTTGCCCCCTCATTGCGAATTTGCCTCACAGCCTGACAGCTCATTCAAAGTGTTTAAATGCGTTTTCACTGCAGGATGAAATATTCTCTCCCCACTTCAACCATTTTGAAGCAAGCAAACTGCCTCATTTAAAACTATCTCTCCATTTCTTTGGCCCACTTATTCATTCATAAAGGCACCGCCACATCACTCTATCTCATCTTCTACACTTGCCAACGCACCTTCCCTTTCGTTGGTACCAAAGGCCACATCACCTTTTTCTTGCCAACTGATAAATAACAGAGGTAGCCAGCTTCATCATTATGCCATTCCACATCACATATGTACATCTGAGAGTACTCAGCATTCCACACTGCCACCAGAGCTTCTCTCTATATAACAGAATAGTTGTGCTGTAAACTTGTCATGGAATGAGAAGCAAAGGTTATAGTCTTCTCCGTTTTACGATTAATGGATACCCAGCTCGATGTTTCACTGGGTTCAATAATTCCTTCTTTAATCCTGTCCCTGAACATAGCCCTAACTTCCTCCCTGACTGGTACCTTCATCTTTGATTGCACCAGGACAGAATCTGGTTTCACCAAAATCCTGTAAACACAGCCATTAAGGTAGTTTACCACCTTCCTGAACACCTCCTTTGCACCCCTAATTATATTCTCAACTATGATGTCCTCTATCACCAAAACTTGATTGGGTATTCTGGGACTGACTATTAATACGAAGGTCATACTGATGTATTCAACCTAGAATTGGATGGCCATCCTCTGCAACATACACTTTGCCTTCAACAAGGTCATCTTTGAATTTTCATTGGCATACACTCCTAGATAGCAATGTCCTCGCCTTGATTCCTCCAGGGCAGATAGCTTTGGGAAAACGTTTAACATTGGGCCACTCCTTTTGAAAATTGCTCTTTGGATCAATGCTATATATGGACCATGCAACCACTATTATAAACAGTTTCCTAACCCCCTGCTCTAAATTCAGCTTTTGGGCTACATTTTCTGCCTTTATTCTCCAGGCTATCACCTATACTCAACACTCTATCAATATCTACATCTCCATCTCTGACACCTCTTCAGACATAACAAGTGACCCTACGCCTCCCTGCATCTCTACACATCTGAGAAAAGTGCCCTTCCCTCCTGCTCTACCTGCGCTCCTTGTTTTTGGCAAAACAACTTTTCAAATCAAGACCATGGTAATTATTTCCACATCTTTGACAACATCTGGCATCTTGCTTCAGCGTACTATTTTTTTCCACCAATTGCTCAATGTTTTAGTCCAAGCATTTCTTTCTCCCTCCATCTTCTCAATAGCAGAAACTCCAGCCCGTCTTTCCTACTTTCTCTATTTTCCACTTCCTTCATGCAGTACTTAGACTCTTCTACATCATAGGCTGTATACCCAAGGCAACTTTCAGAATGGATTCCTTGCTGCCCACAACCTTCCTTGATTTTTTTGCCTTCATACTGTACAAAGGATTGACAATGGATGAGATTATTGATCATCAAACCAAATTGGCAGTTTACATAGAGTTTTGCAATCTTGCAACAAACACATTTACTTTCCTGCTCTTGCTCTTGAGGGTTGAGTTTAAAATTGTAACCAAGTGATTGCAATGTTCACATCTTTGTCAAACCTAATGTAAAGCCTCGTTTTAGACTCCTTGCAGACATTCAGTACAGCCATTTAGCCATTTGGTTTCAAAGTGGCTGGCAAAAACGGGTTGGCCCTCTACCTTTTCCCAGGTGCTCAAAAGTAATGCTGTTTTCCTGGCTTGACAAAAGTCTTGTCCATCAAGTAATTCTAGATAATTTGCAAATATTTAGAGCAATTCTTCTCATTTAATGGGTTGGGGACCTGTTAAGCCAGGAATAGAGGATGCCAAAACATTGCACTTGCATCCATAATGTACAGAACCCTGAAGGTAAAAATGCCACCCTGCCATATATAAATAAAGATATGGTGATGGTTTACTGGATGGTAATACACTTAAATAGTGGGAACTGCTTTAAAGATGTTATACTGCTTCAATGGTTCTGCATTCTTTTAATTTTCTTTGTTCTTTCCTCCTTTTTGCTCATAGCCACCACTTTCTAAGGTCATCTCCTCTAGTGGGACACATGACACAGGAGATGCACACCTCCTCTGGTGATTTTGTGCACATCAGAGAATGTCTTCCAACTTGAAGCCTCTTCTCCTGGTGTTGCTCCTAAGAGACCAAGCTACCAGACACAAGCTCTTCCAGCCAGAACAAAGAGAATGCCACTGATACAGTTGTAATGGAACTAAGCGATTGCACAGGATGAGCATGCAGGGCAGAATCCTCACACATGTTACTCAGTCATACGTCCTTTATGCTTTGGAAGATGCTCTGCCTTGAGTACTAGTGTGGTGCCTGTGTGGTGTAAGTCACTCGAGCCACACCTTGTACTCTGCCACAGCCAAATGAGGAGCAAGGAGAGTCCATGAAGGCCACTGCAGGGATAGGATATAACTCTCTCAAAGGAGCCGGCCTTTGCATAAGATTGGCGTACCACACAAGTCTCATAGTTGTTCAGTTTATTCACATTTTGTTGTGACCTCCAGCTGACTGGTCAACTCTACACCAAAATGTAGTGAAACTGCAGGAAACCGTAAAGGCATAAGAGGTAGCTATGTCAAACATCTTCGATTGAATACTCAACATTGTTTGGCAAAATCTTTTACACTACTGTTGGCTTAACATTTGGGATTCCTCTGCATCCTTGTATTTCTTGAATCTTTAAAGGACTTTCAACTATGTCTGGACATTCTGAATCACTCATGAAGAACAAGAGTTCAGTTTTATTTTTTTTAAAAACACTTTCAAGCTGTCACCATCCCTCATCTTTAATTTTGAAACAAGATGTCTTCTCTGAGGTGCTCCTCAAGGCTGCTTCTGTTCAGCTTTTCTAATATCTATTTTGAGCAATCATCTGCTTATATCTCCCCAACTGCATTTGGATGTAGGCTTGTGGGGCACTGAATCCAGGTTCCTGTTTTGTATAGTGGAGGTATGTATTTGGTTTGAAGTAACCAGCTGAGGCTTAACTTTGGACACACTGAAGATACAAATACCAGTGGGTATGTGGATATATTTGGGCCCTCTGTTTTGGTCATCTGAGTTGTACTGTTCTATTCCCTTAAGGTGGTGAACAGTCAGAGGTGCTTCTGGAACCTACAATTTGACCAGTGGGTTTGCCTGTTTATTACCCCTGGCTTCATCAGAACAGTCTGCTGCTGCATTCCTCTAGGGAACCTTACAGCTCCAGTTGACCTTATAGAGTTGTAGATTACTTCCAAAATATGTATGCATCTTCTTCAGATAATCTAGAATGCAAATGACCATCTGATTTTGGAAGCCAGCACATTTTGACACTGCTATTTCCCTGCCTAAATTGATTCATTGGTTTCCTCTATTTGTAAAAGCCTCTTTCTCCTCAAATTGATCAACTCCTGGTGGTTTGAGCTTTAGAAAGCAGCTTACTAACCTGTCTCTTCACATGCCTTCTAGATGTACATACATTCTGAACCTAAACATCCATATCCAGGACCCTATTCATGCCTCCTAACTCTTCCAAGGAGGAACGTGCCAATGTGGGGGCAGACTGTCAAGGGATTTCTACTAGTTTGCAACTCCTGTAATAACTCTCTGACCTTTTCATATTATCTCAGGTGTAAGAAAGCTTGAAATATTATTTGTATACAAATCTGCACAAGTTGCTTTCACCAACAGATGGCAGGAAAAATAGTTTTTTGTTTTATTTTCTGTGAGGAATCTGAGTGGAGGGAGGTATCTCCAATGATCCAACAGAGGATGGCGTCAACATCATCTTTGGGTGCTGAATTTTGGAATTATCTATTTTATTTCTGTGGCTTATTGCTAAATGCAGCTACAACACACACATGATGTGTTTTCTGTTTGAGGTTCAAAAGCTGACTATAAGGCTAACGGTCATCCCTCATTAAGGTCTGGACAAGGATCATGTGCAGATTACCCAACAAAATACCTCAACTTAATACAATGTTTCAGCATTAACATCACACAGCATGGTTCTTTGGGCTCAGAGAGACTGCAGAAATACATTTCTCCATCTACAAAACTTGAAATCATAGGAAACTTTATGTTTTATTGGAGGATTATCCAAAACATCTAAGCTTGTAATCTGCTCCGATTGAGAATTTAATCACTTGGGTGATAAATTATACAGTACATTGTAGGAGTTTTGTTCACATGTCCATTGCTCAAGCAGAATACAGAGAACACAGACTTTATTTTATTCAATGTATCTGTGAATTGGCAAGCATGCCAAAGACTATCAGATTCTGAATGCTTGCTCTAGCACAATTACTAGAATATACAAACACGTAAAACTGATAAGACAGATTCAACAAATAGGATTCACTTGCTGCTCAAAAGACCAACAGCAAAACTTAAGCCTTTCACCTTTAAATAAAGGTTTGTGCGAAAATTTACTATTGCCTTCAACACCACTATGTTTCATAAAGGCACATTCACATTTTTTAAAGTTAGTTCTTCAGGAACAAGGCTACCATACATAGGCCCTCATTCTGACCTTGGCGGTCGGCGGAGAGGTGGCGGTCGGACCGCGAACAGACCGGCGGTCAGAAAAATGGCATTCTGACCGCGGGGGTCACCGCCGCGATCGACCGCCACTTCCCCACTCCGACCGCCACGGCGGTCATGACCGCCGGGCTGGAGTTTGCGCACTCCGGCCCGGTGGTCGTCCCAAGACCGCCAACGGTATCATGACCCTGCCTACCGCCGCGGTTTCTGGCGGTCGGGAACCGCCATGCGTACCATGGCGGTAAGCACTATCGGGGCCAGGGAATTCCTTCCCTGGCACTGATAGGGGTCTCCCCCACCCCCCACTACCCACCCGAGTCCTCCCCCCACACCCTCCACCCCCCTGCCACCCCCCAGAGGTGGTACGAACCCCCTCCCCACCCCCACCCCGACATGCACATACATGCACCCCGACATGCACACACCCCCAACATGCACATATACACACCCCCTACACACACATACACAACAGGGACACATACCCGCACACATACATGCAGACATGCGCACCTGCCGAACAGCACACATTACCCATAGACACAGCAGCACCCCCCGCCCGCATACACGCACTCACACACCCCCTCTACACACTCACACGCACACCCTCATGCACGCCCACATCACACAACACCCCCCCTCCCCCTCCCCTCACGGACGGTCAACTTACCTTGTGCGTTGGTCCTCCGGGAGGCGACGGGAGCCATGGGGAGGTGACCGCCAACAGAACACCGCCAACAGAAGACCGCCACACAGATATGTGGGTCGTAATTCTGTGGGCGGTGTTCTGCTGGCGTGGCGGTGGAGGTTGACCAGTCTCCACTTTTCCGCCGACCGCCAGTGTGGCTGCTGGCGGTTTCCCGGCGGAACGCTCCCAGCGGTCGGAATGCGCACAGCGGCATACCGCCGCGGTCGGCGGTGTTCACCGCAGCGGTAACTCGGCGGTCTCGCGAAAAGACCGCCAAGGTCAGAATGAGGGCCATAGAAATTAAAGGGAGTAGTTTATAATCTACTATTTCAGGTTTAAGAAGAAGACTACTGTGAGGGTCCTGGATCCTTCATTTGGGAAAAGGCGAAGGATCCTGAAAAACACGGGTTGCTTCCTAGTCTTTGGGTCTATTATTCATCTTTTCCTAATGACTGCAAAATAACAAATTATTTTAAAAACACCTCCATATGTAGGCCCACTTTGAAAGCATTTACTTAGAGTTAAATATTCCCCAAGTAGTGTGAAGATCATACTCCCTCTGTATGGTGGCATGCTAACACATTTTTCACTCTCATAAGAACAATTGAGATGTTGGGACACAGGAAACAAAGCCCCTCATTTTGACTTTGGCAGTCTTCTTTGAAGACTGCCAAAGACTGGGGTGCCAGAAGACCGCCCACAATTTTACAGGAACTGCTGGATTTTCGCCACACTTTGGGTGGAAATCCAGCAGTAGTCGTACTAGCTGGCAGAGGCGCATGGGCGGTTCCACCACCCGCCCCGCCAGAAGGACATCACCCGCCGTATTATGTGCAATGATACGGCGTGGCGGTGTCCTGATGACAGGGCACTGCCAGAGGTGGGAGCGCCCCTTCCCGTTCCCTGCCGGACAGTCTCCTCCCCGGACCAGGTAAGTTGACTGCCTGACAGAGGAGGGGGATAGGAGGGAGGGGAGTGTTGTTTGTGCATGTGTGAGTGGGTGTTTGTGTGTGTGTATGCATGTTTGTTGCTTGTGTGTATGTGTGTATGTATGGGTGTGTGTATGTGTGTTTGAATGGGTGTGTGCATGCATGGTTGAATGCGTGTATGGATGCTGAGGTGAATGCAAGTATGGATGTGTGTGAGTGTGTGCATTTAAGTGTAGGTGAATGAGTGTGGGTGTATGCGTGCGAGTATGTGGAGTGAGCAGAGGGTGCTGTACCTGGAAGGGGGGCAGGTTTTTTTTGTGCTTGCTGGGGATGGGGGGGGGGTGTCATATACCGGTGACAGGAAGAAATTCTGTGTCACCAGTAGCCTTTCCGCCACGGTTTTCGTGGCAGTGCTACCACTGAGGAAACCCTGGTGGAAAGGCAGCTCCTAATACTGCCGGCGGTCTTCTGTGGTCTAACCGCCCTGGCGGTATGAGTGGAGATGTGGGGGGTTCGCAAAGGCCGACCCGCCACGCTCATAATGTGGTCTTCACCGCCAGCCTGTTGGCGGTGAAACCGACACCTTTGCCCTGGTGGTAAGAAGACCGCCAGGGTCATAATGACCACCACAGTGTTTAAATGCCTGCCTTTGAAGGTAAAGGGAGCAGTTGCTCATCTATTGGTTGATGGAAAACAATCCTGTAGAATTTTTCTTGTTACACTTTAACTATCTTTCCCTGGAGATCGGGGGCAGGGCCCAGGAAAAGATTAGCTTTAATTACCATGTGTTGATATGCAACACTCTGTCCTCCTCTAATCATAATGGTGTTGGAAGGATTTACAGTAGTCTGAACTAAGGTCTCTAGAGCAATGAGGCTCAAGGTTCAAGACATCAAGTGACCCTACTACTATTTGAGTAAGTATTCCTTCTGAGTCACCATGATAATGCTGAAGTAAGAGCAGAGAACATTTACAGAAGTTTGACTGAAGGTAATCATTCTCATTACAGAGAATGGAATCTGATTTTCCCTTTTGTGAAATGAGGCCGATGGAACTGCAAGGATGCAGGAAGCCATCCATGCAGTTCACTTTTTGTTTTTTAAATAATTTTATATAGAGTTTTTTAGAATGCACAATGTACAAGATCATGACAATCAATTCATACAGTCACTTCACTAAGGCAAAACCCATGAAAGGAGAGTAGCAAGTCAGCACCTAAATCAGAAGTGTCAAAGAGCTTGTGAGGTTATAGACCAAAACGCAATACGAAGAGTATCGTCAGATAAAACAGTGAATGACAGGCTGTGCATAAGGAAGCTAAACTGTGGCAAATTGGGCAGGGTGGGGAGGGGTTTATTGGAGACAATGACAAAGAGGATAGGGATAGAAATCTGAGAGTGTCGGGTGATGGAGGTAGTTCAAGGAGCCTTACACCAAGCTAAGAGTAATGATGGTGTCCAGCGGTCTGGAGTAGGAGGGATAAGGCTCCGGCGAACAGCTGAGGAGGAGGATCCAAGAGGCCCTCTGTGGGGGACTGGAGGAGAAACCCCCCCACACATATCTAGGTTAGGGCATGTGAGCACGGGGACCTGAGCTGGGCTCTTGCATCAAGGGCCTTATAATGTGGGGTGGGGAAGGGGTGAGGAGGGAAACACAATGGCAGAGCTCAGAAGGAGGAGGTGGACCCATTGTGGGATTCTGACAATTTAGCAATAAATCAGTCCCATTTGGGGGCTATTGAATGGCGATAAAGAACCTTTGCCTCCTCACTGTGCAAGGTCACAGATACAGCCCCAGCCTATAGGTCCACAGCACGCCACCACAACCCAATGCACAGGGGTGCTGGGTTTTCCACTGCATGTTAACAGTGCACTCATGCAGTGTACTCTATAAGCAGTAAACTATTCTAGTCAAGTGAGCCTAGGGAGGAAACATTAACATATCCCTTTGACATACTGACCTGGTTTTGTAGGAAGAAAAGGGAGTTAGGTAGAATATTCAGAGCTCCTAGAATTTAAGCTGGTTTCCAGGGATGTTTTGTGGCAATACAAAACACGTATAAACAAATGAAAGTCGTGTGAAGCTTCTAATAAGCTTTAGGAGTTGCCAGGGCTTTAATGAAGTGAAGATGTAGTCCTTTTGTGTAGCTTACTAACTCACCACATCCCAAGATTCCTCTAGCATGATGTTTTTCAGCAAAGTCCCAGTCTCATTGCAGTAGAAACCAATATGAGCTCTTCCTTCATTTTCTGTCTGTGTCACTGCCACGACAGATAGCAAGTCGAGCTCGTCCTCATAGTCCACAATCTTGAATGTCTAGAAGAAAAAACATCTACATAGAAAGTATTCCTCTTCTTGCGACACAAAAGCAAGCACACAGCTCCTGAAATTTAATAGTAAAGGTAATTGTTCATAATCAGCACAATGAGAGACCGTGAGCAGGAAGGTGCTACACAAGGGCGAGGATAGAACTGTATGTACCTAGAAACGCCAAAGCTTCCACAGGAGTTATTGAACGAAGACATGTATTACATAAACAAGATCTAATCATTCAGATCACACAGTCTTCTTACAAGACAATAACACTTAGGGCCTGATTCTGACCCTGGCGGCCGGTGACCGCCAGGGTCACCGGCCACGGGAGCACCGCCGACAGACCGGCGGTGCTCCGAAGGGCATTCTGACCGCGGCGGTTCTGCCGCGGCCAGAAAGGGTAAACCGGCGGTCTCCCGCCGGTTTACCGCTGCCCTTGGAATCCCCCATGGCGGCGCAGCTTGCTGCGCCACCATGGGGGATTCTGACACCCCCTACCGCCATCCTGTTCCTGGCGGTTCGCCCGCCAGGAACAGGATGGCGGTAGGGGGTGCCGCGGGGCCCCTGGGGGCCCCTGCCGTGCCCATGCCAATGGCATGGGCACGGCAGGGGCCCCCGTAAGAGGGCCCCACTGTGTATTTCAGTGTCTGCCTAGCAGACACTGAAATACGCGACGGGTGCAAACTGCACCCGTCGCACATGCCCACTCCGCCGGCTCCATTCGGAGCCGGCTTCCTCGTGGGGAGGGGTTTCCCGCTGGGCTGGCGGGCGGCCTTCTGGCGGTCGCCCGCCAGCCCAGCGGGAAAGCCAGAATGGCCTCCGCGGTCTTTCAACCGCGGAGCGGCCATATGGCGGTTCCCTCCAGGCGGGCGGCGACCGCCGCCCGCCGGGGTCAAAATGACCCCCTTAGTGTTGGTCAAACTAAAATGCTCAGAAGCTTAGAATGATGTTCAATTATGCAAAAAAGAAAGATAAAAGCTAGGTAGTCCCCGTCTAAGGTGGAGATCATTCCAACTGAAAAATTATTCATGAATATTTCTAAATTTACCTGCCTCAGATATGTGTATTCTGGCAAAATCTTTGTGTACTGAACTCTCATGAGAAGAGAACAGGTGAGAGGTGCTGCTTTCAACTCATTCCATGTGGGCTTGAACACTACTTTACTAATTAAAAAGCTGTAACGCTTTACCTAGAAAGGGAAATGTCTGTCGTTTTACGGCTCAGCGAGGAAGGTAATTTACTAATCCAATGCTGCCAGACTATCCCAGGACACAGACTTTTTCAGTCTGGGAAATACATAGTGTGCCTAGTCTACTAATGTCTTCTGCTCGAAAAGATGTTCATCTCAAATAGAAAATACGCAGATTTCCTCTTTCTGTTTCATAAGAAGACTCACCAACACAATGGTCAATATCATATGGGACAAATTACAAAAATCATTGTAGAAACAACAATCTCCATTGTTATTCCCCATACATGGGAATTAGTTATCCCAGTAGTTTCAGTAATTGTCAGATGCTGGAATTCTACCCTATGTACCTCACTACTTGCAACGAGGGCTTCTGAAAGCAAGGAAAACATGTGAGATGTGTATCAATTGGCTTACTGCACCTTTATGATGTGGCCCTTATTCAGAATCATGCAATAGTATTTGATGCTTAGATGCAGTAGCTGTAGGAGGCTGGACTGGCTTGTAATGAGTACCAAGGGTTACTTACACCTTGCACCAGGTCCAGTTATCCCTTATTAGTGTATAGGGTGTCTAGCAGCATAGGCTGATAGATAATGGTAGCTTAGCAGAGCAGCTTAGGCTGAACTAGGAGACGAATGAAGCTCCTACAGTACCACTAGTGTCATATGCACAATATCATAAGAAAACACAATACACAGATATACTAAAAATAAAGGTACTTTATTTTTATGACAATATGCCAAAAGTATCTCAGTGAGTACCCTCAGTATGAGGATAGCAAATATACACAAGATATATGTACACAATACCAAAATATGCAGTAATAGTATTAGAAAACAGTGCAAACAATGTATAGTTACAATAGGATGCAATGGAGACACATAGGGATAGGGGCAACACAAACCATATACTCCAAAAGTGGAATGCGAACCACGAATGGACCCCAAACCTATGTGACCTTGTAGAGGGTCGCTGGGACTATTAGAAAATAGTAAGGGTTAGAAAAATAGCCCACCCCAAGACCCTGAAAAGTGAGTGCAAAGTGCACTAAAGTTCCCCAAAGGACATAGAAGTCGTGATAGGGGAATTCTGCAGGAAAGACACAAATCAGCAATGCAACAACGATGGATTTCCAGTCGAGGGTACCTGTGGAACAAGGGGACCAAGTCCAAAAGTCACAAGCAAGTCGGAGATGGGCAGATGCCCAGGAAATGCCAGCTGTGGGTGCAAAGAAGCTGCTACTGGACAGTAGAAGCTGGAGATTCTGCAGGAACGACAAGGGCTAGGAACTTCCCCTTTGGAGGAGGGATCCCCCACGCCGTGGAGAGTCGTGCAGAAGTGTTTTCCTGAAGAAAGACCGCCAACAAGCCTTGCTAGCTGCAAATCGTGCGGTTAGGGTTTTTGGGTGCTGCTGTGGCCCAGGAGGGACCAGGATGTCGCCAATTGGGTCTGGGGACAGAGGGGGCGTCGAGCAAGACAAGGAGCCCTCTCAGCAGCAGCAGCCAGAAACAGGCACTACGAGGATGCGTGAAACGGTGCTCTCCTGAAGTCGCACAAAGGAGTCCCACTTCGCCGGAGAACAACTTAGCAGGTCGTGCAATGCAGGTTAGAGTGCAGTGGACCCAGGCTGGACTGTGCACAAAGGATTTCCGCCGGAAGTGCACGGAGGCCGGAGTAGCTGCAAAAGTCGCCATTCCCAGCAATGCAGTCTGGCGTGGGGAGGCAAGGACTTACCTCCACCAAACTTGGACTGAAGAGTCACTGGACTGTGGGAGTCACTTGGACAGAGTTGCTGGATTCAAGGGACCTCGCTCGTCGTGCTGAGAGGAGACCCAGGGGACCGGTGATGCAGTTCTTTGGTGCCTGCGGTAGCAGGGGGAAGATTCCGTCGACCCAAGGGAGATTTCTTCGGAGCTTCTAGTGCAGAGAGGAGGCAGACTACCCCCACAGCATGCACCACCAGGAAAACAGTCGAGAAGGCGGCAGGATCAGTGTTACAGAGTTGCAGTAGTCGTCTTCGCTACTTTGTTGCAGTTTTGCAGGCTTCCAGCGCGGTCAGCAGTCGATTCCTTGGCAGAAGGTGAAGAGAGGAAATCCCCAAAGCAGAGACCTTAAATAGCCAGAAAAGAGGGTTTGGCTACTTAGGAGAGAAGATAGGCTAGCAACACCTGAAGGAGCCTATCAGAAGGAGTCTCTGACGTCACCTGCTGGCACTGGCCACTCAGAGCAGTTCAGTGTGCCAGCAGCACCTCTGTTTCCAAGATGGCAGAGGTCTGGAGCACACTGGAGGAGCTCTGGGCACCTCCCAGGGGAGGTACAGGTCAGGGGAGTGGTCACTCCCCTTTCCTTTGTCCAGTCTCACACCAGAGCAGGGCTAAGGGGTCCCTGAACCGGTGTAGACTGGCTTATGCAGAAATGGGCACCATGTGTGCCCATGAAAGCATTTCCAGAGGCTGGGGGAGGCTACTCCTCCCCTGTCTTCACACCATTTTCCAAAGGGAGAGGGTGTAACACCCTCTCTCAGAGGAAGTCCTTTGTTCTGCCATCCTGGGCCAGGCCTGGCTGGACCCCAGGAGGGCAGAAGCCTGTCTGAGGGGTTGGCAGCAGCAGCAGCTGCAGTGAAACCCCGGGAAAGGCAGTTTGGCAGTACCAGGGTCTGTGCTACAGACCACTGGGATCATGGGATTGTGCCAACTATGCCAGGATGGTATAGAGGGGGCAATTCCATGATCATAGACATGTTACATGGCCATATTCGGAGTTACCATTGTGAAGCTACATATAGGTAGTGACCTATATGTAGTGCACGTGTGTAATGGTGTCCCCGCACTCACAAAGTCCGGGGAATTGGCCCTGAACAATGTTCGGGCACCTTGGCTAGTGCCAGGGTGCCCACACACTAAGTAACTTAGCACCCAACCTTTACCAGGTAAAGGTTAGACATATAGGTGACTTATAAGTTACTTAAGTGCAGTGTAAAATGGCTGTGAAATAACGTGGACGTTATTTCACTCAGGCTGCAGTGGCAGGCCTGTGTAAGAATTGTCAGAGCTCCCTATGGGTGGCAAAAGAAATGCTGCATCCCATAGGGATCTCCTGGAACCCCAATACCCTGGGTACCTCAGTACCATATACTAGGGAATTATAAGGGTGTTCCAGTATGCCAATGTAAATTGGTAAAATTAGTCACTAGCCTGTTAGTGACAATTTGAAAGAAATGAGAGAGCATAACCACTGAGGTTCTGATTAGCAGAGCCTCAGTGAGACAGTTAGTCATAACACAGGTAACACATTCAGGCACACTTATGAGCACTGGGGCCCTGGCTGGCAGGGTCCCAGTGACACATACAACTAAAACAACATATATACAGTGGAAAATGGGGGTAACATGCCAGGCAAGATGGTACTTTCCTACAGTAGCCACACATTTTTAACAGAAACAAATGTGTAGATTAACACCAGTTAGCGAAAGGTGTAAACTCCTCCACACAACAGTGCAGAAATCTGTAAATCTTATTACCATTAGCTGTTTCCCATTTATGGGCAGAAAATTTGAAATCTGCTATAATATCATACATCCAGCTGCAGAATTACCTCATCCCTGACATTTCAAGAACTTAGCACCAAACTCTAAATGAGAGATACATCTTTTCCCTGCAACGGATCTGAATTGGGACTAACATCTTTATTTGTGGTTTTATATAGCACAGAGCCAGCTCAAAAGGTTACAGGAAATCTTTACACAGATATTTATTTACAAGAGTAAATTGCTTGTCGTAGTTTGGACTCTTACTCTGGGCAAGACTGCTAGATCAAGGATGACAGTACTTATGTTTGTAGGTAACTATGCCTATTCTACAACAAGTTGCAACTGTAGTCCCAACCCTTCCGGCTCACTAGCAGTACCTCACCAACAACCCAAACTGTTAAAGGTGATTTGTGGCAGCCTTTACGCATGGACTCAGAAGTATGACATCTCAGGGAGTGTCGTGGTTAAACTAAGATTACCCCTTTCTCACAGATATATTATGTCTCAACGAAAACACAGGCAATAACGAAGATACAGTAATGTTTCAAGAGTTTTTATTTAATACAATGCAGTAAATCGTATTGGCTTCAATGATTAGGATAATGAACAGTACAAGAGATAGAATTGTGTAAAGATGAGGGTCATGATTGTGAAGACCCCCACCATCTTGTATAAGCATAGAAAGACATAAAGTTTATCATTTGCCAGTGTACCCCATCATAATAGGCCTAACCTTCTACCTAGAGGAGAGCTGGGTATGTTAAACCTAATCTGCCAATGCCAGGTCCCTGGAAGGAGCCCCCAACCCTGGTTACCTTGAGTGAGGTCTCGAGCTCAGACTTTGCAAGAACACAAAGTCCGGGTCAGCGTCAAGGCGACATGCAGCATCGATAGCAGTGATGGTATCTGGGTGGAATCCCTCTGATTATCTGTCTAAAGTGTGATGTTTTTATACAGATCTACTTGGACCCCTGACGTAGGTTATTCCAAAACAATAGATAATGCTGCATGCTTGGGACGGTAATTTCTAATGTGAGCACCTACAGTTTGTTTGCCTTTGTTGCATGAGTTGACGCCTTAGCGCGGTGACACTGATAACATAACTCTAAACAAAAAGGCCTAACTATAAACAAGGCAGCCATCTTAGAAGAATTAATTAAATAAATGGTCTAAGACAGAGCAAGCTAAGTAGGTTAAAAGTCACTAGGTGACGGGGGCACGAGTCTGCAAGCCAAAGGCTAAGCTAACTCCCGTTATCCCATTAAAACAAACTAGGATTTACTACACCCTCCCCATTGCCGTAACAAGTGTGATGCCAGTACTGGCCGCCACCGAAGGTGAGGTAATCCAAAAGCTAAAAAAGCTGCTCTGAACTAAAATTGAAGCATAAAAAACAAAGTTAAAAACATAGCTGAAAATTGAACGTTTAATACATAATAAAGAGATTTAAAGTCAACCATGACAAGCACAGCAGGCCAAAGTAAATCATTGTGGCGTGGAACTATAGTCATGATCTTGAAGACTAGCTCCGAAGTCAACTTGCAAAAAGTAATAAAAAAATTAGGCCAAATCGTCTAATATGAGATCGATCACTTGGGCGGATGGATTCACAGAGCAAAAGTGTGCAATAGTCTCATTTGTGGGTCCACATGCATCAGTGCCATTGTCCGTAGATGGTAGAACCAACTCAGAGTGTTCATAAGTGGTCTCGCAAATCAGCCTTAGTCTCATGGGGCACGACCGTGTATGAACCCTGATCGGGGACATCAGCAGTTCTAGGTCCACAGGAGATACTGGCAGGACAGCAAGACACACAGTTGGCAAATGTTCGAAGAAGCACCATACGCAGTGAAAGGCCGGCTGCACGCGCCAGAGGAGTGGTCGAAATGACAATGACCAATTCCACTCTAGTTCCTCCAGCAAGGAAGCATCGAAGATCTGAACGATGCGTTCACGGCACAGTTGTGCTGGTGGCAGTGGCTCCATCGCTCCGTGTAGCTGTAAAGAGACAACCACTGCGAATCAGAAAAAACAGCAGTAGTATTCCGCCAAATAATGCCAAAATTATAGGAAAGCCACCAAACACACTAGAAAAGAGTGAATGGATGGCAGACGGGATGTCTCTGAAGATAGCCTGGAAGACGGACACAAATCCAGACCCGACAGCCTTAAAGAAGTGGACAATCCCAGTAGTGCTCGAGGCATTGAATATTCTGGATACCAGCTCACCAAAGTGCTTGGGGAAGTTGGTATTTAATAGGGATTGTATCTCGACTGATGATCTCGCAATCTGGAGCGCACACGTCTCTCTAGCGGATGTCAAAGCGACCTGTTTCTGAAACAGTAGCGCCTTTAGTCTACTCAGCTTGTCATAATTCACATTAATAGCATCAATGTGTGGCCACATTTCTGATACCTTTATCTCTTGTGTGAGGGGAAATAAAACATGTCCACAACACGTAATGACCTTAGAGATCAAAATTGTGTAGGCAATGCCCTGTCGCATACTGCAACAGCTTTGATCTCTCAGCACAACGTAACTGCTATTGGTAAGTACATGAAATGCTGGTTGAATCAAAGAGACGGTAGTACCCTTCAGAAAACAGGCCAAGTTCGCGACCCCGGCATTGCAGTGGCCGTAAAGGGCCACCTGCTTGCAGATCACAGAATGACTAACAGTAGTCTCACAGTCGCTTCCGCTAAGAAAGACTTCTGTTTCGCTGTTCAGACATTTATAATCAAAAGGCAACTCCCACTCTTCCTTAATATAGCTATCACCCAAACGCTCATACCTGCCACAGCAAGATGTTTC
Organism: Pleurodeles waltl; assembly: GCF_031143425.1. Lineage (NCBI taxonomy): Eukaryota > Metazoa > Chordata > Amphibia > Caudata > Salamandridae > Pleurodeles > Pleurodeles waltl. Next base: position 1,639,930,245 of record NC_090440.1, on the reverse strand, counting down.
AAGCACTTAAAAAAATGAAAGGTGGATATGGGCAGATTAATAATGCCATGTATGAGCCAGACAGTCGAAGGACTCTCTGCAATCGTAAAAGGCAACTTTTCCAGCTTTTCTATATGAAGCCTGGTGAAACTCGCTTCCCTTTTAGCCATTGTCTGTTGTTTCTCAGAGAGATTAAAAGCAGCGAACAGTTCACTACCGTTAATTTATCTCCTGGAACACGGCCATTTTTCAATGTTTGTAACGTCCAACCAAGCAGCATAATAGAACGCAGCTGACTTTGTCCATGGTATAAACGGGACGTTTCTGACTGAATAATATCGATCGTAGATGACACTATATTTGTAAGCGAATAAAATATGTTGGATAGGGTGTTCATGCCGTTATCGACAACCACCAAAGTTCTTTCTTAGTTTTCCTTATCTATCTGCCTTAAACGTGCAGTGGCTTCTATCCGAGAAAGTTTCCATATCTCATTATACATTGCATATACAAATCTTTTAGAGCGCTGTTTCCTAGGACCTAACAGGAAGTCCTGCAAGTCTATATTTTCAGAAAGTGTGTTCAGGTGTTCTTTAAGCTGCGGCTAACGTGTTAGACTATACCCATTGTTGACACAGTTTACCCACATTGTACGTAGTGACTATCCCCGTGTGTTGACCTGAGATGAAGCGAGGATCTGGCCGGCTAATCTTAAAACCCCCTAAGGAATTAAAAAAACGAGCCTGACATCCATTGGTGTCTACTGGCCATACTAACCACCCGCCGGGACTGGAAAGTGAAGAATTATAGGTACCAGCCTGAACTTTTGCATCTAGCTCTTCTAGAAACTGGGCGTGTTTTTTTCTTTTATTTTTGCTAACCCAAGGCAGGACGTCAGTTGAACAGTGTCATTCAAAAAAATAATATGTTCAGGAATCAGGCATGCCCTAAACAAGGCCTCCCTACCCTGTATTTGCCAATCCTGTGTCTCCCATACACTCTTTAAATCAATATTGTTCTTCCAGTGATCGTAAGCTTCAACGGTAAGACGGGAAACAAAGGCATCTGAATATATCAGTTTTGTATCTGTCAGCAAAATGTTCCTAATTTTTGACGAGGCAATTTGAAAAAAATATGACTCGGAGTTTCTTGTATCATGCCCAGAAAAGTAAGTGAATTTTTCCAAATAATTTTTAGGGCCCCCCCACTGGTGGCATTGAACAATGTTCCCACTGTGTGTAATTAAGTACAGGTCTATGGTGGTCATTACAACCCAGGCGGACGGTGTTAAAGCTGCGGTAATCCCGCAAACAGGCCGGCTGAAAAAAAAGGGAATTATGACCCTGGCGGAAACCGCCAACAAAGACAGCCACTTTAACACACCTCCCGCCACGGCGGTACAGACAAGCAGCGCAGCGGTCACTGCCAACAGACAGGCGGAAGACGATGTACCGCCCATAGTATCACAACCCGCCAATCCGACACCTTTTCCGGGGCGGATTCACCGTGGATAAAAACATGGCGGAAACAGCTTTTGCAATGGGAAAACGCTCACCTTAACACATCCCACGAGGAACGAGGACGCCATGGAGCCGGAACTCCAAATACTCCATGCGCTTGTCTTTCTGCTCCTCTACGACCACCATCTACGTAGGCGCCAAAGACAACGGTGAGCCTGCAACTACGACATGGGGGAGGCAAAAGTTAGGGGGACACCCACGAAACACCCCAACCCTCGCATATTACAACATACACACCAATGCATCCACAAAAATCACAGTAACAACCCACAATCCCCCCGGAAGAATGCAAAGACAAAGCGAAATCCGTTCAAACATTGTAATGTTGCAATATACATGTTTTGCAAAAATATACAGATATATACGAAAATCAGGCAGAAATAAATACATTACGAGAAGTAGTGCAGATATGTACATATCAATGTCCGTGCACCACTAGTCCACAAATGCATGGGCGAGGCCCACAAAAGATACCTGACCACAATCGGAGAGAACACTGCCGGGGCATCAGATAGAAATACTACAGGCACCTCAGGGGGAAGGGCATGGGGGGCACCTCAGCCGGATGACTGCAAAGCCAGTTCCACGACGGGGCTCCATGCCCACTGTGCCATCCTGGGGAGTGCAAAGCCACAGTCTCTCAAGTCTCTACAATGGCTGGCTTGCCCACTGTGCCATCCTGGGGAGTGCAAAGCCACAGTCTCTCAAGTCTCTACAGTGGCTGGCTTGCCCACTGTGCCATCCTGGGGAGTTCAAAGCCTCAATTTCGAAAGTAGATAACATCCGCCAGTGGCTCGTGAGGGGGACTGGTGCCCAGACTGGATTAGTCTCCCCGTGAAAGTTCCTGTCCCGTCACCGTCCCAGCTGCACATGGGATAAGGATGCTTGATGTGGCGGTCTACTCATTCTTACCCGGTGCCTGCACTGTTCAGCGGTGCTTTGCCATGGCGGTTCTGGACTGTTCAGCGGGGCTTTGCCATGGCGGTGCTTGCCCTGTTCAGCGGTCTTCACCATGGCGGTCTTTGCCCTGTTCAGCGGTGCTTTGCCATGGCGGTTCTGGACTGTTCAGCGGTGCTTTGCCATGGCGGTGCTTGCCTTGTTCTGCGGTCTTCACCATGGTGGTCTTTGCCCTGTTCCGCGGTGCTTTGCCATGGCGGTTCTGGACTGTTCAGCGGTGCTTTGCCATGGCGGTGCTTGCCCTGTTCAGCAGTCTTCACTGTAGCGGTCTTTGCCCTGTTCAGCGGTGCTTTACCATGGCGGTTCTGGTACGGACATTGATGTGTGGCATGACGTTCCCTAGACTGGGCATTGGTGTGTGGCATGACATTCCCTCATAGCCCACCTGGGCTGTGGCAGCCGGGGCCCTCCTGGGCACTGACTCCGGCAGTGGTCCCCTGACCAGTGACGATACTTGGGCCCTCCTGGGCACTGACTCCGGCAGTGGTCTCCTGACCAGTGACGATACTTGGGCCCTCCTGGGCACTGACTCCAGCAGTGGTCTCCTGACCGGTGACGATACTTGGCCCCTCCTGGGCACTGACTCCGGCGGTGGTCTCCTGACCAGTGACGATACTTGGGCCCTCCTGGGCACTGACTCCGGCGGTGGCGGTGGTCTCCTGACCAGTGACGACGGTGCTGGCGGTTGGGTCTCGACCGCCGGGAATGATGCCGCCCTTCTCCGCCGTGATACTCACAACAGGCTGGGCAGACTTCCTCTGGCCCTTCCCCACCTTTGGTGGAGTCACAGCTGACTCTCTAATCCCCTTGGAAACCATGTGAGTTGTCTTCCCACCAGGAGTCTTCACACAGTCCCGTCGTCCACTCTCCAATTTCAGAGCCTTTACAGGGGGTGGGCTGCCAGTGCTTTGGCTCCGGGTCACACTGCCTGCCCTGGTGGCCGGTGCACTCCACATACCTTGAACAGGCACCACTGGTATTGGGGGCTTTTTGGCTGAGGCGCTACGACGGGACTGATGAATTGGAGGGGGGGCAAAAAGGTCAACTTTACAGAGGGACAGTTTCTGACGAACACTGGGATGGGTAGTTGGAGGGGGTCTGGGAGTGGAGGAAGAGGAGGTGGTTGTAGGAGGTATCACTTTAGGTGTTTTGGGTGCAGGTGCAGGTACATGAGGGGTCGTGAGGTGGATGGATGTTGGGTGTGTGATTGCCGGCGTTTGTGTACTTTGGGAGGGGGCGTCACAGACACACTGGGAGAGGACACAGGGGACGTGTAAATGGCAGTGGAGGTGGTGAGTGCAGGTGAGCGGCTTGGGGTGCTGGGTGTCCTTGTGCGATTCATGGTGCCTGTAGATGTGGTGCATGCAGGTGTGTGTGTAGACGAGACTGGGAGGGAGGAGGGAGAAGAGGAGGACGGGGACACAGTGGATGTTGTTGTGTCTGTATGTGGGTGAGGCTTGCGTGAGTGCCTGTGGGTTGTGTGGTGCCTATGTTTGCTTGAGCTACTTGTGTGGGCTGACTTGTGTGCATGCTGGTCTGTAGGTGTGCTTGGGATGGGCTGGGGTACAGGGGATTGGGTTTGGGTGGAGGAGGTTGGAGGGGGGAGGCTAGACACAGGGATAATGGCTGCCATCAGTGCTGAGGCCAGAGATTGCAGGGTTCGCTGAAGGACAGCCTGACCAGAATGAATGCCCTCCAGGAATGCATTACCGTGTTGCAACTCTCGTTCTACACCCTGGATGGCATTCACAATGGTAGACTGCCCAACAGGTCAATGGCCTCCTCACTGAGGGCAGCAGGGGTGACTGGGGCGAAGGTGATGCCCACCCTCCTGGGTGAGCGGGCACGGGGCGAACGCTGAGGGGCTGCTGGGAGGGCGGTGCTGGTAGGGGAGGTGGTGGCTGTACCTGTAGAAGTGGGGCGCACAGATGGTGCCGCCACCACAAGGGAGCCCCCATCGGCGGACGAGTCCGTGTCGCTGGTTGGTGATCCGGTGGCTGACGTGAAGCTCCCCTCGCCCTCCGTCCCACTGGTGCATTCAGAGTCCGTGGTGTGGCCCTCCATGGCCATGTGGGATGCAGCTCCCTCGTGCTCCGGTGCCACTGTACCTCCACCTGATGATGCTGATGTACAAAAGAACAGGGAGAGCAGAAAAAGGGGGGGAGGGGGACAGAAGAAAGACAGGTTGAGTGCATGGCATACCGCTACTGTTGGCGGACAAGACAGACACAGCAGCCCCCTGCATTACGCCGTGCTCCTGCCCTCTGCATATGCAATTTCTGGGATATGGCCTACATGGCAATGGTGGACATCTGCACACATGGATGCCACAGGGGCAACTATATCTCGATTTGGCACTCTACTGAGGTGGGGTAGAGTGCCACATGGGCTGCATTACAGAGGGGCCTAGTCTTCGTGTTTCTGGCTGGCCTAGGTACACCCACAGGCCTCCTGCCCCACCCAGACCCCTCTACTGCACGCAAAGTCAGCAGAATGAGTTTGTACTCACCCCTTTGTGTCTGCTGTGATGCCCTCAAGCGCCCATCCAACTCCGGGTAGGCCACCGCCAGGATCCGGAACATCAGGGTGGTCATGGTGCGACGGGCACCCCTCCCACGTTGGGAGGCCATCCCCAGCTGAGCCTCCGCCGTCTTCTTGCTGCAGTGGCGAATGTCCTCCCATCTTTTCCTGCAGTGGGTGGCCCGTCTCTGGTGGGCCCCCAAGGTCCGGTCCTCCTTGGCGATGGCACGCCAAATGTCCCTCTTCTGGTGGGCGCTGACCTACATGACATGCACAAGGGAAGAGGAACAGTCATTACCAACTGCACCGTTGATGTGAGTGGCCCCCTCCCTACTCTGGCCATGTGGCCCATTCATTCACATTCTTCAATGTTCTATGAATTGTGCCCCCTTCCTTCTTCCAACCAGCCCTGTCCACCCAGGCCTAGCCCATACAACGTGCTCCCTGTGTACTAACCTGTTGGTCTGGAGGACCGTAGAGTAGCGTGTACTGGGGGAGGACCCCGTCTACCAGTTTCTCCAACTCCTGAGCAGTGAAGGCAGGGGCCCTTTCCCCAGACGCAGCAGCCATCGTCGCTTCCAGACCGAGGTCACAGCAGCACTTGCAGTGTAGGTCCTCTCCTGTCGAAGGTCAGTTATCTAGTGATTGAACAGATAGAAAATGGCGGTGACGTCCGCGGCGGTGACGTCCGCGGCAGTGCGCATCATCACCGCCGGCGCACCTGTTCATTGGCTCCTGGGACCCATAGGGTCCAATGTTAACCAATGCAGCATAGCGCCGCGGTCTACAACCGCCTACCGCGACGGTGTGCAACGCCAGCGCTGTTACCCCACAATCCCATTGTCCCAGTTTAGAGGTCAGACAGCCGCCATTTCAGGGGCCCACATGGCTTCATTTACCTCTGCGTCACACATAGCTAGGCCTACACTCAACACACATACAGGAAGGGTTTTGTGATTGGTGTAGTCTTGTCTGTAACTGTGGGTACATACCTGGAGGAAAAATGACTGATTTGTCGCTGTTGTCCTTCGTAGGCACCGTCAGCTGGGACATGTGAGAAGATGGCGGAATCCTCCGGTGTACCGACCGCTGGTGGACCTGTTGACAATGGAAGAGCGACATGTAATCGTCACCTACAGGTTTGACCGTGCCACAATCCAGGAACTATGTACCCAGTTGGAGCCAGACCTGATGTCACCAATCTGCCATCCGACTGGAATCCCCCCTGACGTGCAGGTGCTGTCAGTGCTCCATTTCCTTGCAAGTGGGTCATTCCAGACAACAGTGGCCATGGCATCAGGGATGTCCCAGCCTATGTTTTCCAATGTTTTGTCCAGAGTGTTGTCTGCCCTGCTGAAACACGTAAGGAGATACATCATTTTCCCTGAGTTGGAAGATTTGCCTACAGTTAAAGGTGTCTTCTATGCCCTTAGACATATCCCCAACGTCATAGGTGCCATTGATGGGACCCATGTAGCTCTGGGCCCCTCCCACAGGAGTGAACAGGTGTACAGAAACAGGAAGAGTTATCATTCGATGAATGTACAGATGGTATGTTTGGCAGACCAGTACATCTCCCAGGTAAATGCTATGTTCCCTGGCTCAGTGCATGACGCCTACATCCTGCGGAATAGCAGCATCCCTGATATGATGGCTCAACTCCAGAGGCACCGTGTATGGCTATTGGGGGACTCTGGTTACCCCAACCTGTCATGGCTACTGACCCCAGTGAGGAATCCCAGGACCAGGGCAGAGGAACGCTACAATGAGGCCCATGAGCGGACTAGGAGGGTGATCGAACGCACATTCGGCCTCCTGAAGGCCAGGTTCAGGTGCCTCCATATGACAGGTGGTTCCCTATTCTACTCACCGAAGAAGGTGTGCGAGATCATCATCTCCTGCTCGATGCTTCATAATTTGGCTTTGCGACGCCAGGTGCCTTTTCTGCAGGAGGATGGTCTAGATGACGGTGTTGTGGCAGCTGTGGAGCCTGTGGACAGTGATGAGGAGGAAGCTGAGGAAGAAGACAACGACAACAGGGAGTCAGTCATACAGCAATATTTCCAGTGACACACAGGTGAGAAAATTTTCATTTTTACCATTACATTAACTTTCACACGTCTACCTCTATCCTGTCTGTCGATTTCAACCAGTATTTGGTAACTGAGTTGTACCTTTCCATTACGGTTTCACAGGTGTGGTTACCAACGTATGTCATCTGCTTGCATCCTTCAAGGACTTGTGATGTGTGACATAGGTATGTTGGCTTTACAATGGGAAACGCATTATGACTCTGTCATTGATAATACATATTTACAATATCACAGACTGACTCCAGATTGTTTTGTGTTTCAAGGGTGTTTACTGAAGTGCTCAGAAATGGGAGGGGGTTGTAAAAGGGTGATGGGTGATGGTGGAGGAATGTCCATGGCAGAGTCCAGTCTATTAGTCTCACAGGTGCACTGCCCATCTGGGCATAGGAAGTGAAGTTGGGGCAGTTCAAGTATGGACAGGGTAACACAGTGGGTCAGTGGGGGAACAATCAGGGTGGTCTCATTTCCTGGCGGGGGTCTTGCCATCTTGCTCTGTCCTGTTCCTGGATCTCAGGGACCGCTTGCGTGGTGGTTGTCCGTCTGCAGGGGGTGGGGTGCTGGTGTGGTGGTCCTGTGGCGGGGCGTCCTGTCCACTAGCGCCGGCGGAGGTGGTGGGCAGTTCATCATCCTGGCTAGTGTCAGGGGTCCCTTGGAATGCCACGGTGTCCCTCAGGGTCTGCTGTATGTCTTTCAGCACCCCTACGATGGTGCCCAGGGCAGAGCTGATGGTCCTGAGCTCCTCCCTGAACCCCAAATACTGGTCCTCCTGCAGGCGCTGGGTCTCCTGAAACTTTACCAGGACCGTCGCCATCGTCTCCTGGGAGTGGTGGTATGCTCCCATGATGGAGGTGAGGGCCTCGTGGAGAGTGGGTTCCCTTGGTCTGTCCGCCCCCTGTCGCACAGCAGCCCTCCCAGTTCCCCTGTGTTCCTGTGCCTCCGTCCCCTGGACCGTGTGCCCACTACCACTGCCCCCAGGTCCCTGTTGTTGTTGGGGTGGTGGGTTATCCTGGATTCCCTGTAGTGGTGGACACACCGCTGATTGACCTGTCCTGGGTACGGAGGTTTGGGCCCGCTGGGTGGGTGCTGTGCTGGTGTTACCAGACGGTGGAAGGTCAGTGTTGGGCTGTGCCTGTGCAAGGGGAACCGACTGTCCTGAGGCCCACAATGGTCCGGGCTGGTCATCAGGATCCAGTAGGGCAGAGCTGCTATCGTCACTGTGGGCCTCTTCTGGGGGTGGAGTGGTGTTGTCTGGACCCTCTGGTGTGGTGACGGTCCTTCGGGTTCCTGCAGGGGTATAAGAGCATGATTAATGCATTTGTGTGTGTCATGGTGTGCAATGGGTTGATGTACCCCAGTGCTAGCATTCCTGTGTGGGGGCTTGTGTGATGATGGTTAGGGGGTTGTTCTGGGTATGTGCAGTGGGCATGCTTTAGTGCTGGGTGTCCATGCTTAGTTGTGTCATGCAGGGCTTGGTGTTGGGATGTGTGGTTTGTGTTATTAGTACATTAGTGAGGATTTTGGGTGATAGGGGAGGGGATGAGGGTGGGGGTGTGTGATAGCATGCAGGTAGGGTGGGTGATATGATAGTTAAGATTTGACTTACCAGTGTCCCATCCTCCACCGACTCCTCTGAGGCCCTCTGGATGCATGATGGTCAAGACTTGCTCCTCCCATGTTGTTAGTTGTGGGGGAGGAGATGGGGGTCCGCCGCCAGTCCGCTAAACCGCTATGTTGTGCCTGGAGACCGTTGAACGCACCTTTCCCCGTAGGTCGTTCCACCTCTTCCTGATGTCCTCCCTATTTCTTGGTTGCTGTCCCACAGCATTGACCCTGTCCACGATTCTTCGCCATAGCTCCATCTTCCTGGCTATGGAGGTGTGCTGTACCTGTGAGCCAAATAGCTGTGGCTCTACCCGGATGATTTCCTCCACCATGACCCTGAGCTCCTCCTCGGAGAAGCGGGGGTGTCTTTGGCGTGACATGGGGTGGTGTGTGTGATGTGTGGGGCGGTGTGAGTGTTGATGTGTGTGGTGATGTGTAGTGGTGTGTGGTGTTTTGTGCATGGATGTGGTGTGGGTGATGGTGTTGTGTGCCTCTGTATGGTGGTGTTGTCTTGGCTGTGATGTCTCTCTGGCCTTCGTCCGTAAATTGTGGTCGTAGGGGTTTGTGGGTGTGTGTTTTATATAGTATTGTGTGTGTGGGAGTGGTGTGTGTATGTGTATCAGGTGTGTGTATTTGGAATTGTCCAATGTGGCGATGTTTTGGAGATGTGTGTGTATTTTAAGCGCGGCGGTGTATACCGCCAATGGAATACCGCGGTTGAAAGACCGCCGCGTGGATTCATGGGTCGTAATAGCATGGGCGTGTTTCTGTTGGCGTGGAGGTGGAGGTTTTGTTTTCGCCAGTTTAACACTGACCTTTGGTGTGGCGGAGTTGTGTGGGTGTCTGCATTTCGGTGGAGTCCGACATGTGTGTCATAATAGCTGTGGCGGACTACCGCCGCTGCGGCGGTGTATTGGCGGTCTTCTGTATGTAATGACCCCCTATGTCTAGTTGCACGGTGCAGGTAGTAATGTCCCCAATTATTGTAGCAGAACATTTCCCCATAATTCATTGTATTTACATATACATCATCACTTTCAAATATTGAATAGTCCTTCATTTCAATTAACATTATATCAACTGTCTGGACATCCCAATCATCAGAAACAACACTGGGTGTGATAACATCTGTCATGGATATTTTGAATACAAATGCAATTTGATTGACCTCAGTAGGCCCATATATTTCAAAAGGAACTTTGCCCCACACAATCCCATCAGAAACGGGTACAGCTGAAATGTTCACCAGGGACAAGTCACTGCGGACCTTGTGTGAGGAATGATGTGGAGTTAAAACTTCATCTATTGGTGCTACAGTTGTGCGTACAGGGATGTAATGACCATTTATAAGCAAGAAAAAAACAGTCACAAAACCAAACTAAAAAAATAAGGTAATAAATGTTAGGCAGAACCAAAAATAGTTCCATGGATACATCAAGTAGTTCTTTTTAAGCCATTGATATAGCTTGCATGTCTTTGAATCATTTTCAATCGTATGAGTGGATGAGTCTGAAGAAAAGTCATCAATGTCGACGAAGTAGCCAGAGCCAGTCTCTGTAAAACCAGGAGCAAGTTCAGTACTTGTAGTTGTGTTCACTTCACATGGGGGCTCATAGTAAATAGTGCCATCAGTCTTTGTTGTATTGGTGTATAAAACGGCCAATTCTTGACCAGATGTTGCCGTGGAAGTGTTGACTGGAACCAGCAAGAGCTCATTCTCCGCCCTCCCCATGGTCGAGGAGGAACTCATAGTATTGTTGGACATTGTAGCATAGTCCATAGTAGTATTGGTCACTCTGTTCTGAAGAGGACTGTCGTGTTGGGTAGTGAGAGGGGATCGGGAACCACCAAAGGGACCTCTGGGTCTACTGTGCAGGATCAGCCACATGGTGTAGTTTGACACTGTCAATTGAAACAAATTTCTTTCCTCAGGAACCAGGCAACAGTGGTAAGATTACAGTTCTGGTACCTTGTATTCCCAAGACTGAGACTGGTGCTCTGTAGGGTGGACCAAATTCCTTCTTTACAGCAATCTTTTCACGAACCAGATCCCCCAACTGTAGGAATCCAGCCAGTGGAAGTTGTTGGAATATCCCTTATTCCTAAGGTGGCAGCACTGGTGGATGATTTTTCATCTCGAAATTGTTGAAGCTCATGTAAAACAGTGATACGTTCATTTATGTCAAAAAGTGTTGCTGCTGCCACCATACCAGAGCCATCAAGATCTGGGACATACATAGGTATCCCAAAGAGAACCTCATAGGGAATTCGTCCCCCCAAGGACCGTCTTGGCAGATTATTCAGAGCTCTCTGAACCCCATATAGGTGATGAAGCCAGCTGAGGCAAAAACCTAATACTCTAGCTGTTAAGGACTGCTTTAGCTCACGGTTCCGCCTCTCCACGACCGAATTTCCCTCGGGATGGTATGGTGAGGAGAAATAGAGTTCAACACCCATCGTCCCCATGGTGTCCCTGAATGCCTTAGAGGGAAATGCAGGGCCCTGGTCCGAATGGAATGCTGCAACCGCATATGTACCGATAAAGATCAGCAAAACTTTGATAACAGTTCGAGCATCAGCCGACCACTGTGGCCATACCCACAGGAATCTAGAACAAGAATCTATAGTGACTAGAATGTATTTGTATGCACCATCCGGTTGGAGTGGACCGCAGTAGTCCAGGTACACACATTGTAATGGCCTAATGGACACTACGAGGGATGTCTGTGGTGGGCGTTTGATATTAGAGCCCTTTATTTGCTGGCATATGTCACAACAAAGGACATATTGCTTTGTCTGTTTGTATAGACCCGTCCACCAGACTTTTTTCTGTAGGAGTGTTACTGTGGCCGAAATCCCAGCATGGGCAGAAGCGACACCCTCATGAGCTGCTTTCACTAGATCTAATCTCTGGTCTTCGTTGGGGATTGCGCGATCTCCAACCAAAGGAAGTGTTGCATAAGCAACATTCTGTGCACTGATATGGTACGAATATTTTGTAGGGTATCCTTTCGGGAGAGACTTGCCTTCAGCCAAAGCTTTCACAGCAGTCATTATTTCATTATCCAATCTTGTATGGGAATGAGTCACTGCAGCCACAGAAGCCGTAGCTACTGCGGATTTAGCCAAAGTATTACCGATAACGTGTACTCCTACATGTTGGTGGCCCAGTATATGTACTATATGGACACACAGTAGCTTATCCTTAAGATCAGCCACCCTCCCCCACAATGTCTTGTGTTTTATGGTGTTCCCTTTAGAATCTCTGAACCCGTTCAGATTAAGATAATCATAGTAAGACTGAATGCAGTAATATAAATCACAGACTATCAAAGTCAATCTTCCTGTCTCAGTTTTTTCTAGCGCAAAAAAAAGGGCTTTAAGTTCAGCCAATTGAGCTGTGCAGTCCCCGAGGGTCTGCGTGTAGGTACTGTGAGGGTGGAAAATTCCATCCTTCATCACTCCACTCACAGCTGCGCAAGCGGCAGAGTACTGATATTTGGTACCTACAGCTGGTGGGCTGAACCATCAGTATAAACGACAGTATCATAGTTGTCTAAAGGTAAAAGATGCAGAGGAGCGGGCACTCTTGTTCATATCGGAAAAATTATTGTGTCTGAAGTTTTGGATCAAAAATATAATCTACATCACTAGCTGTCAGAGAAGTTGCCCACTGAATCCAGTGTGGGTGTAGTGCTGTAGCGTTAGGAACGCTCGCTTTGGTGACGGCCTCTAGTGCCGGCACCGGGGTAATGACCATGATGCGTTTCCCTTGGGCAAGTGGTATCTCTTTTATGACAGCCATCTGAACTTCAGTTAGAATTTTTTCTATGGACGCAAAGTGTTGCTCTGCATTCGAGTATAAATGAGATTTATATGCTATGGGCACTGTGTCTTCCTCATTGAAGATGACATACGTGAACCTAAGGGCACCAGCAATTATTCTGATGACCAAATTTTTCTTGTTGTCACGGGTGTGTAAGTGTTTGACTTCTAGCATGTCCTGTTGCAAATCCCTAAGGATGCGTGAATGTTCAATTGTCCAGTGTCTGCTAGAAAAGTCTGGACTCACTACAGGCCATTAACCTAATCGGCACAGAGCCGTCCTCTACACCAGTTCTCGTGTGCCAAGAACAGTTCCAGGCTGTCCTCACACCAGAGGCAGAAAATCCCTCTGGTGTTCATTTAATTTTAACTGAATCAGTGCTCCGAGCATATTTCTGCCCCCCCAGCACTGATTCAGACGGAAATGGTGTTATTGGAAAGGGTGGTACCATTTCCCAGTGGAGTCCTGTTTGGGGACTGCCACATGAGGGTGATCCCCAAATAGGCATCCACCCACTAGATAAAAGGGAGAGGGGGTGCAGGCCTTTGGGCAAGGGCTTGTGCTCCCCATGCTGCATTTTATGCAATTTTTCTGCCCCACTAGACACCTTGGATTACTTTTCATATATATTTGTAGGTGTGGAGGCAGCCCAGCATGGACATGGCCAAGCCCTCACCCCATAAAAATGTGGAAATATTCTTTCTGCTCCCCCTGGGTGACCCCATCTGGTTCCATGGCGTGTGGGGGGCAGAACGCCCACTAAACATCAGGGATTAATTTATTTATATATATTTGTAGGGAAGGAGGCTGCCCAGAATAGGCATGACCTAGAACCGACCCCATAAAAATGTGGGACTAGTCTCTCCCCCTACCAGGGGATGGGCAGAAAGCCCACTAGACATTAGGGATTTTTAATTTCTTTTTCAGAATTGTAGGGGCGTGTGCTGCCCAGCATGGCTAGGCTCCCTACACCATAAAAATGGGGAAACAGTCTCTCTGCCCCCATGGGGGGGTGGCAGATTGGAGTAGTTACTCCTGATCTGCCCCCCTCCCTCCAAGGCAGAAAGCCCACTAGAAGCCTGGGATGTTATTTTAATATAAGGGTGAGGCCTGCCCGGCTGCCTATCATGGGCATGCCTATGTCCCCACCCCAAGTCAAAAGGGCAACAGTCTTTCTGCCCCCCGTGGGGGCAGATAGGGTACTTACCCCCGATCCGTCCATCATCTGTTCTTTTTGCTTTGGTTGCCCTAAGTGGCAAGGGTATGCCCAGGCATGGGTCCCATGCTCACTTTGCCACTGGATTCAAGCCAGCCTCGTTTATTAGGGGTGATACCCTAAACCCGGTTCCAGGATGCTTGTTTCTGGTCCAGGGAGGACCTGGCCTGGCAGCTCGGGCTGTACTGTTGCCATGGGGAGCAGGGTCAAGACTGATCTGCACATGGCTGGGCCCAAACTGGGTTGGTGTAGTGGACAAAACCAGTGGATTAAACCCAGATCTTTGTGACTGGGGGTGAATGTCTGCATTGTTCAGCATTCCGTCCATTATCTCTTTTTTTTGCTTTTGTCAACCTAAGTCGAAAGGGTATGCCCAGACGTGGGTCCCATGCTCATGGTGCCACTGAATTCAAGCTAGCATGGCTGATGATGTTTGATACCCTGAAACCGGTCCCAGGATGCTTGTTTTTTGTCCAGGGAGGACCTGGCCTGACAGTTAGGGCGGGTTTGTTCCCATGGGGGTGCAGGGTCAAGATTGATTTGCATATGGCTGGGTTCACTCTGGGGTGGCGTGGTGAGCAAAAAACCCATGGATCAGTGACTGGGTTTCCCAGCCTGTCATCAAGCCCCATGTCACCCCTAAAACCTCAACAATCTTTCTGCTCTCCTGTGGACTAAGCATCCCTTCCCAATGGCAAGCAAGAGGACATTTGATTCTTTTGGGTGTCGTTTTCACAAATACATCAGTATAGTTTGGCTAACTCTCATTATCGTCCGACTTGCAATGAAAAACGGCTGCCACCTGGAAAAACCTACCAGACTTAGACAGTTTTAAAAAGGAAACATCTGGGGGAGACCAGGGCGATGTGGTTCGCATGCATCCCTCACCATTTTCTTATCCACAATGCCCTGCAAACCTCAAACACTGACTAAAAAAAACACATTTTCCTCACATTTCTGAGATGTAAACTTGTGGAATCTGTGGGAAACAACACATTTACTACCACACAGCGTTCCCCCAAGTCTCCTGATAAAAATGGTACCTCACTTGTGTTGGTTTGCCAAGAGATCTTGACACAAAAGGCCCTAAAGTGCAACATGGAGAGATCAGCAATAGCGGTAGCTGTGGGATATGGAACCATGGTCAGCCACCACCCATGAAAACCTACCAGTCACAGACATTTTTGAAAAGTAGACAACCTGGAGAGTCAAAGGTGATGTGCTTGTATAAATCTCATGGGGTTTTCTTACCCATAATGCTCTGCAAACCTCAAATTTTGCCTGGAATCATGCATTTTCCCTATATTTCAGTGATGGAAGCTTCCGGAATCCAAAGGTACCCACAACATTTCAATCACCCAGCAACACTGCACCACGTATTTGGTTAGGCCTAGTGCCAGCGATAGGAATGGATCTAAATGAGGTCAATAGGAGTACCCACATAAGGGCTCCCATTGTCCTTGGATTGATCTGTTCCTTTCTCGGGCACTAGCCCAGGCCACACGAGTAGAGCAGCATTTTTATTGGCACAGGTGGGTCAACGCTGGGTGGAAGGAATTTTGTGGATTCCATACGTTTCCATCAAAGAAATGTAAGGAAAATGTGAAATTTCAGGCAAAGTTTGAGGTTGCGGGCATTGTGGATAAAAAAAAACCTTACAGGTTCCACGCAAGTAAACCCCATCCTGAATTCTCCTAGGTGTCTAGTTTTAAACAATGTACAGGTTTGCTGGTATCCCAAGGTGCCACCTGAACTAGGGCCGAAAATCCACAGCTGGCCCTGAAAAAAAGGAAGTCAGTTTTGAGTGGAAAAATTTGATGTTTCCATGTTGAGTTTTGAGCTATTTCCTGCGCGGGCACAAGACCTACCCACACAAGTGAGGTACCATTTTTATCAAAAGACTTATGGAAATGCAGGGTGGAAGGACATTTGCGGCTCCCTGAAGATTCCAGAACTTTCCATCATAGAAATGTGAGGATATTTGTTTTTTAGTCAAACTTTCGGGTTTGCAAGGGATTCTGGGTAACACCACCTAGTGAGAGCACCCCAAGTCGCCCCATCATGGATTCCTCTAGGTATCAAGTTTTCAAAAGTGTATAGGTTTGTAGGTTTAACAAGGTGCCGACTGTTCTACGACCCAAAATATACCTATAGGCAAAAAATTGTCAGTTTTCAGTGGAAACATTTGATGTGCCTATGTTGTCTTTTGAGGTCATTTTTATTGGGAGACTTAGAGAACACAGAATAGTAGAACACATGTTAATACCAATTGTATTTCTCTGCATTTGTGCCTTCCAAATGTAAACCAGTATGTAAGAAAAAATACATTTTGAGAAATGCCCTCTAATTCACATTCGGAGATATGCAAGTAACCACTGCTTCTAATCGCTATATATTGTTCCCATATAGGAAATACATAGGGTTCCTTGATACCTATTTTTCATTCTTTACATTTTACCATATGAATTACTCTATACCCGGTACACAATAAAAAACCATTGCAAGGTGCAGCTCAGTTATTGGCTCTGCCTACCTTAAGTTATTTTTTTTCAAAAACCTATTTTACTGATTTTGCAGTTGAAGACAAAGACAAGGCCCATGAGGGCAACAATTAACCAATTACAAACGACTGAAAAGCCTAAGAAAATTACACGTGTGTCTGCACAAATACATATCTCCGCACCACCAGCGACCCACCCACCCACTATCAGTCGAACAGGATGTAAATCCATGAATAAAATATAAAACCTCACAATCACCCAGGCCATTTTCAACTAATAGTCAGATAGGTTCCAGTTCAATACCCCTATAATCTTCCCATGCCAGCAAGATCTTGGGGTGTTTCTGGGGGCATCCTCTAGCCTTATATACTGCCACCTCCATTCCTATTCAGTGGTCCATACTATTCTTCTGTACCGCCAGCAATGCAGGCATTGCAGCCTTTCACTCTTGCGCTATGTCCTCTCATTCCAGAAGAAAGTACTAATACTGTTCAATCAACTGAACCTTCGCTGCGGAATGGTTTAGGGGTAGTTCTGTAGATGATATAGTAACTGAGGCAGGAACACCATTTTGCAAATGGCTGAGCGTCCCGTCAGTAACAATGGTAAGACGGGCCATATTTGGACGACCTTTCAGGTGGTGAGCCAGAACCACGCAAGGGTGTCCTCCAGGGAGATGAATACTCCTAGATATTTAAAACCTTCAACCCCAGCCACAGACTAGATTCCCACTTGAGTACCTTGGGGCCCCCAACCACCAGAAACACTGCTTAGATAAATTTATGTAGAGGCCTGCTGTCTCCCTGAAGATCCATAGGATATGCAAAATACGGGGCCAGGATTCCGCCGGGGTGGATAGGAAGAAAAGGACATCATCCACTTACAGCGCTATTCTATCTGATGGCCCTCCCTCCAATGCAAACAGCAGAACAACCCTGTTGAATCCCTCATCTTACAGGAAATGGAGCCGATTTAGCACCCAATTTAGCATCCACCACACTGACCAATGCAGTTATATTAGTATACAACAATTCAAGGTAAGAGCAGATTCAGGGACCAAAAGTGAGATGCTAAAGTAAAGCAAAGAGATAGTCCCAGCTTTAATGCTATCTGTATTTAACCACCGACTCCACCATGACCACTGACTCTATTTTGTGCTTAGCTTAGCTTCAAATGCCGTCACATTGGTGGCACAGGTATTTTTCTGTGCACAGCCTGTTAACATATTTTTGCTTTTTTCACCAGGGAAGGGAGCATAATGGGGGGGGAGGGGGGACACAAAACCTTGATCAGACTGTACAAGGCTGAGAATGTTAATGGTAGAGAAGGGTACAGCTCAGTCTTGGAAATACACCTTGGGATCGGGCCAGTCTCTAGTGTGTTTTTTTTAACACTGACCTGGTACGGCCAGCGCTAGAATTTCACAACTTACTTAATGGGAAGGGGGTTCTAGAACCTTCCTCTTGAGTTTGTTTAAAGTATATACGGTGAGGAAGCTTGACACAGAAAGAAGGAACTCATCTCTGAGGGTAGACGCATTGCTTAGAGTAATCCTATTGGGTTGGTCTCTTTTGTCTCAGTTCTCACAGGTTAATATCTAGCTTTACTGTGTGCATGTATAAATACGTAGTCACTGCATATATATACATTGTTGATGTATTGTATTTTCTTTGATTATTATTGTTCCATTGTTGTGATCCTTTTAAGAGTTGCATGTGTGCTGCTGCATTCACATTGAGTGCTCATTTTATTCTATTCATATTTGTGAAACCTGGGAATTTCCTTAATAAATTCATTACACAGACTAAGAGTGCTGCATTCCTTGCATTCTTTATCTCTGTTCCCTCTCAGTCTGAAACAAAGCAGAACACCAGCTCACTGAGTCAAAAGCTTTGTCAATATCAGTTAGGAGGACTGTTGCTGGGCCACCTACCCTATTGACGAGTACCAACGCAATGTATAGGCATCGAATATTGTGGTGAATGGCTGACGAGGCATAAACCCCACCTGGTCCGGATAAACCAGACTGGGATCAAGCGCACCAACCGGATCCCCAGTGCCTTGGCCATGATCTTCACTGCTAGGTTTAGTATAGATATTGGGCGGTACAAGGAATGTTCATTCACCAACTGGCCAGGTTTAGGGAATATGACAAACTCAGCATGGATCCTGTTCGGTGGGACAGCCACGACATGGGTCACAGAATGGATCACTCTCAGCATGTCATCCCGTGGTTTGGACATGAAGGCCTTGCAAAATTCACATGGGAACTCACTGGGATCGAGGGCCTTCCCAGCGATTCACAGTCCGCATCAGAAAGAGCTTTGAGGGGTAAAGCCTGCACAAAGTCTACAATCTGCTCCTGGGGTTAGGACCTCTCGCCAGACATACATGTCCTCAAAATGGTCTGCAAAGCTGTTAGTCACACCCTGAGGATCCGTAAGCAATACTCCAGATGGGTTCTGAATCAATGAAATGGGGATGGAAGGTGAGCCCCTGACACATGCTGTGGAACATTTTACTAGATTTATCACCCTTTGGTAGATGCAGCTTTGAGCGGACTGCCAGGATTGCTTGGCCTCGTCTAGCATGACCTGCCGATATTGGTGTTGCAAGTGACCCAACTGCCTGTGGGCCACCTGCCCATCCACCTCATGGCCTGGCATGTCTAGCAGTGTCAGCCGAGTTTCAAGATTCCCCCTTGGTGCCCATGTCCTGCGCTGGCGCTCCTCTACACAACAGCTAATATTAACCCCCCTCAGTGTGGGTTTCAAAGCCTCCCATACCGTCTCAGAGGAGACTGTAGACGAGTCGTTATGTAAGAAGTATTCCATGATGGAATGTTCCATGTGGCGGTGGTATTCTGGGTTTTGTAAATGCCAGGGCGATAGGCACCAGCGGAAGGCCGGTCAACTCCAGCCCACCCGGAGTCACACAGCATTCAGGGAATGGCCAGATAGTCCTCTGGCTAAGACCACTACGTCAAAGATCCTATGTTGATACGATCGAGGGACAAAGGAATAATTCAGGTGGGAAAACGAGCCATGAGCAGCAGATAAGAATGTATACCCCCAATCAGCGATATGGTGAGCCCTCCTTGTGTCCACTAAACACAAGGCGGAAATGAAGGAATACAAGGGTGTTGCATCCATCTCTACAGTTGCCCCAGCTGGGTGCCACCAGTCCACTGCAGGGTGTACAACACTGTTCCAATTCCCCCAGAACAACATGTCCCCCTGGGTGATCTTCCCACAACTTCATCACAAATGCCGGACTTAGGGGTGGCGGTGCATACACACATATGAAGGTGAGGGATTCACCGTATAGCGTTCCAGTAATTGCGAGGTATCTGCCTTGGAGGTCCAACCAAGTTTTAGTATGTTGGTATGGGACAGTATTTTTAATCAGGATACCTGTACTCCTAGACCCTCTCGTAATCCCAGAGTGAGAGGCCTGACAGTAACCAAACCAGGCCAAGCATAGGACCTTGTTGCCTAGTAAATGCTTCTCTTGGAGGAGAAGGACGTCTGCACCCACCGCTTGGCCTGTTGCAGTACCACCAATCGCTTAACCTTCTCAAGTAGACATTCCATGATACTACCCACAGCTGATCCACCTGACCACTGGGAGAGGGTTCACTCATAAAAAGAGGAGAAAGTGAACATTATCACCTGTGGTGAATGAGTAGTCAGATGTGTAGCAGATACTAAACAATAAATAGATCAAAACGGATAAGACTCATCAACAGTGAAAACCGCTCTTCCAGGAATACTTCGGAAAGAGGAAATATCTGTTGTGAGGCAGATCATTTTTGGAACCCAATGGGGAGTCCAATCATGTGTGACCCAATGGTTCCCCATACCCAACATGAAAAATGAACAGAAACAGTAGAACATAGGCAACCACTCCTGAGTGCTACAGCCACATATAGAACAAAATTACATTGAAAAGCTAAGAAAACAATCTTAGGATTAAGAGATCATAACACTGTTACTTGGGAGGCCCCACTGGCTGCGCCTGGGACTCCTGCGCTTCACCTCCAATAGCAGAGGAGTTGTTAGTCTGCTGGGAGCTCCTCTAGGAGGAGCGCAATCTGTCTTGCTGCTTCACCGGAGTCTTTGTTGGTCGACTATGTCTGTCTCCCTGAGAGGAGTCTGAATCCATTGGCAGAGGAGTATGAGGTTTCACTCTCACTCTCTCGTCTGTCCACTGTAAAGGAGTGTGAGGTTTCACTCTCACTCTCTCGTCTGTCCACTGGAAGACCTCCTCTGGCGTCTCAAACAACAAGATCTGGGACTGGTACAAGACTTTAGGATTTGCTGGGTATAAGAGCATATAGTGAATGTTGAAATCCCTGAGTCGCTGTTTTGCCACCTGAAAAGACTGCCCTGCTAATGGACAAGCCTGGTATAGTCCGGCAAGACCATGATGGGCTGTGAGTCATACATTTGTTTGCCGTGGAGCCGGACGAGCCTGGGTATAGCACCCTTGTCCATATAATTAAGAAGCTTTGCAATCACTGGCCTGGGCCACGTCCTGGGTGGGAGGCCACACCAAGGCTCTATGGGCCATCCGAACACAAAACAGGAGGACAGAGCCTCTGGGGGTATTAATGTGCAAAGTCTTTGATCCAGGAAACGCTTCATTGAGTGGCCTTTACACCCCTCTAGAAATCTGACAAAATGTAGGTTGTTGCAGTGGGCCCTACATTCAGCATCTTCGACCCTAGCTGCCAACTCCCTAGTAAATGTTGTGAGCTTTGTCACAGTCTGCTGCAGTGCATTAATTGTGTCTTCATCCCCTGAGACCCTGTCCTCTGCCGCAGTGATCCTCTCAACGGCGTTCCTCAGATCTTGACGAAGGAGGATGACTTTAATTCCCACCTCACCAATCTTGGTGTCGAGCATGTCCTGTGACGGAGTGATGGCTTCCAGAAGAGCAGCATTGTCTGGGACCAAGGTGGCTGGGCCGATTGCCTCCAGGGGCGCAGGGTGTTCCCCCTCCTCCCCGCTTCGGTGTATTTATCCATAGTGTTCTGTCAATACTTTCCATGGGCAACGCAAAGGGCATCATCGCCAAATTATATAAAATACTCCTAGCAAGCAACTGCACTGCTTTAACTCAGGTTAAACACCGATGGGATTCTGTCCTTAATACATCAACCACCCAGGAATCCTGGGAAGCAGCCCTCACCTCAATTAAGTCCGTATCTTGTAATATTAGGCTAAGATATACGCAATTTAATTACATACATCAATCATATCTCTCTCCGGCTCGTATCCATAAAATATACCCAAATTCTAAACCAATATGCCCAAGGTGCGCCACTCCTGCAGCTAATTTCTACCACATGGTTTGGGAATGTCACTCAATAAATATTGGTTGGTGTTGCATTATTGAAACCACGGCAGACATAGTAGATCACGCGTTAACACCCACTCCGGAATCCTGCCTGCTTGATATACGACACTGGGCTAAGGGAGATAAACACACCCACAAGTTTGTAGACCTGGCATTTGTGATATACAAGCGCCTGATAGCCACACACTGGAAGGCCCTAAATGCCCCTTCTCACTCCGCCTGGCTGAGAGACTTGCACAGCTACGCAATAGCAGAGGCTCAAACACTAAGACAACTGCAACTTAAGAGTCAGATACAGGAAGGCACTGCAAGCTGGGATCTTTTTATAGTAAAAATCTAGAGACGACAAGTACCCTCCCTGAGACGCCCAAAGTAAGGACATCCGTTAGTGGATCCCCTGCCTGTTATTCAGCAAGCACAACACCCGTCCCCTCATTCCTCTCGCTTTGTACTGGCAGGATACCATCATACTCAACCAAAGCATAAAAGCAATTATTAAACGGAGCCGCACTCAAAGGTGAACTGAAATGCCATGCTTGCGCACCACTAGCCTGCTGGCCCTGATCCGATATTACTAACTAACCACGCTATGCACACGCAAAGGAAAGATACCTCTCGTGCCTACACAGCCTAATTCTACCATCATTACTCCCGATACCGATATATAGACCTAAGCATATTAATTGACATGACTAGTATTGAAAGTTACACAATGTTAAGTTGTATGCCAGTACGCTAAAATGTACCTGTATTATACAAAAACCACTAATATGCATGGCTATATATGAGTAGTAAAGTTGCGTATTCTCTCGCTAAGTTAAGTGGAATGTACTTTAGCTCTTGTATTATGTTTTGAATAACGCTGAATAAACAGATTTAAAAAAAAAAAAAATCCATAGTGTTCTGTCCAGGGTGGAGCTCTATCCTTCACCATGTTATTAGAGAGGGATCAGGATTAAACAGTTCTGCTGAGGATGTACTACCCTCCGTAGCAGACCTGCCTGGCACCCACGCCCTGGCAGGCCCACACAGGAGGTGTACGAGCATTCAGGAGAGCCAAGGAGGTTGTTGAAGTGAAGTCTACCACCAAAGCTCAGCTAAGGAGCCAATGTAAGGAGAATCTCGAAACATGTTGTATGCCGGCGCAGATCTCACTGGACCCGGACTGGTCGTCCCCGCAGTCGGAGCATCAATCCCCAGCGTGGCCCTCTGAAGGGGGGGTAGAGGTATTTCCCATATTCAAGTGCCTTTAGTCCCCGTGTTTGCAAAAGAAGGCAATAGATGTGGCACCGTCAACGGGACAGGAAAGGTCCCAGTAGATACGCCCCCCAACGTCCACAGGCAGGGCGATGATCCTTAGGTTCCTGCAGCCAGGCAGGACTTCCAGCCACCACATCCAAGTCCTTGAGGCTTCCGGGTCTACAAGAAGCCCCTGGCCCCCACAATAATCTAGCTGCCCGGAGGGCAGGCCACTACCCTCTGAGCCACAGGGACCCAGCACCGGGAAGACCATGCCTCGTTACCGATGCAGCCAGTCCATGGTGAATGGGAACCCAGGCTACGCATATACCAGCTGAGCCCCAACACCTCCTCATGAAGCATGGTCTTCCCAGCTGCAGTCACCCTCTTTAAAATGCCACCGCCAGGCGAGATCGGGAGCGCAAGGGCATGCAGAGCCAGGCCGGCCCCACATCCTCACCACATGGGTCTCTGTCTCAGTTCGGGCCAACCAAGTATGCTGCAGATCCAATACTACGGCCGCTCACACCACCTGGCTCCCTAACACACACCTCAGTATCCGTCCTTCATTTCCAGCGTTCCAGTCGCAATCTCGCCTGCTTTGGCACCGGCCCAGCTCCTCCGATTCCAGTCAGGATAAAGTTGCTCAAAATTGGGGAGTTTTCGCCCTGATGCAAGGTAGGATATTGTCAGGTGACGAGTGCCGGTGCGGAGAGGTTTATATTGCAGTCACCACATTTGGTGTTCAGGCCAAACACCTGCAGTACCTCGAGTTCTCAGAAAACCCACAAACCCTATTTATCCCCACAAGCAAAAGGGTATTTTGCTTTTGTAATCATAAATCGTGACAAGAAGTTACAAATTAAAATGTTGTCACAACGGCCATTTATTCCTACTAATTTACAATATTTTTTATTTCATAATTTAGGGCCTGGTTTAGAGTTTGGTGGAGGGGGCGTTACTGACGGATTTCCTGTCCGCTCTCTTACAATTCCATTGTAGCCTATGGAACTTGTAACATGGCGGACGGAATATCTGTCACGTTTGTGACGGAGTAACCCCTCTGACAAACTCTAAATCAGGCCCTTAGTTTCTTTGGGAAAACCTTGAAAGATCTACACAAATGAGCTCTTGCTGAATTCAGAATTTTGTCTAGTTTTTAGAAATGTATAGATTTCCGGGATCAGCCATTGGTTTCACACCCATTTCCACCACAAATTGGAAGGCGTTTGAAAGCACAAAAAATAGGAAAAATTGGCTATTTCCGAGTAAAATGGCAAAACTGCGTTAAAAAATGTGGTTTTCTAAATCAAGTCTGCCTGTTACTGAAGGCTGGGAAGATGGTGATTTTAGTACCACAGACTTTTCGTTGATGCCATATGCAGGAAAAAGAACAGACACTTCTTTTGCAGCACTTTTTTTCCCATTTTCCTCCCCAAAAAAACAATATTTAGCTATATTTTGGCCTAGCAGTGAAAAGGTTAAAAGAAACCTCTCAAAGTGTTTTACATATGACTGTATTACACAAGAATTGTTGTGAACATTAAAGATGTGGGAAGAGATACACTAATCTCAAAACAGGGAGAGCTGTTTTACCTTTATGACAGTAAGTATGGATGCATGTGACTAGTCACCTGATTATGCCTGCTTTGGAGATGGCGTTCAGCCTTGTAAAAGGGAGTTGTTCTGGCAATGTATTAAATGAGGGCCTGTTTAAAGTGTAGAAAGTGAAGGCTGTTTTGGCTACTGAGTCTGACTGAGGGAAAAAGACCAGGAGCTTTATGGTTGGATTGAGTTGAAAAGGGGAAAACACCTTGGGAAGTAACATTGGGTTATTTCTGAGTACCATCATATCTTTATGAATCTGAATCAAGGGCTCTTGTAGTGTGATGGTTTGCAACCCACTAATACGCTTAAGAGTTATCATGGCCACCAGAAAATCTAATATTCCCGGACAG
Organism: Pleurodeles waltl; assembly: GCF_031143425.1. Taxonomy (NCBI): domain Eukaryota; kingdom Metazoa; phylum Chordata; class Amphibia; order Caudata; family Salamandridae; genus Pleurodeles; species Pleurodeles waltl. Next base: position 1,639,905,473 of record NC_090440.1, on the reverse strand, counting down.
TACAGAAGGAGACAAATATGCAAAGTCTCAAATAGTGGTCTGCAGGTGAAGCAAAAAGCAAATAATACCCTGGACCGCAGGTTTTAGGGGATCCAGATATTTGGGACTGCAATAATGGACACATTTTTCCACTTTGCTGCATAGCAGGCTCATGTGGTAGGTCTGCAGGACTCCAGTAAAATGTTAATTCATTCTTGTAGAAAACGTAGATACTCAAGGACTTCAGGTGCCAAATCACGATTGAGATGATTAGGGCCTGGATGTCTGATCTGGCCTCGACTCTTGGCCAAAAGGCCAGCCCTATTGAGGAGATTCTTATGGGGCTCATTCATATCTCAAGAAGTATTGAGTGACAGAGCTGTCTGCCGCAGGTGGGGCCTACAAGGATGAGAGTCAGACATTTGCTGCATCTTCCAGACCACGGATGGAAGGAGTAGGACAGTTAGAAAAGCGTAAGCTAAGATTCCTGTCTAGTTCATCCATAGTGCATTGCTATTGGACTGGGGGTGTGGGTACCTAGATGCAGAGTTTGGTCAGTTTGCATTTTCGGGGCTGGCAAACAGGTCTACATGTTGCATGCATCAATGTTGAAAGTAATGGAGTAGAACCTGTGGGGGGGGGGGAGTTCTCACTCGTCGACTTGCTGATGCATCCCGTTGAGCAAATCTGCCAGGTTGTACGTCCTGGTCTGGTGATAAGTATAGACAACTTTAAATGTTTTTGAATTGTCTACAAGAACATAGTCAAAGGACAAGCTATTTTGTTTTCTTTTATGGAAAGGCTAGTTGTAAATCCCTTGTGGTACTGGATTTTTGCCCAAGGAAGTAACCGAAGGGTGCCAAAGTCAAGTCCAGTAAGAAAGAGAGCATGCAGACTGGGGAGATCTATAGCCTTAAAAGAACTCCCTTTATAATAGGAATATTTATGTTTAACACTTTTACTCAAGTTTGCCTGTATATTGTCTGGAACTGTAATCAAATGGAGCAATTGCGTGAACAGCAACTCATCTTCTGGCACCATTGTGCATGTGTAATAGAGGTTAAATTCTGTGCATTCTTTGATGGCTTGTTAGGGTTGATTCTAGATTAATGAGCTGGCAAATTTGCATCACAGATTCAGGAGGGATTGAGAAGGAAAGAGACAAGGATTAGTTAGGTCCTGTAAGGCATTACTCAAAATGACAGTATGTATCATGGATGTTAACAGTTCAAAGCATAAAGACCTACCGACGTGTTAAAAGCTAGTGGGTAAGTGAACACTTCCTGTGTTGTGTACATCTTGACTGGACTGATTGTGGCTAAGAAACACCGGCCATTGATCACTGTTGCTTTTCTTGACTTAAACCGAAGTTACATGAAGCTATGAAGAGAAATATTTTAAATGTACAAAAAAACTCTTTGATAAAAAGATACCAGCCACGAAGCCCAAATTTTAAATAGACATTGGGAGTAATTGTCAAAAGCAAAAGCAGAAGCGATATTGGGGAAAAAAAGCCCCACCTACCACTTTTACTGCACTAATTGGTGAACAAAGGAAAATGATTATTAAACAGTGTTCTTAGGCGGCATGCTAGAAAGATGTATTCTGTTATTTGGTTTGCTGATGTTACTGTATACTTATTACATTGATGTTAAATTACCTCTTGTTCTGGGTCATCGTCAAGTTGGTCGAAGCGCCTTTTCACCACACGCCCTGAAGCAGTCACTGTTACATGGCTGTTCTCCTTTACAAAAAGAAATTTTAAAATGTAACCTTAATTGAGTGTTAGTAATGAATACTAGCAATAACGAAAAAAATGTAACTGCAAATCTTCATTGCATTGTATAGCTATGGAATTTGTTTTAAAGTTTTGCTCTACTATTTTTTTTTATGAATAATTTCCACTTCAAGAAACGGAAACAAATTGGAAAAGTGACATAGCAAACAGAATGAGGAGTCGAGAGTGGGCGGAAAATGAAAAAAATGGGGATGGGTGGTAAATCAGCGATAAAAGTACATCTTTTCCATTATGGGCGGGGAACATAAGAAAAATATACAGAGTAAACATATATAAGCTATTTTAAAAAAAATTAAACGTTTCAAAAAACAGACCAGCTGCAAGCGTGAGTACTAGAATGGTTACTGTAAATTACAGATACCAGTCATGACCAGAGTCGAAAGGCAAGGAAAATTCTTTAGCAATAAGGTAAAGGTTTAAGAACTCTGAAGAGCCCACTAGTAAGCGTTCGGCCGCCTGGCCCTGGTATACACAAATGATTAAAAAGACTTATAAGTAAAAACATTTCCTTTTATAAAAGTTGCAGATAGAGCTCCAGGGCTGAAATGGATAGTAACATGGTGTTCTCTAGTGAAATGGAGTGAGTGAAAGGGGGAGGAAGAAATATGGTTTAACAAGTGCAACTGCCAGGCATATATCCAAAAGCCTGTTTCGCTCTTACCTGAGTGATTGTTTTCGCCAGATTTATGTTATGTTTATCCTAGTTCTCAGATGATTTCTTTGTTTAAATGAAAGGATGTGCATTTTCCAACGGTCACTTATTTTTTAGAAAATCTATTTTTTTCACTGCTGCCACAAAATGGTCTGCCAGTAGGTTCCTAGATATTTCATTGTAACCTCTGATGCAGGATACTTTAATTACTCTGCCGTAAGCCTGGTACTAACTAGTTCCTGTAGAAGAAGACATGGCGACAATATGTAGTAACACACAGAGCAAAACAATGAAGGATTGGAGTGCATTTAGTGTTATCACTTACAGTGGTTTTTTAGGCCTTGTCTCGGACAGTGCAGGCACTGTCACTTTCAATGAGGTGCTGTTTCTTTAAAAAAAAAAAAACTTTACAAGGGGCTTTTATGCCAGCTCATTACTTACCATTGGTAGGCTTCTTTGTTACTACTACATTCTTTCTTTTCATTGGTGAGCGTGTGCGAACGTGTGTCAGCTCCTCGCTTTACTGGGCTTCACTTTGTCTTCATTTTTATGTTTTTGTTCCCTAGAGCATGTACACGGTACTAAATGTTTTTTTGATTAGTGTTCTTCTGTTGCGCTAGCAATCGGATTGTGACAATTTTTTTGCTTTTCTTTTTTAAAGACAACTGGAATCCATCAAAAGTTGAAGCTCGGTTCCTGGTTGTTCCAAGAGCTGAATGCGAACAAGTAGCAATAACAACACTTTGTCGAATGTGAACAATATCCGTAACTTACATTTTGGCAGCCTGTTGCTTTAAGTGCTGGTGGCGCTGTAAACATACTCCCTATCAACAGAGGAATCCACTTTTAGTCCCTTCAGTCCAAAACTTTCTGGGCACTATTGTAATTTTGGGCTTTTCCAGTACAACTGGCTGTTACTTCCCCAGAGATAGGGTATTATTTTCGGACAATTAAAGAACAGCCCAAAGCAACTATTTTGCTGCTGACATGCAATATTTAGCCCCCAAGTGGTACTAGTGTCACATATGCATGAACTTTGCAGTCTAAAATTATTTTACAGGTTTCTATTTTAGTTAAAATATGACAGACATTCGGCATATTTTAGGTCTGAGTTTTGACAGCACAGTTCTCAAGGATACTGTTAACATCTTCAGAGAGTGGGCTTTGGTTGAGAGACCCTTCACTAATAGATACTAATAGACTTAGCCCTTTATTCAGGGCCTTCATTTCTTTTTCATAAAAATGTACGGTGTTAGATTGACCACCAGATCTATGTGTGACTCGTCCCTGGTTGGAGTTTGAGTTGTTGGTCTCAGGTTTTGTTCTGGGGGGTCAGACCTCCCTGTTCTTCCCATATTACTCTTTGATCTGTCTTTCTTCTGTTCCAGTTGCCACAGCATAAAAAAGGGTGTGCCACTGTGAAGAAGGGCATTTGTGTCATCTCTCGGGGAGGGGACCATATGGTGAGGGTCAAAAATACATTTGAGGTGGTTGGGGTACTGAGTATTGGATGGGATAACCCCTAAATGGTCTCTGTCCTCTACACTGGCCCCGTTTGTTCCCAGTGCTCCCATTTGAGCTACTGCTGCTCCCATCATCTGTGTCCTCATTAGATGATCAGTCCGCTCTCCAACTGTCAGTGTGAGAACCTGTTCTCTCCTTACGTTGCTTGATGTACACTTCTGTAGTGTATAGGTATACCTTTGTGTGGGCAAGTTTCTTTACATCTTTTTGCAATTTCGTAATTTTGCTCTGTGTCAGGAACTCTTTATGTCCTGATATTTCCTCATTAGCTTCCTCCGGTTTTATCTTGTATACTTCTATCTGGAGTTGTGTTTTCAAGAAGTCTTCATTGGTTTTGATTTTTATAACCAAAGTGTCAGAAAGGCGCTGCACTGTGTTTATGATCGGGATAAGCCAGTTCCTACTGCTTCTCCACTCTGTGAGGGACCAATCCTTCCTAAACTGTTTACCAACTAGGAAAATTGTAGGTTCATTCCTTGCATTTACCCTCAAGCATTTCATTATAATAGCCCCGTGTAGTATGTTTCTCACCTCCTCTCTTTTTATATTGTCTAAAGAGTCCCATCCCTTCATGTTTGCTAAGGCATGTGTTATGTTTCCCTCTGTCAACAAAGGTGGTTGTAACAAATCTGAGATGCTATATCATTTGGAAAACTGAGCCCAGTCTCTTCTGACATGATTAGATTTTCAATTCTTATTGAAATATACAACAAAAAGCTAAAGTGTGGACCGCCTGTTGGTGTGTTATCTGGCAGATTTTTTTAGGATGATCCCCCTAAAAGCTTTCTTCAATGAGAATCAGACGATCACTAAGGAAACCGGGTATACCACTCTCAAAATACATTCTTATTTGACCCCTCTGCCTCCATTCCATCTGAGATCCAAGTATTTAAACAAGCAGTCACTAATGATACCCAATTCCATAACTCTTCCACAAAAGAAGAGATAGCTCTGACCAATTTAAGGGCAAGAGAAGATGTTGTCATTAGCCCAGCTGGTAAAGGAGGAACAATAGTGATACAAACCATAGACAATTCCAGAGCAGAATGTCACACCCACCTTTCAGACAGTATAAACTATACTATTCTGATACCTGGCCCAACAAAAACCCTACAGTTAGAAAGCAAAGGTCTAGTAGAAGACGATTTAGATGAGCAAGGGATTAGTAAACCTCCCTGATGAACAAAGAACCAAAAGTACCTTTTTTTCTAAACCTTAGCCAAGATCCATAAAAACAAAACTTCAGTACTTGGACACCATATTGTATTGTGGATTGGAAATCTCATCGTACATAAAGGGTACTAAACACTTGTTCAGAATTCTCAATGAGATTATCTCCAACCCGGACACAGAATTGATCATAGGACTAGATTTGGAAGCCCTCCTTACCAGCATACCTCAAGATGAAGGCCTCAGAGTTATTGAGGAATTGCTAAGACCATGAACATGGGATTGGGCAGCATCCATAGATTTCTTTATCTCACTAGCTACACTAGCCCTAAAAAAGAATTACTTTGAATTTGAAGGTACTTTATATGAACAGAGACATAGTATTTCAATCAGAAGCTCCCATTCGCTCCCAGTATAGTTAGTCTCTATGTCCACACCTTTTTAATGCACCACATTTTGGAAAATAACCCATTCCACTGAGGGATCAGACTGTGGCGTCAATACATAAATTACATAATTATTATTTGGGAAGGTACATCAGAAAGAGCTAAAGCGTTCCTAGAGTGGTTAAACTCAAGAAATTAGATTCTAAAATTCACCATGACACTCAACAACCATGAGCTACCCTTCTTGGATCTACCCATCCAGGCATTAGAAGGCACCTTAACCACTAAGGTCTGTACAAAACGATGGAGAGACACAGCCACTTGAGGTTTGTCAATGTACACCCAAAGGCACTATGAGAACTTTTTAGTTGGATATCTCCTATGCATCAAAAGGAATTGTTTCGACCATAAGGATTTTAAGTCAGAGGCAAAAATCTTGACAGAGAAATTAAAGAATAGACACTATCCCACACATTTGAAAAGTGAAAAAACGAGCCAGATACAGTAACAGATCTTCTTTGAGCCCAACTCTTTTTAATGTCTATTTATCCCCGCTGGCTAAGGTGATCGCTCCCTACAATTTGTCTTTGGTCACCTACGCCGACGATACTCAACTTGTGGTGTCCCTATCCAGCTCCGGGGACTCGTCGCCAGCTAACCTCTCGTGCTGTATGAAAGACATCGGAGCTTAGATGGTCCAGTCTAAGCTCAAATTCAATGACAGAAAGTCAGAAGTCATTGTACTAGGCAATTCCCCCCCAGCTCTTTCGCTTCCGCTGTACTCTGAGGCTTTCAATAATCTTCCTCCCCCTAAGGACCAGGTAAAAAGCCTTGGTTTCTGGGTGGATTCTCGTCTGACTATGGATTATCAAGCAAAAAGAGTCTCCTCTATATGCTTTGGCATCTTAAGAGTTCTTAGGAAAATCTCGATTCTTCTTCCCCCTATGGCCAGAAGAATCCTCGTTCAAACTCTTATCCTCTCCCGGTTGGATTATGGGAACTCACTTTTTCTCAGCGCCCCGGCTTATGTTATAAAAAGGCTACAAACAGTCCAGAACGCAGCCGCCCGGCTTCTTGTCAATCTTCCCAGACATGTATCCGCTAAACCTGCTCTTTCCTCGCTTCATTGGCTCCCCTTCAAGCAACGTACTTATTTTAAGGCCCTATGCATTGTTCATAGAGCTCTTCAACATAAGGGCCCAATGTTCTTTAGAAAGCGGCTATGTCTTTATGTTCCTTCTCGAAGTCTGAGGTCCTCCTCCTCTCGTCTTGTGACCATCTTGAGGTCTAAGAGAGCTTGGGGGGCCAACTCCTTCCTTACCAAGGCCGCCCGTCTTTGGAATGATCTTCCTTCCGATCTACGTCAGGAACATTCAGAACTACTTTTTAGGAAAAAACTCAAGACTATTCTTTTCTGTAGGTAGCGCTCTCAACTCTCCTAGTGACAGCACCGGTCAGGTTAGGTTAGCGCTGGGATGCCTTCGGGTCACTACGCGCTTTATAAATTCTTAAACTAAACTAAACTAACAGAGATTATCTCTTAACAGACAAAGAAAGGGAGGACAGTACACATGTGACACGCATATCAACATACACTAATCTTTCGAAAAGAATGAAAAAGTAATAAATAAACATTAGGGCATCCTAAGCAGCAATAACGTCACACTGGAGAAACCGCTCTTTTCCTTCCCAAAGAACACAAGTCTAAGGAACCTGCTGGTACACACCAGACCAAGAAAAAATACACCAGGAGAGCAGAAGACACTTTGGAGCTTCCCACCAGTCATGGGACACTTTCCCCGTGGTCAATGCACAGTATGTCCACTCACAACACATGTCAAGACCTCAGACCTCGGTTTTCCTTGGGAACAAAGAAATCACATTAACTGTAACTCTAACAATGTGATTTACATGATCACCTGTCCATGTGATCTGAAATATATTGGGATGATCACAAGAAAAGTCCAGCTCAGGATAACAGAACATCACAGCACCATTAGGTGCCGCAGGAAAACAACCTGCATGACCAATCATTTCTTGACCAAAGGCCACAATGAAAATGAATTGCGATGGACAGTATGAAAAAAGATCAAGACAACCCAGAACGCTCTCAAGACCCTTACAAGTCGGGAACAAAGATGGGTTTATAGATGAATGCACATAAATAGGGCTTGAACAATGATGTCCTATGCTATCTGATCAATACACTGAAAGTAGCTGAATCCATGAGTAGGTTTGTGATTGAAAAATATGAAATGAGAATTTTCTCCCCTGAAAAAAGTGTCAGAAACATGAACGCAGGGAGGAACATGATACTAACCCTGAATATTTTCTGAGTGTTTTAAATTTCAGGAGCACAAGCCCTCTTATCTCAGTTCAACCAGAGAAACATAAACCTTGTTGACTGTTGGAGTGTTTTGACACTCGGATACACAAGCCCCCTGTTTTTCATTTTAACCAGGGAATATATACACTTCTTCATGGGGGTATTATATCAATCTGCCAATGATCATAACAAAACAGGTGGATTACACTGAGTGAGCCATTGCGGATGTTCCAGCGCTCCCGGGACAATGAGTAACCAGGAACTACATTTCCCAGCGCCCCAAAGGGAGGCATGACGCTTGTGCATCATCACACCCCACATGGATGTAGCTCCACCCACAAAGCCAGCTATGGAAGCAGAATGGGTCCTCCTTTAAAAACACCCGATCTACGCCAACTAGTTACTGGCAATGGGGCAGTTGATGGAAGGCAGGTGGCCAGTGACACGCAAACCTTGGAGTGGGGAGGAGAACCCCTCCCTCTATAACTTCTCTGTGTTTTCATTTAATTCGAGAACTATACCAGTAGGTGAGAATGGGCAATGCTAACTGTAGGAAGTTGGCTCTGTATGTGCTATTTCAAAGTAAGGAATAGCATGCACAGAGTCCAAGGGTTCCCCTTAGAGGTAAAATAGTGGTAAAAAGAGATAATACTAATGCTCTATTTTATGGTAGTGTGGTCGAGCAGTAGGCTTATCCAAGGAGTAGTGTTAAGCATTTGTTGTACATACACATAGACAATAAATGAGGTACACACACTCAGAGACAAATCCAGCCAATAGGTTTTGTATAGAAAAATATATTTTCTTAATTTATTTTAAGAACCACAGGTTCAAATTTAACATGTAATATCTTGTTTGAAAGGTATTGCAGGTAAGTACATTAGGAACTTTGAATCATTTCAATTGCATGTATACTTTTCAAGTTATTCACAAATAGCTATTTTAAAAGTGGACACAGTGCAATTTTCACAGTTCCTGGGGGAGGTAAGTTTTTGTTAGTTTTACCAGGTAAGTAAGACACTTACAGGGTTCAGTTCTTGGTCCAAGGTAGCCCACCGTTGGGGGTTCAGAGCAACCCCAAAGTTACCACACCAGCAGCTCAGGGCCGGTCAGGTGCAGAGTTCAAAGTGGTGCCCAAAACGCATAGGCTTCAATGGAGAGAAGGGGGTGCCCCGGTTCCAGTCTGCCAGCAGGTAAGTACCCGCGTCTTCGGAGGGCAGACCAGGGGGGTTTTGTAGGGCACCGGGGGGGACCCAAGCCCACACAGAAATTTCACCCTCAGCGGCGCGGGTGCGGCCGGGAGCAGTGTTAGAACAAGCGTCGGGTTCGCAATGGAAGTCAATGAGAGATCAAGGGATCTCTTCAGCGCTGCAGGCAGGCAAGGGGGGGCTTCCACGGGGAAACCTCCACTTGGGCAAGGGAGAGGGACTCCTGGGGGTCACTTCTGCAGTGAAAGTCCGGTCCTTCAGGTCCTGGGGGCTGCGGGTGCAGGGTCTTTTCCAGGAGTCGGGACTTAGGTTTCAGAGAGTCGCGGTCAGGGGAAGCCTCGGGATTCCCTCTGCAGGCGGCGCTGTGGGGGCTCAGGGGGGACAGGTTTTGGTACTCACAGTCGTAGAGTAGTCCGGGGGTCCTCCCTGAGGTGTTGGTTCTCCACCAGCCGAGTCGGGGTCGCCGTGTGCAGTGTTGCAAGTCTCACGCTTCTTGCGGGGAGATTGCAGGGTTCTTTAAAGCTGCTCCTTTGGATAAAGTTGCAGTCTTTTTGGAGCAGGTCCGCTGTCCTCGGGAGTTTCTTGTCGTCGTCGAAGCAGGGCAGTCCTCAGAGGATTCAGAGGTCGCTGGTCCCTTTGGAAGGCGTTGCTGGAGCAGAGTTCTTTGGAAGGCAGGAGACAGGCCGGTGAGTTTCTGGAGCCAAGGCAGTTGTTGTCTTCTGGTCTTCCTCTGCAGGGGTTTTCAGCTAGGCAGTCCTTCTTCTTGTTGTTGCAGGAATCTCAAATCTTAGGTTCAGGGAAGCCCTTAAATACTACATTTAAGGGCGTGTTTAGGTCTGGGGGGTTAGTAGCCAATGGCTACTAGCCCTGAGGGTGGGTACACCCTCTTTGTGCCTCCTCCCAAGGGGAGGGGGTCACATCCCTAATCCTATTGGGGGAATCCTCCATCTGCAAGATGGAGGATTTCTAAAAGTTAGAGTCACCTCAGCTCAGGACACCTTAGGGGCTGTCCTAACTGGCCAGTGACTCCTCCTTGTTATTCTCATTATTTCTCCTGGACTTGCCGCCAAAAGTGTGGGCTGGGTCCAGGAGGCGGGCATCTCCACTAGCTGGAGTGCCCTGGGGCATTGTAACACGAAGCTTGAGCCTTTGAAGCTCACTGCTAGGTGTTACAGTTCCTGCAGGGGGGAGGTGTGAAGCACCTCCACCCAGAGCAGGCTTTGTTTCTGTCCTCAGAGAGCACAAAGGCTCTCACCGCATGAGGTCAGACACTCGTCTCTCAGCAGCAGGCTGGCACAGACCAGTCAGTCCTGCACTGAACAATTGGGTAAAATACAGGGGGTATCTCTAAGATGCCCTCTGTGTGCATTTTTTAATAAATCCAACACTGGCATCAGTGTGGGTTTATTATTCTGAGAAGTTTGATACTAAACTTCCCAGTATTCAGTGTAGCCATTATGGAGCTGTGGAGTTCGTTTTTGACAGACTCCCAGCCCATATACTCTTATGGCTACCCTTCACTTACAATGTCTAAGGTTTTGCTTAGACACTGTAGGGGCATAGTGCTCATGCACATATGCCCTCACCTGTGGTATAGTGCACCCTGCCTTAGGGCTGTAAGGCCTACTAGAGGGGTGACTTACCTATGCCACAGGCAGTGGGAGGTTGGCATGGCACCCTGAGGGGAGTGCCATGTCGACTTAGTCATTTTCTCCCCATCAGCACACACAAGCTGGTAAGCAGTGTGTCTGTGCTGAGTGAGGGGTCCCTAGGGTGGCATAAGACATGCTGCAGCCCTTAGAGACCTTCCCTGGCATCAGGGCCCTTGGTACCAGGGGTACCAGTTACAAGGGACTTACCTAGGTGCCAGGGTTGTGCCAATTGTGTTAACAATGGTACATTTTAGGTGAAAGAACACTGGTGCTGGGGCCTGGTTAGCAGGGTCCCAGCACACTTCTCAGTCAAGTCAGCATCAGTATCAGGCAAAAAGTGGGGGGTAACTGCAACAGGGAGCCATTTCTTTACACAAGCCCCCCCCAGCCCACAGGCCAGGAGACTCAGCCAAAGCTGGGAGAGTCTTCCTAGTCTGTCAGGCGAGGAAGAGTAGAGGAAATAGGCTGGTTTGTTGCAGGGCCTACTCTGCCTTACATCCTCCTGTTCAGGTCATTCCCTCTGGGGAACTGACCCACTTCCACAGTGATAGGACCTAGTCTGAACTGCCTCTTGTCTGTGCTTTTTATGTCTTCACCCATTCTCTCTATTTTGGGGTTAGAGGTATCCACCTCTGCTAATCTTATCTTAGCCAGGGTCACCCCTAGCTTACCCAAAGAGGTTACCCAGAGCTGGAGTAACCCCACCATGACCAACAGGGTCAGGGGGCCTAACTTGCTATTTGGCATGGGGTCAGACCACCATGCCAAGGATAGTGCAGCCATAAAGGCTAACACCCAGCAGAGGCCACTGACAGCTAGCAGTGCCCAGAACCACACCTTTAGCTCTTCACCTACAAGGGAAGGGGCTAAGTTACAGGCTTCTTTGGGTTCAGGGTGCCTGTCTGCTGTATTAGAGTGGGGGGTTACCACATCTTGTAGTAAACACCCTTCTTCCACTCTTTCTTCTGTTAGCTGAGGAGCCACCCACTCAGGCTTAACAGTTGCCTGACTAGCCAGGACTTCTTGTGGGTCAGGTTGGACTTTATCAGAGCCACTTTTGGAGTTCTCCCCTACTGGAGCAGAATCTCCTTGGCTTGCTGGAACCTTGGCTAAAGGTTGTCCACCTTTCCTACTCTGTTTCCTTTTCTTTTTCTTCTGGGGCCTACTTGCATTTACTGCAGAGGCAGGCACTCCAGAATCCTTGGGAGAGGACTGGCACTGGACCAGTTCCTCTCTTGGGCTCTGACTAACCTCTGGGTAGTCATTTCCAAGGAGACAATCAAGGGGGAGGTCTGTACTGACTACCACCCTTCTCCAGCTAAAAGTCCCACCCACTTCTATGGGCACAAAAGCCATAGGCCTATCAGTGACCCTGACTGGGCTAACTCTTACTCTGGCCATCTCACCTGGGATGTACTGGTTTGAGAACACCAGCCTGTCATGCACAATAGTGTGACTGGCACAAGTGTCTCTCAGGGCAGTGGCTGGGATTCCATTCACCAGTAGGTGGTGGAAGTGTCTACTTCCCTCTGGAATCTCCAACTCACCTTTTGGGCCCTTTTTCCAGTTGAAGGCTATGAAGACCTCCTCATCTGAGGAGTCATCCCCAATGGCTACACTGGTCACCCCTGGGATTTTGCTAGGGGGTTTGTTTTTGGGACAAGAAGTGTCCTTGGTGTGGTGCCCTGTCTGTTTACAGTTATGGCACCATGCCTTAGTGGCATCCCAGGTCTTACCCTGGTACCCACCTTTGTTTTGGGTTGTGTCTCGGGACCCACCCACCTGTTCTGGTTTTTGGGGGCCTACAGAGGACTCTTTTTCTTTGTTTCTAGTGTCACCCACTTTCTCCTGGGGAGGCTTTGTAACCCCTTTCTTTTGGTCACCCCCAGTGGAAGTTTTGGTTACCCTAGTCTTGACCCAGTGGTCTGCCTTCTTTCCCAATTCTTGGGGAGAAATTGGACCTAGGTCTACCAGATACTGATGCAACTTTTCATTGAAGCAGTTACTTAAAATGTGTTCTTTCATAAACAAATTATAAAGCCCAACATAGTCATGCACTTCATTTCCAGTTACCCAACCATCCAGTGTTTTCACTGAGTAGTCAACATAATCAACCCAGGTCTGGCTCGCGGATTTTTGAGCCCCCCTGAATCTAATCCTATACTCCTCAGTGGAGAATCCAAAGCCCTCAATCAGGGTACCCTTCATGAGGTCATAAGATTCTGCATCTTTTTTAGAGAGTGTGAGGAGTCTATCCCTACACTTTCCTGTGAACATTTCCCAAAGGAGAGCACCCCAGTGAGATTTGTTCACTTTTCTGGTTTCACAAGCCCTCTCAAAAGCTGTGAACCATTTGGTGATGTCATCACCATCTTCATATTTAGTTACAATCCCTTTGGGGATTTTCAACATGTCAGGAGAATCTCTGACCCTAGTTATGTTGCTGCCACCATTGATGGGTCCTAGGCCCATCTCTTGTCTTTCCCTTTCTATGGCTTGGATCTGTTTTTCCAAAGCCAATCTTTTGGCCATCCTGGCTAACTGGATGTCCTCTTCACTGGAGTTATCCTCAGTGATTTCAGAGAGGCTGGACCCTCCTGTGAGGGAGCCAGCATCTCTGACTATTATTTTTGGAGTCAGGGCTTGAGAAGCCCTGTTCTCCCTAGATAGGACTGGTGGAGGGGATTCTTCCTCCAGTTCACTATCATCCTCCTCTGTGTTATCCACAGAGGGGTTGGCTCTATCATACTCTGCCAACAGCTCCTGGAGCTGTACTTTGGTAGGTCTGGAGCCCATTGTTATTTTTCTTATGTTACAGAGTGACCTTAGCTCTTTCATCTGGAGATGGAGGTAAGGTGTGGTGTCGAGTTCCACCACATTCATCTCTGTACTAGACATTATTCTTCTAAAAGTTGGAATGCTTTTAAGAATCTAAAACTAGTTCTAGAATCTAATTCAAACTTTTAAACTCTAAAAGAAATGCTAACAGGGACTAACACAAGGCCCTAGCAGGACTTTAAAGAATTTAGAAAACTTTTCAAATTGTAAAAATCAATTTCTAATGACAATTTTGGAATTTGTCGTGTGATCAGGTATTGGCTGAGTAGTCCAGCAAATGCAAAGTCTTGTACCCCACCGCTGATCCACCAATGTAGGAAGTTGGCTCTGTATGTGCTATTTCAAAGTAAGGAATAGCATGCACAGAGTCCAAGGGTTCCCTTTAGAGGTAAAATAGTGGTAAAAAGAGATAATACTAATGCTCTATTTTGTGGTAGTGTGGTCGAGCAGTAGGCTTATCCAAGGAGTAGTGTTAAGCATTTGTTGTACATACACATAGACAATAAATGAGGTACACACACTCAGAGACAAATCCAGCCAATAGGTTTTGTATAGAAAAATATATTTTCTTAGTTTATTTTAAGAACCACAGGTTCAAATTTAACATGTAATATCTTGTTTGAAAGGTATTGCAGGTAAGTACATTAGGAAATTTGAATCATTTCAATTGCATGTATACTTTTCAAGTTATTCACAAATAGCTATTTTAAAAGTGGACACAGTGCAATTTTCACAGTTCCTGGGGAGGTAAGTTTTTGTTAGTTTTACCAGGTAAGTAAGACACTTACAGGGTTCAGTTCTTGGTCCAAGGTAGCCCACCGTTGGGGGTTCAGAACAACCCCAAAGTTACCACACCAGCAGCTCAGGGCCGGTCAGGTGCAGAGTTCAAAGTGGTGCCCAAAACGCATAGGCTTCAATGGAGAGAAGGGGGTGCCCCGGTTCCAGACTGCCAGCAGGTAAGTACCCGCGTCTTCGGAGGGCAGACCAGGGGGGTTTTGTAGGGCACCGGGGGGGACACAAGCCCACACAGAAATTTCACCCTCAGCGGCGCGGGGGCGGCCGGGTGCAGTGTTAGAACAAGCGTCGGGTTCGCAATGGAAGTCAATGAGAGATCAAGGGATCTCTTCAGCGCTGCAGGCAGGCAAGGGGGGGCTTCCACGGGGAAACCTCCACTTGGGCAAGGGAGAGGGACTCCTGGGGGTCACTTCTGCAGTGAAAGTCCGGTCCTTCAGGTCCTGGGGGCTGCGGGTGCAGGGTCTTTTCCATGCGTCAGGACTTAGGTTTCAGAGAGTCGCGGTCAGGGGAAGCCTCGGGATTCCCTCTGCAGGCGGCACTGTGGGGGCTCAGGGGGGACAGGTTTTGGTACTCACAGTCGTAGAGTAGTCCGGGGGTCCTCCCTGAGGTGTTGGTTCTCCACCAACCGAGTCGGGGTCGCCGGGTGCAGTGTTGCAAGTCTCACGCTTCTTGCGGGGAGATTGCAGGGTTCTTTAAAGCTGCTCCTTTGGATAAAGTTGCAGTCTTTTTGGAGCAGGTCCGCTGTCCTCGGGAGTTTCTTGTCGTCGTCGAAGCAGGGCAGTCCTCAGAGGATTCAGAGGTCGCTGGTCCCTTTGGAAGGCGTTGCTGGAGCAGAGTTCTTTGGAAGGCAGGAGACAGGCCGGTGAGTTTCTGGAGCCAAGGCAGTTGTTGTCTTCTGGTCTTCCTCTGCAGGGGTTTTCAGCTAGGCAGTCCTTCTTCTTGTTGTTGCAGGAATCTCAAATCTTAGGTTCAGGGAAGCCCTTAAATACTAAATTTAAGGGCGTGTTTAGGTCTGGGGGGTTAGTAGCCAATGGCTACTAGCCCTGAGGGTGGGTACACCCTCTTTGTGCCTCCTCCCAAGGGGAGGGGGTCACATCCCTAATCCTATTGGGGGAATCCTCCATCTGCAAGATGGAGGATTTCTAAAAGTTAGAGTCACCTCAGCTCAGGACACCTTAGGGGCTGTCCTAACTGGCCAGTGACTCCTCCTTGTTATTCTCATTATTTCTCCTGGACTTGCCGCCAAAAGTGTGGGCTGGGTCCAGGAGGCGGGCATCTCCACTAGCTGGAGTGCCCTGGGGCATTGTAACACGAAGCTTGAGCCTTTGAAGCTCACTGCTAGGTGTTACAGTTCCTGCAGGGGGGGGGGTGTGAAGCACCTCCACCCAGAGCAGGCTTTGTTTCTGTCCTCAGAGAGCACAAAGGCTCTCACCGCATGAGGTCAGACACTCGTCTCTCAGCAGCAGGCTGGCACAGACCAGTCAGTCCTGCACTGAACAATTGGGTAAAATACAGGGGGTATCTCTAAGATGCCCTCTGTGTGCATTTTTTAATAAATCCAACACTGGCATCAGTGTGGGTTTATTATTCTGAGAAGTTTGATACTAAACTTCCCAGTATTCAGTGTAGCCATTATGGAGCTGTTGAGTTCGTTTTTGACAGACTCCCAGCCCATATACTCTTATGGCTACCCTGCACTTACAATGTCTAAGGTTTTGCTTAGACACTGTAGGGGCACCACCTGTGGTATAGTGCACCCTGCCTTAGGGCTGTAAGGCCTACTAGAGGGGTGACTTACCTATGCCACAGGCAGTGGGAGGTTGGCATGGCACCCTGAGGGGAGTGCCATGTCGACTTAGTCATTTTCTCCCCATCAGCACACACAAGCTGGTAAGCAGTGTGTCTGTGCTGAGTGAGGGGTCCCTAGGGTGGCATAAGACATGCTGCAGCCCTTAGAGACCTTCCCTGGCATCAGGGCCCTTGGTACCAGGGGTACCAGTTACAAGGGACTTACCTAGGTGCCAGGGTTGTGCCAATTGTGGAAACAATGGTACATTTTAGGTGAAAGAACACTGGTGCTGGGGCCTGGTTAGCAGGGTCCCAGCACCCTTCTCAGTCAAGTCAGCATCAGTATCAGGCAAAAAGTGGGGGGTAACTGCAACAGGGAGCCATTTCTTTACACAAGCCCCCCCCAGCCCACAGGCCAGGAGACTCAGCCAAAGCTGGGAGAGTCTTCCTAGTCTGTCAGGCGAGGAAGAGTAGAGGAAATAGGCTGGTTTGTTGCAGGGCCTACTCTGCCTTACATCCTCCTGTTCAGGTCATTCCCTCTGGGGAACTGACCCACTTCCACAGTGATAGGACCTAGTCTGAACTGCCTCTTGTCTGTGCTTTTTATGTCTTCACCCATTCTCTCTATTTTGGGGTTAGAGGTATCCACCTCTGCTAATCTTATCTTAGCCAGGGTCACCCCTAGCTTACCCAAAGAGGTTACCCAGAGCTGGAGTAACCCCACCATGACCAACAGGGTCAGGGGGCCTAACTTGCTATTTGGCATGGGGTCAGACCACCATGCCAAGGATAGTGCAGCCATAAAGGCTAACACCCAGCAGAGGCCACTGACAGCTATCAGTGCCCAGAACCACACCTTTAGCTCTTCACCTACAAGGGAAGGGGCTAAATTACAGGCTTCTTTGGGTTCAGGGTGCCTGTCTGCTGTATTAGAGTGGGGGGTTACCACATCTTGTAGTAAACACCCTTCTTCCACTCTTTCTTCTGTTAGCTGAGGAGCCACCCACTCAGGCTTAACAGTTGCCTGACTAGCCAGGACTTCTTGTGGGTCAGGTTGGACTTTATCAGAGCCACTTTTGGAGTTCTCCCCTACTGGAGCAGAATCTCCTTGGCTTGCTGGAACCTTGGCTAAAGGTTGTCCACCTTTCCTACTCTGTTTCCTTTTCTTTTTCTTCTGGGGCCTACTTGCATTTACTGCAGAGGCAGGCACTCCAGAATCCTTGGGAGAGGACTGGCACTGGACCAGTTCCTCTCTTGGGCTCTGACTAACCTCTGGGTATTCATTTCCAAGGAGACAATCAAGGGGGAGGTCTGTACTGACTACCACCCTTCTCCAGCTAAAAGTCCCACCCACTTCTATGGGCACAAAAGCCACAGGCCTATCAGTGACCCTGACTGGGCTAACTCTTACTCTGGCCATCTCACCTGGGATGTACTGGTTTGAGAACACCAGCCTGTCATGCACAATAGTGTGACTGGCACAAGTGTCTCTCAGGGCAGTGGCTGGGATTCCATTCACCAGTAGGTGGTGGAAGTGTCTACTTCCCTCTGGAATCTCCAACTCACCTTTTGGGCCCTTTTTCCAGTTGAAGGCTATGAAGACCTCCTCATCTGAGGAGTCATCCCCAATGGCTACACTGGTCACCCCTGGGATTTTGCTAGGGGGTTTGTTTTTGGGACAAGAAGTGTCCTTGGTGTGGTGCCCTGTCTGTTTACAGTTATGGCACCATGCCTTAGTGGCATCCCAGGTCTTACCCTGGTACCCACCTTTGTTTTGGGTTGTGTCTCGGGACCCACCCACCTGTTCTGGTTTTTGGGGGCCTACAGAGGACTCTTTTTCTTTGTTTCTAGTGTCACCCACTTTCTCCTGGGGAGGCTTTGTAACCCCTTTCTTTTGGTCACCCCCAGTGGAAGTTTTGGTTACCCTAGTCTTGACCCAGTGGTCTGCCTTCTTTCCCAATTCTTGGGGAGAAATTGGACCTAGGTCTACCAGATACTGATGCAACTTTTCATTGAAGCAGTTACTTAAAATGTGTTCTTTCATAAACAAATTATAAAGCCCAACATAGTCATGCACTTCATTTCCAGTTACCCAACCATCCAGTGTTTTCACTGAGTAGTCAACATAATCAACCCAGGTCTGGCTCGCGGATTTTTGAGCCCCCCTGAATCTAATCCTATACTCCTCAGTGGAGAATCCAAAGCCCTCAATCAGGGTACCCTTCATGAGGTCATAAGATTCTGCATCTTTTTTAGAGAGTGTGAGGAGTCTATCCCTACACTTTCCTGTGAACATTTCCCAAAGGAGAGCACCCCAGTGAGATTTGTTCACTTTTCTGGTTTCACAAGCCCTCTCAAAAGCTGTGAACCATTTGGTGATGTCATCACCATCTTCATATTTAGTTACAATCCCTTTGGGGATTTTCAACATGTCAGGAGAATCTCTGACCCTAGTTATGTTGCTGCCACCATTGATGGGTCCTAGGCCCATCTCTTGTCTTTCCCTTTCTATGGCTAGGATCTGTTTTTCCAAAGCCAATCTTTTGGCCATCCTGGCTAACTGGATGTCCTCTTCACTGGAGTTATCCTCAGTGATTTCAGAGAGGCTGGACCCTCCTGTGAGGGAGCCAGCATCTCTGACTATTATTTTTGGAGTCAGGGCTTGAGAAGCCCTGTTCTCCCTAGATAGGACTGGTGGAGGGGATTCTTCCTCCAGTTCACTATCATCCTCCTCTGTGTTATCCACAGAGGGGTTGGCTCTATCATACTCTGCCAACAGCTCCTGGAGCTGTACTTTGGTAGGTCTGGAGCCCATTGTTATTTTTCTTATGTTACAGAGTGACCTTAGCTCTTTCATCTGGAGATGGAGGTAAAGTGTGGTGTCGAGTTCCACCACATTCATCTCTGTACTAGACATTATTCTTCTAAAAGTTGGAATGCTTTTAAGAATCTAAAACTAGTTCTAGAATCTAATTCAAACTTTTAAACTCTAAAAGAAATGCTAACAGGGACTAACACAAGGCCCTAGCAGGACTTTAAAGAATTTAGAAAACTTTTCAAATTGCAAAAATCAATTTCTAATGACAATTTTGGAATTTGTCGTGTGATCAGGTATTGGCTGAGTAGTCCCGCAAATGCAAAGTCTTGTACCCCACCGCTGATCCACCAATGTAGGAAGTTGGCTCTGTATGTGCTATTTCAAAGTAAGGAATAGCATGCACAGAGTCCAAGGGTTCCCTTTAGAGGTAAAATAGTGGTAAAAAGAGATAATACTAATGCTCTATTTTGTGGTAGTGTGGTCGAGCAGTAGGCTTATCCAAGGAGTAGTGTTAAGCATTTGTTGTACATACACATAGACAATAAATGAGGTACACACACTCAGAGACAAATCCAGCCAATAGGTTTTGTATAGAAAAATATCTTTTCTTAGTTTATTTTAAGAACCACAGGTTCAAATTTAACATGTAATATCTTGTTTGAAAGGTATTGCAGGTAAGTACATTAGGAAATTTGAATCATTTCAATTGCATGTATACTTTTCAAGTTATTCACAAATAGCTATTTTAAAAGTGGACACAGTGCAATTTTCACAGTTCCTGGGGGAGGTAAGTTTTTGTTAGTTTTACCAGGTAAGTAAGACACTTACAGGGTTCAGTTCTTGGTCCAAGGTAGCCCACCGTTGGGGGTTCAGAACAACCCCAAAGTTACCACACCAGCAGCTCAGGGCCGGTCAGGTGCAGAGTTCAAAGTGGTGCCCAAAACGCATAGGCTTCAATGGAGAGAAGGGGGTGCCCCGGTTCCAGACTGCCAGCAGGTAAGTACCCGCGTCTTCGGAGGGCAGACCAGGGGGGTTTTGTAGGGCACCGGGGGGGACACAAGCCCACACAGAAATTTCACCCTCAGCGGCGCGGGGGCGGCCGGGTGCAGTGTTAGAACAAGCGTCGGGTTCGCAATGGAAGTCAATGAGAGATCAAGGGATCTCTTCAGCGCTGCAGGCAGGCAAGGGGGGGCTTCCACGGGGAAACCTCCACTTGGGCAA
Organism: Pleurodeles waltl; assembly: GCF_031143425.1. Lineage (NCBI taxonomy): Eukaryota > Metazoa > Chordata > Amphibia > Caudata > Salamandridae > Pleurodeles > Pleurodeles waltl. The sequence goes on along the minus strand of NC_090440.1, from coordinate 1,639,885,318 downwards.
GGGAGAGGGACTCCTGGGGGTCACTTCTGCAGTGAAAGTCCGGTCCTTCAGGTCCTGGGGGCTGCGGGTGCAGGGTCTTTTCCATGCGTCGGGACTTAGGTTTCAGAGAGTCGCGGTCAGGGGAAGCCTCGGGATTCCCTCTGCAGGCGGCGCTGTGGGGGCTCAGGGGGGACAGGTTTTGGTACTCACAGTCGTAGAGTAGTCCGGGGGTCCTCCCTGAGGTGTTGGTTCTCCACCAACCGAGTCGGGGTCGCCGGGTGCAGTGTTGAAAGTCTCACGCTTCTTGCGGGGAGATTGCAGGGTTCTTTAAAGCTGCTCCTTTGGATAAAGTTGCAGTCTTTTTGGAGCAGGTCCGCTGTCCTCTGGAGTTTCTTGTCGTCGTCGAAGCAGGGCAGTCCTCAGAGGATTCAGAGGTCGCTGGTCCCTTTGGAAGGCGTCGCTGGAGCAGAGTTCTTTGGAAGGCAGGAGACAGGCCGGTGAGTTTCTGGAGCCAAGGCAGTTGTTGTCTTCTGGTCTTCCTCTGCAGGGGTTTTCAGCTAGGCAGTCCTTCTTCTTGTTGTTGCAGGAATCTCAAATCTTAGGTTCAGGGAAGCCCTTAAATACTAAATTTAAGGGCGTGTTTAGGTCTGGGGGGTTAGTAGCCAATGGCTACTAGCCCTGAGGGTGGGTACACCCTCTTTGTGCCTCCTCCCAAGGGGAGGGGGTCACATCCCTAATCCTATTGGGGGAATCCTCCATCTGCAAGATGGAGGATTTCTAAAAGTTAGAGTCACCTCAGCTCAGGACACCTTAGGGGCTGTCCTGACTGGCCAGTGACTCCTCCTTGTTATTCTCATTATTTCTCCTGGACTTGCCGCCAAAAGTGGGGGCTGGGTCCAGGAGGCGGGCATCTCCACTAGCTGGAGTGCCCTGGGGCATTGTAACACGAAGCTTGAGCCTTTGAAGCTCACTGCTAGGTGTTACAGTTCCTGCAGGGGGGAGGTGTGAAGCACCTCCACCCAGAGCAGGCTTTGTTTCTGTCCTCAGAGAACACAAAGGCTCTCACCGCATGAGGTCAGACACTCGTCTCTCAGCAGCAGGCTGGCACAGACCAGTCAGTCCTGCACTGAACAATTGGGTAAAATACAGGGGGTATCTCTAAGATGCCCTCTGTGCGCATTTTTTAATAAATCCAACACTGGCATCAGTGTGGGTTTATTATTCTGAGAAGTTTGATACTAAACTTCCCAGTATTCAGTGTAGCCATTATGGAGCTGTGGAGTTCGTTTTTGACAGACTCCCAGCCCATATACTCTTATGGCTACCCTGCACTTACAATGTCTAAGGTTTTGCTTAGACACTGTAGGGGCATAGTGCTCATGCACATATGCCCTCACCTGTGGTATAGTGCACCCTGCCTTAGGGCTGTAAGGCCTACTAGAGGGGTGACTTACCTATGCCACAGGCAGTGGGAGGTTGGCATGGCACCCTGAGGGGAGTGCCATGTCGACTTAGTCATTTTCTCCCCATCAGCACACACAAGCTGGCAAGCAGTGTGTCTGTGCTGAGTGAGGGGTCCCTAGGGTGGCATAAGACATGCTGCAGCCCTTAGAGACCTTCCCTGGCATCAGGGCCCTTGGTACCAGGGGTACCAGTTACAAGGGACTTACCTAGGTGCCAGGGTTGTGCCAATTGTGGAAACAATGGTACATTTTAGGTGAAAGAACACTGGTGCTGGGGCCTGGTTAGCAGGGTCCCAGCACACTTCTCAGTCAAGTCAGCATCAGTATCAGGCAAAAAGTGGGGGGTAACTGCAACAGGGAGCCATTTCTTTACACTAACCAACTCCAATTTACATCTCATTAGAGTGTGAATATAGGGACGTGTCCCACCAGCCCGTATCAGGTGAGTGGAGACATCTTGGAGGGTAAGAGCAATTACTTTAAATGAACTTGACATTTTTATGTGACGTTTCATTAGACACAAACAAGGGTGAGTAACCTCAACATGTGTGTTTTTTATTTATGTATCTATGTTTTGTGCACTGTGGAAACACTGGTGTGAATGTTTGTCAGGGAAAAACTTTCCTTCCCTCACTTGAGAGCATGACTGCAGCATGTATACATGTGACTTTACAGTGTGCATCTCTCACATCCTACAGATGGAAATGGCATGACATAGCATGTATAAAAAGGATATAAATAAATAAATCCATGTATTTCTCAGGTGATTCAGAGCTAAAAAGATTTTCTGTATTATCTTGTTTCTTATATATGTTGTCCTCACCTTTTTGACACTGCAGCAAGACACAAATCCATACCTCCAGACCAAAGGCCGAGGCAAGCAGGCCAGCCTTGCACATTGCATGTTTTGTCCATGTTCTACACATTTGACTAACAACAAATGACTGTTGGACATATTCAGCCTACTCAGAACTATGACAATAATACTGAAATAATAGGGTTTGATTCTTAGTCCTGATGAAAGCCTAGGACACCGTGACAGCTGTGAGAAGGGACTGAAACATGCTGACTTCTTTATAGGGTATGGGCATAGTAACCCCTCCCCAATTAAACAGACTTTTTAAACATTTTAATCTTGCCAGTGGTACCAAAAATAAAGGGAAACTGGGGTAACCACTGGGTATTTTGACATATACTCCCGCTTGATCTAGAGCTTTATCAAGAGAGCTTCCTGCGACCCGATGATGACGCCTTGACACCAATACGGTGCGTGAGGGTTCAAAATAAAAACACTGAATATTTCTTCAGGCAAACCAATACAAGGCCATCAATTTTTAAAATAATCACTGCTCTCTGGGTGGTAGGATACGTTAGTTGATAGTGAGTCGTAAGGGAGATAGTATCCTACAGGTCCCAGTTATGAAAATGTTCTCTCTCCCCTCTTACACGAAAGTAGTGTGACATTTAATTTTTAAGCTCATAATATATTGGGGACAGGAACAAATCTTTGGAAATGTCATCACCAAGGAAGCCTCCAATGTGCATATTACCTATAATGGGCAGATGTGTATAGTTCGGAAAACCTCAGTCTTTTGAATTAAATGCAATTGACATCATTGGTTTCTAGATTCTACAAAATTAACTTCAAGGACTGATTAGCAAACATTAAGCTTCCCGTAGCAGAATAAGGGGTTGATGTTTTTAGAATGGAGAGATCAGTGGGAAGTGGAGATCATACTGAAACGCAGATCAAAAGAAAAAGTATTGTTAGTGAAAAATGTGAAGAATGTTGAATGGATTGAAAGATCATTTCCCAAACTTTCTGCAGATAAATTGGCTAAACTTAAGAATTTCTACTGTCGAATTAGGCTTCAGTAGGGTTTTGTTTCTGTGAAACAAAAGATTAGAGTGCCTATGAGTGTGAGATCTGATTTGAAAGTTACATTGTGCAAACTGATGCAATAAGACATAACCGAAGAAACGGAATCATCTGAATGGGTTTTGCATATAGTTTTAACCAAAAAAGGGATACAAACTTGAGGTTGTGTATCATTTTAAACTCTCTAAATGCTAATATAGTGGTGGATCGTCACACCTTGCCAAACATGAATGAATCACTTACCACTTTAGAAGGTTCAAATGTTTTTGAACTTTAGAATTAAGATCTGCAAATCATCAGATAGAATGTTTGCCTGAATCCAAGGCATTAACTGCAGTTATTACAACAAATTGCCTTTTTTAATAGCAAAATGTATTGATACTGATGAAGACATTTGCAAGAATGTTGGAAATAAGGATCTGAATACTGAGATGGAGTATGTGAGAAGGTTGGCCTCAATCAAATACATTCATGCTGGGTGTATGTGTTACCACAAAGTGGATGAAGAATCAAAAGTAGAAAGTATGACTGTGTACGGTATGGTATATATATGGAGCAAACCTGGCCTAAAGGCAATGGTGTGCTATGCATGGTCAGAAACAAGCATAAAGTCAACAAGTAGGATAAAGAGAGATGGTGTGGGCAGATATATGCTACAACATATTCAGCATTCAGCAGAGGAGTCCTCCTATACATTCAGCCCGGGGTCCCCTTCCAAAAAACAAATGAAATAATAGACCAAGAGGGTCGCTATGTTTTGATCTCTGATGGGTTAGAGGGCAGAGACATCACAATAGGGGGGGTTTATGCAACTAGTCAGGAACAGGGATCCTTCTTGGCGTTGTTTTCGCATACACTAGGGCCACAACTCACACAGGCAACTATTATCGGAGGAGACTTCAATTGTGCCTCTAACACAGAACTCGATAGATCGCACACCCCACTGCTGCGCTTCCCTACACATTGGTCGGCTGAGGCGTTCACAGACTGGCAACCACACTTGGGCTTCATAGACTCTCGGAGGCATTTACATCCCAGAGAATGGGATTACTCCTTTTATTCAAGCCTACATGATCTACATGTCCGACTGGACGTTTTCTTGGCATCTCCAGAAGTCAATAGAAAAACCCACACTGCAGAGTACCTCTGCCCATGGTTTCAGATCATAATCCTTTATTGCTTACTTTAGCGTGGCACAGGGAGCACCCTCGAATACCTGATTGGCGGCTCAGAGTGGAAACACTAGAAGATGGTGCCTTCCGGCAGTCAATTGGCAAGAGGATTCAAACTTATTTTGAGAATAAGGGAACTGCGTCTTCTCGCACACTGGAATGGGAGGCCTTCAAAACAGTAATCAGGGGTCAGTGCCTAACTGGGGTAATGAGGGGTCAAGAAGACCCTTGAGAGGGAAATTGGGGACAGTGAAGGAAGACTCAGAGGGCTGGAATGGAAGAGACCAGGAGCCCCGGAAATATCCCTCTTATTTACAGAGGCTAAGGAAAAGGTTGCAGTAGCAATTGAATGACTGAGGTGTTTTAATCATAAAAACAACATGAACTGAATGCATGCAGAGGGGTGCAAAGTGGGGGCTCTTCTGGTATGGCTCCCGACCCCTCTCTGACAGCACTCACTAGTGATGGAGATAGTGGACGAATGGGGGGCCCGGCTATCCTGGCAAGGGGAAATAAATACCTGATTTACAGATTATTATTCCTTGTTATATGCTTCCCCGGCGGAGGACATATCTCACGTTCAGCTAAGGAACATGAGCTGGAGGAGCTTCAACTTCCCCAGTTAGAGGAGGCAGACCATCAGGAACTGGGTCACGCAATTTCCCCCCTAGAAATTAACGCAGCAGTAAAGGCAATGGCAAGGGGCAAAGTGCCGGGGGCAGACGGACTCCAGGTTGAATTTTACAGCACATATAAGGAGTTACTAGCTCCTCAATTTAGTGCACTCTATTCGGAGGTGCTGAAGACGGGAACACTGCCCCCTTCCACAAATGAAGCTGAAGTTATACCACTCTTACAGCCCGGGCGCCCTGCAACAGATGTGCGATCATACTGTCCTTTATCCATGCTGAACATGGATTACAAAATTTCAAGTAGGATCCTAGCCACGCGCCTTCTACCCTACATACCATGTAAATTCATCTGGATCTGACCAGATTAATTCCCTGCCATAGTACCGCAATTAACATTAGACGCTTGATCTCCGTCCTTCAACATGAATCTCCAGACTTGCAGAAAGAAGTGATTATAGCGGTTGACATAGAGAAAGCCTTCGGTAGTCTCAGATAGGACTAATTATACGAAGTGATGGAGCGTATGGGATTAGGACAGGGCTTTATACTATACACAAATCCAATGGCTCGTGTCCGGACAGGTCGTACGATATCAGAGCCTTATGCGGTGGGCAGGGGGACCAGACAAGGTTGCCCTCTCTCACCCCTATTATTTGCCATAGCAATAGAGCCTCTGGTGCAAGCTTCTACAACGGGTGACTACTTCAAAGGGTTAAGTATTGAGGGTCGAACTTACAGAATAGCGCTTTATGGGGAAGATATGGTGCTCTTCTTACACAATGCGGAAGCAGAATTGACAGGTGCGATGGAGCTGCTATTGAGGTTCGGAGACCTCTCTGGGCTACGTATTAGCTACCAAAAATCCCATATTTTCCTGCTGCGAAAAGGCACTCCTCCAGTGTGGAACACGTGGGGTCTTATGTGGGTTGCCTCCACCTTTCGATACCTGGGAGTACAAATATACCACAAGCCTGAGGATCTACTAGAGGGTAATGTGGGTCGGACAATTCAGAGGTTAGAAGCACATGTCCTGTTCTGGAAAACAAGTCCATTGTCGGTGGCAGGGCGGACTGCACTGATTAAAATGGTGGCCCTGTCCAGATTAATGTACTATTTTTCAACTTTACCATTAATGTTTTCTCGCTCCCTATTTCGGGAGATTAACTCCATAATGATCGGCTTCATCTGGGGTGCGGGCAGACGAAGAGTAGCCCAAACTAAACTTCAGTGGCACACTGACGTGGTGGGGATGACAGCGCCTGATGTGGAACTGTACTATCTCGCGTGCCAGTTACAGTGGCTCGCACGGGAGATGCACGCGGCGACACAATTTCCAAGAGTAGGGCATCAGCTAGAGAATTATGGATATGGCTAAATCCCAGAGGGCGACACTGAATGAGCCAACAGGACATGCACACACTGTGCAATTGCTGGCTATGCAGTTTACAGCGCACTAGAACCACCTTCCCTTATGCACCTGAAATACCAATTACTGGGCTCTCCACACTCCCAGGAGACCAGGCACTAGCGGGAATAACGCGACTTACGGAGTACAATGTCTCCACGATGGGGGATCTGTATAGAAAAGGGGAGCTATTGTCGTTTGAAGCCCTTATGGACAATCTCAATCTCCCCCAGGGCTGTTTCTAATACACAGATAACTGATAACCATCATACAACGTCATTGGAAACAAGGGACGGTGGAACCACCTACACATGCAGGATGTCAGGCTATATGCACTATTGGTGGGGAAGGGAAAGCCGTATCCGCCTTATATAAAGCACTGAGAAAGAACAGATTGCTCCCACTGGACACTTTAAGAGTAGCATGGGCGGTAGACATTGAGACACCTATAGATGAGAATCAGTGGACCAGAATCACATCACACATCTATACTGCATCTAGAAATGCTTGCTTCAAGCTAATTAGTTTCTATGTGTTCCATAGGGCATATCTCACGCCCAAGAAGATAGCTACGATGTTTGAAGCGGCGAATGGTGGGTGTAGGAGGCTGGACTGGCTTGTAGTGAGTACCAAGGGGTACTTGCACCTTGCACCAGGCCCAGTTATCCCTTATTAGTGTATAGGGTGTCTAGCAGCTTAGGCTGATAGATAATGGTAGCTTAGCAGAGCAGCTTAGGCTGAACTAGAAGACGTGTGAAGCTACCACAGTACCACTTAGTGTCATATGCACAATATCATAAGAAAACACAATACACAGTTATACTAAAAATAAAGGTACTTTATTTTTATGACAATATGCCAAAGTATCTTAGAGTGTACCCTCAGTGAGAGGATAGGAAATATACACAAGATATATATACACAATAGCAAAAATATGCAGTATAGTCTTAGAAAACAGTGCAAACAATGTATAGTTACAATAGGATGCAATGGGGAAACATAGGGATAGGGGCAATCACAAACCATATACTCCAAAAGTGGAATGCGAACCACGAATGGACCCCAAACCTATGTGACCTTGTAGAGGGTCGCTGGGACTATTAGAAAATAGTGAGAGTTAGAAAAATAACCCTCCCCAAGACCCTGAAAAGTGAGTGCAAAGTGCACTAAAGTTCCCCTAAGGACAAAGAAGTTGTGTTAGAGGAATAATGCAGGAAAGACACAAACCAGCAATGCAACAACTGTGGATTTCCAATCTAGGGTACCTGTGGAACAAGGGGACCAAGTCCAAAAGTCACAAGCAAGTCGGAGATGGGCAGATGCCCAGGAAATGCCAGCTGCGGGTGCAAAGAAGCTTCGACTGGACAGAAGAAGCTGAGGTTTCTGCAGGAACGAAAAGGGCTAGAGACTTCCCCTTTGGTGGACGGATCCCTCTCGCCTTGGAGAGTCATGCAGAAGTGTTTTCCCGCCGAAAGGACGCCAACAAGCCTTTCTAGACGCAAATCGTGCGTTTGGCGTTTTTGGACGCTGCTGGGGCCCAGGAGGTCGCAAATTGGACCTGAAGAGAGAGGGGACGTCGAGCAAGACAAAGAGCCCTCACTGAAGCAGGTAGCACCCGGAGAAGTGCCAGAAACAGGCACTACGAGGATGCGTGAAACGGTGCTCGCCGAAGTTGCACAAAGGAGTCCCACGTCGCCGGAGACCAACTTAGAAAGTCGTGCAATGCAGGTTAGAGTGCCGTGGACCCAGGCTTGGCTGTGCACAAAGGATTTCCGCCGGAAGTGCACAGGGGCCGGAGTAGCTGCAAAGTCGCGGTTCCCAGCAATGCAGCCCAGCGAGGTGAGGCAAGGACTTACCTCCACCAAACTTGGACTGAAGAGTCACTGGACTGTGGGGGTCACTTGGACAGAGTCGCTGGATTCGAGGGACCTCGCTCGTCGTGCTGAGAGGAGACCCAAGGGACCGGTAATGCAGCTTTTTGGTGCCTGCGGTTGCAGGGGGAAGATTCCGTCGACCCACGGGAGATTTCTTCGGAGCTTCTGGTGCAGAGAGGAGGCAGGGTACCCCCACAGCATGCACAAGCAGGAAAACAGTCGAGAAGGCGGCAGGATCAGCGTTACAGAGTTGCAGTAGTCGTCTTTGCTACTATGTTGCAGGTTTGCAGGCTTCCAGCGCGGTCAGCGGTCGTTTCCTTATCAGAAGGTGAAGAGAGAGATGCAGAGGAACTCGGATGAGCTCTTGCATTCGTTATCTAAAGTTTCCCCAGAGACAGAGACCCTAAATAGCCAGAAAAGAGGGTTTGGCTACTTAGGAGAGAGGATAGGCTACTAACACCTGAAGGAGCCTATCAGCAGGAGTCTCTGACGTCACCTGGTGGCACTGGCCACTCAGAGCAGTCCAGTGTGCCAGCAGCACCTCTGTTTCCAAGATGGCAGAGGTCTGGAGCACACTGGAGGAGCTCTGGACACCTCCCAGGGGAGGTGCAGGTCAGGGGAGTGGTCACTCCCCTTTCCTTTGTCCAGTTTCACGCCAGAGCAGGGGCTAAGGGGTCCCTGAACCGGTGTAGACTGGCTTATGCAGAATTGGGCACATTTGTGCCCAAGAAAGCATTTCCAGAGGCTGGGGGAGCCTACTCCTCCCCTGCCTTCACACCATTTTCCAAAGGGAGAGGGTGTCACACCCTCTCTCAGAGGAAGTTCTTTGTTCTGCCATCCTGGGCCAGGCCTGGCTGGACCCCAGGAGGGCAGCTGCCTGTCTGAGGGGTTGGCAGCAGCAGCAGCTGCAGTGAAACCCCAGGAAGGGCAGTTTGGCAGTACCAGGGTCTGTGCTACAGACCACTGGGATCATGGGATTGTGCCAACTATGCCAGGATGGTATAGAGGGGGCAATTCCATGATCATAGACATGTTACATGGCCATATTCGGAGTTACCATGGTGAAGCTACATATATGTAGTGACCTATATGTAGTGCACGCGTGTAATGGTGTCCCCGCACTCACAAAGTTCAGGGAATTGGCTCTGAACAATGTGGGGGCACCTTGGCTAAGCCAATGTAAATTGGTAAAAATGGTCACTAGCCTGTCAGTGACAATTTGGAAAGAAATGAGAGAGCATAACCACTGAGGTTCTGGTTAGCAGAGCCTCAGTGAGACAGTTAGTCACTACACAGGTAACACATTCAGGCACACTTATGAGCACTGGGGCCATGGGTTACCAGGGTCCCAGTGACACATACAACTAAAACAACATATATACAGTGAAAAATGGGGGTAACATGCCAGGCAAGATGGTACTTTCCTACAGTGGGTGTCCCCGTTACACGGAACAGGAGGCAGGCCTCGCATATATGTTATGGGGATGCCCACAAACCAAGCAATATTGGGAGGGAGTGTTCCAAAACATTGTGGAGGTGATGGAGCGGAGCCTGCCTGTCTCACCAATAGCGGCTCTACTGGGAGAATTTCCCTGCCCCTACGGCCGCCAAAATACAGTCACCACGGCTATCATCTATCCACCATATTATGATCACTGTTGGACTTCCACCACAAGAAGGGGGGAAATCTGGCAGTGATCATGCTGACGGACGGTGGTAAGCTGGCACTGCTACCACCAGCAAAGCAAAACACAAACGCTGTGGGATAGCGTAACTGGATGGACGGAATGCGGAACCAATCAAACATTCACCCCCAGTCACAGATCTGGGTTTAATCCATCCATTATTTTGCTCACCATGCCACCCCAGTTTGAACCCAGCCATATGCAAATCAGTCTTGACCCTGTTCCTCATGGGAACAGTCCAGGCCGAACTGCCAGGCCAGGTTCTCCCTGGACCGGAAACAAGCATCCTGGGACCGGTTTCAGGGTTTCACCCCTCATCAGCCAGGCTAGCTTGAATCCAGTGGCACAGTGAGCCCGGGACCCACGTCTGGGCATACCCGGCGCACTTAGGGCGGCAAAAGCAAAGCAAAACACAAACGCTGTGGGATAGCGTAACTGGATGGACGGAATGCGGAACCAATCAAACATTCACCCCCAGTCACAGATCTGGGTTTAATCCATCCATTATTTTGCTCACCATGCCACCCCAGTTTGAACCCACCCAAATGCAAATCAGTCTTGACCCTGTTCCTCATGGGAACAGTCCAGCCCGAACTGCCAGGCCAGGTTCTCCCTGGACCGGAAACAAGCATCCTGGGACCGGTTTCAGGGTTTCACCCCTCATCAGCCAGGCTAGCTTGAATCCAGTGGCACAGTGAGCCCGGGACCCACGTCTGGGCATACCCGGCGCACTTAGGGCGGCAAAAGCAAAGCAAAACACAAACGCTGTGGGATAGCACCACCACACCAGTAGAACGCCGCCAACCGTATTATGACAATTCATACGCCTGGCAGTGTCTGATGGCGGGACGCTGCTGGCGGTAGCAGCGCCCCTTCCTGTTCCCTGCCGGACGACCTCGTCGCCAGACAAGGTAAGTCAGGTGTCTGACAGGGGAGGGGGTGGGAGGGTGGGAGAGTTGGGGTGTTGTTTGTGTGTCTGAGTGTGTGAGTGTGTGTGAATGCATCTGTGTGAGTAATGTAGTTTGTGTGTTTGTATGCATGTGAGTGAATGCGTGTAAGAATGGTGAAGTGAGTGTATGTCTGCACATCAGTGTGATTGTGTAAGAATGTGTGTCAGTATGTCTGTAAGTATGCGTGTATGCAGTGTGTGTATGAATGCGGGTATGGCAGTATTAGTGAATGGGTGTATGCGGGGAGGTGGGTGTGGGATGAGGGGTACTGTGACTGGTGGGGGAAGGGGTGATGTGTGCATGTTTGGGTGTGGGGTCAGTTGTGTGGTGTGTGCGTGTCTGCGGGTGTGTGCGTGTATGGGGGTGGGGGTGTGTTTGTGAATTGGAGGGGGCAGGGTGTGTGTGTTGATCGGAGGGGGTGGGGGTGTGTGTGTGTTGAGCGGAAGGGGTTGGGGGGAGTTTGGATGGAGGGGAGTGGGGGCCGTCTAGTGAGTGTTGGGGGGATGGGGGAGCCGCCTACCGGTGACTGGTAGGGCCTACCGCCATGGTGGTAGGCAGGCTCATAATGCCGCCGGTGGCACTGTGCCAGCCGCTGGGCGGCTGATACCAGCCATGGGGGTATGAGTGGAGAAGTGGCGGGTTGGCTGCAGCCAACCCACCATTCTCATAATGTGGCGGTACATACCACCAGCCTGTTGGCGGTATTACTGCCACATTAGCACTCACCCCAGGGGTCGTAATGACCCCCAAAGTCGCTTGTGTATGTTTTGTAAAAAATACCAATAAAAATATGTTAGAAAAAAAAAACAAGTAGGATAAAGGAAGCTGAGTTGAGGTTGGTTAATTCATTGTGATGTAGTGTTCATTAAAGGTGGGAGTCTTCAACTCTTTCCTAAGTAAGAGTAACTTGGTGCAGTCCTGATAGATATGGGAACGTTGTTTCAGATCTAGCATGCTTAGATGGAAAAGGCCTACTGTTTTGTTTTTCCTTTTTTACACGTCTAAGTCCTGGCTGTAGGTGTGTCTAGATTCACCAGTAATAGAGAGCTTGTCTGCAACACAAGTGGGGGTGTTGGTCGTGCTAGATGGTGGTATTTATTTTAAAAATCGAAACTATGTTCCTGGTTGGTATTTGGCACGCTATTTTCATAGTGGGCATCCCCGAATGTTTTCCATGAAAAGGCTGTCACGAAGATTTTCTTGGGGCCTGGGAATGTGCATGGTGGATCATGGATTGAGAAGAGAGAGTAAGATGTGTTTTAATTGTGATTAAACACTGAAAATTGAGTGTACTCCTTTGTCTCCTGTTGTATGGCCACAGAATCTTTGGCAAAAGGTTGCCTTTGACATTTCTGTGCCTCATTATACATGAAATACCAAGAATAGGTTTGCATGAGTAGCTATGGATAATCATTCTACGGGGCCAGAAGACAAATTGTGAGCCAAATCACGTCAGAAGTAGCCACAGAATTCTTTAAGAAGAGTTTCCTGTCTGAGGGTTTCTCAGAGTTTTTTGTGACAGATAATGTAGTGTAGTTTAAATCTTGTAGGGTATGAGATTTTTTAAGGGAATGTGGTATCAAACATTACTATATCCCTATATAATCCTCAATCCAGTGGATAAATTAAAAGATTTAAATGGGTTCCTAAAGAAATGGGAGAAAATCTGTTTATGAACAATAAGTGCATATAGTATGACAGAAGTTGGTTCCTTTATACTTCTGAAAAGGAGAAAATCTGTATGTGAAGTTTGCCCGTGGTGGTTTAAAAAGAGGGTTTCTAATCAGGTGTACTTTTCAGAATCGTTGATTCAAACAGTTGCTAAGAAGTTGATCAAAAAACAACAGTACTCTAAGGGAAGATCTGATGAACGGAAGAATGTGTGTTCAAATGTGTTCCAAGTGGGTGAGGCAGTACATGTGTTAAAACCAATTTTTTTCAGGAAAGATTAATCAAAATTTGGGAAATTAGTAAACGTATGAAGGTGAAAAGAACAGTGTTGTTACACAGAATGGTGATATCTGGGTGTATGAAGAGGGAGGTTAAATGTACTGATTAACTATTTGACTTTTTTTTTTATAGAACATGACTGTTTCTTTTGGAAGATCCTTTGGGTAAAACCTCTGAATAAATGAATGTTAGGACACAATCGAAGAATCTGTTTGGGATTGTGATAGTAATGTAATTCAGTGTGAATATATTGCTGATGATTATGTTGCTTCCTGTGTGAAAACATCAGGAAGAACCTGTGCTAAATCTGTCAGGTTGAGAGATTTAATGTGATCTACATGACTTCCCATTTCACATTAACAGGGGTAAATGTGTTACATCCTATTTAATTATCAATATTGTTTCTCTTGTTTTAATTATACTTTGTTTCCACAAAGCCTTTCTTGAGATGCCTCATATTCCACATGTTTTGTATTTGAGTTTACTCAAGCTTTTTTGTTCCATACCTTTTGTTATAAACTGTTGTGCACTTCAAATATAGGCTATTTTCCTGTGCTGTGCCTCAAGTCAGAAGCATATTCTCTGTTTGGTAAGGATATTCTTTGTCTTAGCTTCAAGGTACTTACATAATTTTGCAGTTTAAATGCAAAAGTTAAGTTTTGGTGATGTGTTTTTTTGTGAGAAGGGTTTAAAGAGAGGAGAATTATCAAACAAGGCACCAGTCTAGAGGAAAGGGCTATTTTCGATGAAGGAAAGCTAGGAAATGGCACAATCCAAGGCAGAGTTATAGGAACAGTCTTGCTTCCGCATTTTGGATCCTTTGCAGTCTTTGGCATAGTAAGAGGGTGTCCATTAACCACAGTTAAAGTCCTCAGTTTTGCAAGGGTTAAATTTAAGGTATTTCAGCATCCACTCATCAATGAGTCAGAGGCAGTTAGACCCTTTAATAATACTGGTTTCTCATCCTGCCTACAGAAGTGAAAGAGGTGGCCAAAACCTAGTTTTAGTCAATTTCAACGAAAGCTAGGGTCGGTGAGGTAAATTTTGCAGAAGTGCACAAAAAAGTAGGAACACAAGCAGAGAGAAGTCAACTGTACAGACGCATGAAGCAGGAAGAATGCTACATTTTAAGCACCAGACCCCCATTTGTAAATAACATGTTAAACTTTAGGTGTGCCACTCAGTAGAGAAGGGCAGTACCATAGATTAACTACTTGCAAAGCATGCAAATGAATATAGGGAGAAATGGGCCATGACACAAGCTCTGGAACGGTAATTGGACAAAATTCTTATTTTTGTAGTGATCACCCCGGATTTTATGTCTTTTTTTCAAAGCCCTATATTTGCTGGCTTTAGAACTCTGAGTGCTTTACCCTTGCTAGGCAGGAGAAAAGTGCTTTCGTTCCCATTTCAAACAAATTAATTTGGATTATTCCTGATTGTCACATTTAACTTGGCTGTAAGTCCCTAGTATATGGTGTAGAATGTGCACTAAGGGCCTGGAAGTTAAATGCCACTTGTGGACTGCAGCATCTACTGTGCCACTACTACAGTGGCAGTGTAAACATGGTTTAGGGCCTCCTCTGTGTAGCCTGTCTTTTGCAGTGTAAAATCTGCAGTGTGACCTGTCAAAATAACCCTTTTAAAATATATTTATTTATAGAGTTTTGGATCAAACATACAACATAGAACAAGTACATGGATATACCAATGGAACGTTCACCTACTTTGAAAACAATCATTAAGCTCATTTGCCTAAAATGGGCTTCAAGTGCGTGAATCTGTCATCCTGTCATGCAGAGGGGTGGTAAAGAAAGTGGTGAGTATCCCCATGAGGAAATGGATGCAAGATGGGTGGGGAGTGGGGCCAAGTAAAAGGGGGAGTGGGCTCTCATGGTGCACAGTAGAATTCAGAAACTTGTGTTAGAAGATTCTGGGGATGATTCCAAATGCAGGTTTGCCAGTTTAGAGAGCACTTGCCTCCCAGCCTGGGGTCAGAGGTTGCTGGCGCAGTCTCCTAGCCTCCTCGCCTTGTAGCGCTACCGCTTCAGTTGTTACCCACAGGGTGAACAAACTTCTCCACTTGCCTGGGTTCAGAGAAGCAGGTAATTTCCAGTAGGCAGTAACTGTTTAATATAAGGGCCAAGACCAGAAAGCATGTCACAATTGAGCATCTAAGTGATCTAGTACATAAGCCCAGGGCTCCTACCTGCCAACTTGAGATACCAGTTATTCTGATGAGTTGTTCCAACAGGGAACGAATAGCTGTTTAAAGCGGTCCTAACTGCGGACAGTCCCATAAGACGTTCTTCAGGTTCATCCCAGGGGCCTTGCATCTGATTCACAAGAGAAGAAAGGGGCCAAGTGCTTTGGAGATAGGTATGCTCTGTGGAGAATCGAATGAGCTTTAGGTGGTTGTTACAGGAAACTCTTCATGGATATGCCACGGCCCTCTCCCACTCCTTGTCATGAAGTGATCTGCCAAACTCGGCCTTTTAGACATCTCACAGAGGTTGCAAAGACAACTGCATATAGGTGATTAGAGCTTTAGTGAGCCATATGATTAGCCTATGACCAAAGCCTGTTGTGTTTGGATGAGCTGATGTGTGGCAGGTTCAGAGCCCTGCATGAACTAGGCATCCACCCCCCTCAAGGAGGCACAGAGAAGGAACTTACCCTCAGGGAGCACATATTGATCAGTCAGAGTCTCAAACACTATTAGGTGCCCATCTGTTTAAAGGTCCCTCGTGCAAGTATGGTTGGCCTCCCCACACAGCTGCCCAACAGTAGGGTGACCATTTCTAGTCAGGAATCCAAATAAATGAATTTTTGGGGCAAAGGAGGGACATGTTGGTTAAGATGAACTTCCCCCTTTAGGCATGAAAGGGCCATTCTTAGGAGGAGGGGCAAGCCCAGGGAGGGACAGCACTACACTGTATAAGGAGAAGTAGGGCTCTGCCCGTGAGAGAAGGGCTAGACACCCCACCCTGTGTCGCCCACAAATCAACCTGCTAACTAAAAGGAGAGCCGCATGGCCAAAAGCTAATATTCAAAGTTAGGTGCCTCAAGGCCCCCTTGCTCCTAAGGAAGATGGAGTTTGGCCTAGGACACCCGTCTGCATGAGTTATGCCCACACAGGTCTCCCAGGAGGACATGCATGTCCTGGAAGAACGATCTGGAGAGGAAGATGGGAGGGTTTCATGAAGTAATGCAGAATGCCACGAAGAAACTCCATCTTAGAAACTGCCACTTGTCCTGCCACTAGCAGTGGGAGGGATGTCTAAAAAAGAATCTGTGACCAAATGGAGGTGACCGCTGCAGATGACTTGCCCTGAAGCAGGTCTAGGATTGCGTGGTAGACTCGTACCCCCTAGCATTGAACTGAAGTGGGTTCCCATCGAATGGGACCCCGCAGGTCCAGGGCTGTCAGTATGGTCGCAGGCACCAATGGAAACAGGCAAGATTTGTCCCAGCCCACTGTCACTCATGAGACCCAGCCAAAGTCCATCACAAGCAAGGTCACTGAAGAGAGATCAGAAGCAATGTCCCATAAGTAAATCAGGACATCGTCTGTATACAGGCAGACGGCATGTGAGCCATCAGGCAGGGGATACCTGTGAAAATAACCCTTTTTGATAGGTAAAAACAATCAGATTTAAATATTACTAAATCAGCCCATGCAGGGCCTTGTTGTCCACAATGCAGGGTGCATTATTTTTTTAAGTTGGACAGGTAGAAAAGGAAAATTATACTTACCCAATATAAATCTGTTTGTGGCATGTAGTGCTGTAGATTCACATGCTTAGCATAATCCTGCCATCTAGTGTTGGACTTTGATGTATGCAAGTTGGTTTTCCTTGAAGAAAGTCTTTTGAGGCACCAGGTATGGAGACTCTTCCTCTTGCTGGTAATGCACATGGTCATTGGCTTAATTGTATGATTGTATTCCAGCAAGACATGTGAGGAAGGAGTATGGAGAAGAATGTAGTTTAGTGAGATGTCCATGTTATGAAGACTGTGATAATGAATAAAATTATCTGTCACCCGCACAGGAGTCCGGGAAAGAGGACTGGCGCAGGTGATTCTACAGCACTATACATGCCATAAACAGATGCTAATCGGGTAAGTAACATTTTCCATTCGAGGCATGTGTGGCAGTAGATACACATACTTAGTATAGCCTGTAAGCATAGACTCCTCCATAAGATGTAACTAACCTATGGGGGTTACAGTTGTTTGAAATCATGTACGTAGAACTGCTTGGCCCACATTGGCCTGTTAATGAGCCAGCAAGTCCACAACATAATGGGGGTTATTACAACTTTGGAGGAGGTGTTAATCCGTCTCAAAAGTGACGGTAAAGTGACAGATATACCACCAGCCCTATTACGAGTCCATTATATCCTATGGAACTCGTAATACGGCTGGTGGTATATCTGCCAGTTTTGGGACTGATTAACACCTCCTCCAAAGTTGTAATAACCCCCAATGTTTTGTCAATGTATGCAGTGTAGACCATGTAGCTGATTTACATATGTCATCTACAGGTATATTACCTAGAAAGGCAATTGAAGCTCCCTTTTTTACGAGTGGAGTGCGCTCTAGGAGAGATAGGTAAAGTTCTCTGAGCTTTAGCATAACATGTTTGGATATATTGACCAATCCAACGTGCAATGCCCAATTTAGAAATGGCCCTTTCTTTGTGAGGTTTTGAAAATGCAACAAAGAGTTGTTGCATTTTCCTAAATGATTTGGTTCTATCAATATAATACATGAGTGCTTGTTTTACATCTAAGGTATTTAGAGCCTTTTCCGAAACTGAGTCAGGTTGGGGGAAAAACTGGTGATTCAATAGCCTGAAAAAGGTGGAATTGAGACACTACCTTTGGAAGAAATGTAGGATTGGTACATAGTAGCACCCCATCTCTATGTATCTGAAAGAAGAGTTCTTCTAAAGTTAATGCTTTGAGCTCATTGACACATCTGAGTGAGATGAAGGCATGGATGACTGGAATTCTAATGTGTGAAGTGTGTTGTCTGTTTTGTAGATAAGCTGCAATTACTGCTAGATGTAGTCGTATGGATGTAAAACCTAGACAGAGACGTGTAAATGAAATAAGTAACAGACAATATCTTGGACCTTCACACGTAAAGGATCAATGTGTTTAGAGGGACAATAGTGAAGGAATCTTTTTCACTTTGCAGAATGAGCAGTGGGTCTGTGAGCTTCTTTAAGAACGTCCATACAGGGTTGTGGCAGATTCAAATAGCCAAACTCTAAGACAGAACCAAATCGCAAGGTTGATTGACCTGGGGTCTGGGTGTATGATTTCTCCTTGGTTCTGCTTGAGAAGGTCCTGTCTATTCGGCAGTATTTCATGAGGAACCACTGAGAGTTTTAGGAGAGTGGTGAACCACGGTTGTTGTGTCCATGTGGGAGCCATTAATATGAGGGTGCTAAATGTCTGCTGAAGTTTGCAAACCATAAATGGAGCAGTGGAAGAGGTGGAAAAGCATATGCAAATATCCCTGACCAACTCATCCAAAGTGCATTGCCCATGGTCCGTGGGTATGGGACCCTAGAGGCGAAGTATGGGCATTTGGGGTTTTCTGCTGTGCGAAAAGGCCTATTTATGGTTGAACCTAATGGCAGAAGTATGGGAAAAGGACTTGCAAGTGGAGGTCCCACTCGTACACTTGTTGGCGCCTCCTGCTAAGATCTGCAAAGCCATTGTCCATTTCCAGGAGGTACTCCGCTAACAGGTGAATGATGTAATGGAGGGCCCATCTCCAAATTCTTTGGGATAGATAAGAAAGCTGAGGGGACTTGGTGCCCCAATGCTTTTGGAGAAGGTTGTTTGTTTTGATCAGACTACTTTGCCAGCTAGGTGAGGAAGGAAGACTGAGCGCTAGACGAACAGTTAGCAATTCCAGGTGATTGATATGGAGAAACTTCTGGCTGGGTGTCCAGTGTCCCTGGACAGTGAGATCTTGAGAATGCACTACTCAACCCATGAGGGAGGCGTTCATTGTAATGATCCTCTGCGGAACTGGGTCTAGAAAAGGCTGTCCTTGGTGGAGATTGTCAATGTTCCACCATTGCTGAGAGTGGTAAACTTGACAGACGACCAACACTAGATGTTCCCACTGATCCTCTGCCCGAGTCCATTGGCATGCTAAGCACTTTTGCAACAGATGCATGTTCAGTCTGGCATGAGGTACTATGGCTATGCATGAAGCCATCATACCTAGGAGACGCATGACTGTTTTGCACTGGCACTTGTTGATGAAGCTGGAATTAGGGATTGAGCACCTGGAAGGACTGAATCTGGGCAGCAGTGGGGTAAGATATCCCGTTATGAGTCTACGATGGCTCCTATATAAGGTTGTATCTGGGATGGTTGGAGGTGTGATTTGACTGCGCTGATGGTAAAATTTAGTTGATGGAGTAGGTTTGTGGTGGCCTGAGAGTGTTTTCAGCACTTCTGACAAGTTGCACTTCTGATAAGCCAGTCATCTAGATATGGAAAAACTTGTATGTTTTGTCTGCGCAGGTGAGCAGCTATTACTGCAAGACATTTGATGAAGACTGTTGGGGCACCTGTGACCCTGAAGGGGTGCACTTTGAATTGTAAATGCTGCCCTTTTATTAGAAATCTGAGGTATCTGCAATGTGTAGATGAATAGGAATGTGGAAATGGGCATCCTTGAGGTCAAATGCACCCATGAAGTCACCTTGTTGCAATAAGAGGATGACATTTTGAAGAGTGACCATATGAAAATGCTCTGAGAGAATGTATTAGTTTAGGGGTCTGAGATCCAAAAATGGTCTCAGTGACCCATCCTTTTAGACTATAAGGAATTACAGTGAATAGACTCCAGTACCGTGCTGATGTAATGGAATTGGTTCTATGGCCCCTTTGGTGAGAAGTGCCTGAACTTCTTCCCTAAGTAACTGTAGAGGTAATGGTGAGAGTTTGAGTTAGCAAGGTGGAATGTTTGGAGTAGGAAAGGAGCTCCAGACAATACCTATGTTGGATAATATACAATACTCAGTGGCCGGTGTTGATTGTCCACTAGGTGGGAAGATACCATTGTATTTGTCCCCTAATTGGTGTTCTATGGTCAGGGGAATGGTTAGTGAATCAAGGCACTGTGGCTGTGACGGATGGTTTTGTGAAACCACCCTTACCTCCACCTCTGGAATTGTTGCCCCTGTAGGAGCCTTTACAGTATCCCCTGGGCGATGCGGCTTGTGCCTGGGATGCTGATAAGAGGTGGAGGTCTCTGTAGAGGTGGGTTTCGTTCACCCATGAAAAGGGGAGCGGCGAAAGGAAACAGGTTGTGAGGGTGTCTGCAACACTCCCATGGCTTTAGACATCTCATTGTCTTTTTTGATTTTAGAACTGTACCTACTTGAGGACCAAAAAGATATTCCCCATTGAAGGGAAGTACAAGGAGGATTTAGTGCACTTCAGGTTTAAAATCAAAGATTCTAAGCCAGGCATGTCGTCTAAGCAGTATGCTAGATTTAATGCCTCTAGTGCAGAGTCAGCCATATCAAGGGCCAGGGCGGCTCCTCCGCAATGGCAAAGGAGCATCACCCAACTGGCTAAGAGCCAGGAGCTAAAAAATAAAACAATATTTTACTATTGTTTT
The DNA here is from genome assembly GCF_031143425.1 of Pleurodeles waltl. Lineage (NCBI taxonomy): Eukaryota > Metazoa > Chordata > Amphibia > Caudata > Salamandridae > Pleurodeles > Pleurodeles waltl. The sequence continues at coordinate 1,639,864,670 of NC_090440.1, read as the reverse complement.
ATTATTCAGCTGCTGGCTTAGTAATAGTTGTTAAAAATCCAATTTAATGGTGAAGTCAGATTTTTTCATTAACATTAAGGTAAAGTAAATTTAACAACGTATCCTTTTCTCTACCTGAATTCTTGGAGGGTAAAATGCATGAACTCTTCAGCAACTCTCAACCTGTGCTCAGCCGACAAAGAGATGTGAAAGAAATGTGAAATTCCTCCCAGAAGCACAGAGACTGACCTGAATGGGATGAGAGGACTTACCTGAGCTTAACAGAACATACATGTTGGGGGCCAACATGTGCAGGGAGGGGCGGGACTGGGCCATGGGAAGGAGGAGGAGAAGTGAAGTGGAGTGAATCTTAATTTGTCCTCTAGTGGTTTGGTATGGAGCTGGACCTTGTGATAAGCAGCAGCCTCACCTCTGATGTTGTGATAGGTGGTGGAGGAGAAGGTTTGGCCGGATACAGATCTGTGTCTGTGTCTGCAGGATAGTCAGTATCATAGGTGTCCCATGGGTCATCATGTTGTGGAATGGAGAACTGGTCTCTGTCATAACCCTCTTCCCGAAAGAGATTATGGAACCCTCTGGAGAATATTGTTGTTGTGAAGGAGGTGAAGGCAGTGGGAAGTGTGTCTGTGATGGAACAGGAGGTGGTGATGGGCTGAGGTGTGCTGGGCTTGTAGCCTTGTCTGGCTTTTTCCTGTGCTTTGGTGGGATAGGTACTGCCAACACCTCTTCAAATGTCAATTGCCTCTTAGCTGGTTGTGCTTCAGTCTGAGATGGTCTCGCTAGAATATGAGCAGTGTCAGGGTGTATGACCAGGTGTTGCTGCCGGGAGTCTATTACCTACTGCAAACGCTGGAGCATGAGTTTAACAGGTTTCAATCCGAGGGCCTGTTTGGAGAATTAGTAAGATTTCAGCTCCGAAGTAGACTTCAATACCAATGGTTTTGATGTAGTGTGTCTTGGATCCGAAGATGCCGGTTTCAGTGCCAAACTGGAGCGGTGTTTTGGCTCAGATGCATCAAGTCCGAGATTTGACTCAACTCCGATGATGTGGGAGTCGGCCGGAGAGCAAGAGTCATTTGCTGATTTTTCAGCACCGAGCCAAGGCTGGGCATGTCCGATGTAGCTATTTGGCACCAACCATGGCCCAAGGGCAGTGGTGGTCCATGTGAAGACTTTGGTCGGTTGGAACTGAAAACACGACCCTTTGGAACTGTTTGCAGAGGTTGGGGCCAGGATGGAGAGAGCACAGTACTCACTGCTTGGCCTGGTGGAAGGCCCTTAATCTCCGAGTCGAAGTTTGAGCTGTCTTCATGTGAAAGGGTGCCCTCATCTGCTGCCAACACCAACGTGAGAGCCTCCTGCTGAACATCCTCGGATACGAACAGGTCTGGTATGTCTTCGGCACTGTGGCGGGACATCTCAAGTCACCAAACTCTTTGGTTGCGTAGCATTTTCTTACATCAAAATGACCTCTCAAGTGGCTTCCTCGTGGTCCAGAGAAAGGCACAAGTTATACACCTGATGGAGGTTGGTGCATGGAAACTCACCATGGCAGCCAGGGCAGAAATGGAAGGGTGTTCGTTCCATCACTAGGTGTACATGGTGCAGACGAGATGCCGAAAAAAGGACAACTACCCTGAAGGGCAAAGGCCCACGGGGCCCACGACTGAGAAGATTGACATTGAAGAACGATGTAAACAATAGCAATGTTAAGGCCTAAACACCAGGAGGCGACTATGCTGAGACAGAGCAGAGGAGCACACATCCGAGCCTGACAGCAGAAGAAAATAATCTAATAATGGAGCCAATGACCATGCGCATTACCAGCAAGAGGAGGAATCACCATACCTCTTGACTCAAAAGACTTTCTTCAAAGAAAAACAACATGCACACATCAGAGTCCAACACTAGACGGCAGGATTATGCTGAGCCTGTGTATCTAGAGCAACACATGCCTCAAACATTATATTACCATGTCCCTACAGTGACAAGGTCTTAAAAGCTATTCTGACTGTAGCAGCCCTAGCTGTCCAATGTAGAAAATCAGAGTACAGATTAAAATACTAATACTGCATCTCGGGAATGGGACCAGCTAGAAAAATACTTAAAGAACTACTTTTAATAGTTGTTAAAACTCCAATTCAATGATGAAGTCAGATTTTTTAGTCATATTAAGGAAAATTACATTTAATAAAGTATCCTTTTCTCAACCTGAATTCTTGGAGGCTAAAATGCATGAACTCTCCAGCAACTCTCAACCTGTGCTCAGCCCACAAAGAGATGTGAACAAGATGTGAAATTCCACCCTGAAGCACAGAGGCTGACCTGAATGGGATGAGAAGACTTCCTTGAGCTTCACAGAATATGCAGGTTGGGGGCTGTGGGCATTCTGTTGACACCACAGTGTCAAATCCTGCATGGCAGGACTGTTGATCCACATGGGTGCACTTGAAAGGAAACAAACAGGACACCAGGACAATCCTTGTGACCTTGCGTTTGTCCTTCCAGACTTCTGTCTCTAGATTTTGAGTAGGACAGTGTCTGCTTCAAACTGGGTTTTAGTATTAGATGTGGGACAACACTAACAATTACCATTGTACTTTCCTCTACACACCCGCAGCCCTCAGAGTCCTTAGTCGGGCTGCGGACTGAAGACATGGCATGTTAGGCATGTATGCATTAAGGCACAGAGGAACTACTGAAAACGTGAGTAGGGCTGCCCCTGGGAACTTTTACTCCATTGGTTAGAGAGACCTCAGGAGTCATTTCTACCTAGTAGCTGGTACCAGGTATAAATATGGCACCCCAAAGCACCCAGTCAGAACACTTTCCAGACCTGCGGGAAAAAAGAAGGGGACACATGCAGTCTGTGACTTTAAAGGAGCTTTAAAGGACTGGACCTGCTCTCCCTTGTACCCTGGACAATGAATGCTGACCTCCTCTTTGTCATTTTGGTATCGTTTTGTTTATTTTGTTTTAAGAAACCTTTATTTATGCTTTTTGTAATACATGCATAGAAGCAACGTAAGAATTAGTGCATGTTAACAAGTGCAGGTATCATATACTGCATCATTCTGAGTAAAACACCAGGACCCTCATATTTTGGAGAATATCCCATGAACCAAATCTCCATACAAATCATGTAATATAGCAAATTTCTACCCCACCCGCCGATGGCATCCCTCCCACTCCAGATAGGCAGAACATCCTCATGCCTCTGAGTCTCCCACATCTGATTCCCTGTAGGCACTGAAAAAGTACAACATCGACTCCCAAGCTGCCAGACCCTCTGCCACATGTCATCAGTATGGGAGAGTCTCAAGTGTTGTTCCTCTGCAGTTTCCCATTCCAAAATGTATTTAACCCATGCAGCAGCATCCGGAGTTCCAGATCCCATCCAACACATAGCAACTCTATGCTGGGCTAGAAGCAGCACCAGTTGTAGGAGCTTGTATAGGATCTTTTGGCCCTTACATTTCACCACCAAGCCCAGCAAGCAGGCACCCAGTGTCATGGACACAGTTAGTCCTACCACCTCCGTAACATGGGGCTTTACCGTTTCCTAGAAGTCATATACTCCTGCGCACTGCCATGCCAGAAATGTGGCCCCTATCTCCCAACAACAGGCACATTTCGCTCCCCTGGTAGGATCTGTTATGTTAAGCCGGGCTGGTGTTATGTATGTACTGCAGTGAGCTTGCTTCTGGTTGTAGTAACCCCCCACACTTTTTTGCCTGGTGTCAGTATGTTTTGGCATGTAGTGCACTGGGATTCTGGTAACTAGGACCCCAGTGCCAGTGCCTTCTCCCCTAAATTTGGTAATATGGTACTTTTACAACACACAATTGACATACTGGTACCCCTGTGTAAGTCCCTAGTATATGGTACTTGGGTACCCAGGGCACTGGTGTACCAGGCGTCTCCCATGGGCTGCAGAATGTATTGTGCCACCCATGGGAGCCCATGCAAACTCGGTCAACAGGCCAGCCATTGCAGCCTGTGTGAAATGGTGCATGCACCCTTTTACCACCATTATAAGTCCAACCTTATATCATGGTCACTGGACTTAAGCCCTTCAGCCCAAAGGCAGGGTGCATGTCCCTAAGTGTAAGGGTACCCCGGCTGAGCAGGGTGCCCCTTCAAACCCCAGACCCCACTCTCTGGGCTTTGTAATTGCGGGGTAACCATCTTAAGGTATGTAGTGGACACTGGTCAACACAAGTGGTCCAACTATATAACGGCTTCTCCGAACCTTGCCATGTTTGGTATCAAACATGTTGGAATTATGCAACTACACCGATTCCAGTGCTAGTTGCATTGTCCCCTGTACTATGGGGGTTCCTTAGAGGTTCCCCCATTTCTGCCGGTGCAGCCTTAGGAGGCCTGCCGACCCCAGACACTGTTCTGGCCTCCTGCTGGTGAGCCAGACTCAAGCAGCAGAAGGCAGAGCAACGCATTTCCTGCAAGGGAGAGGTGTGACCACCTCCCCCCTTGTATTAGGTTTCTATGGGCTGGGGTGGGGTGGCCTCTGAGTGCTACCAGACTGCTTTGAAGGGCACATTTGATGCCCTCTTCCATAATCTGGTTTGCACCAGATCAGGAACCCCTGTTCCCGCTGTGGTGCGAAACCACACAAAGGACAGGGGAGTGACCACCCCCTGCCTAGTTCCTCCCCTAGGGAGGTGTATAGAGCTCTACCAGGTGGCCACTTGATTCTGCCATCTTCATCTTGAAAATAAGATGTGCAGAGGCCCCTGGGAGCATATGACTGGGAAGGCTAGGTAGATGACATCCCTGAACCCCTCTGATAGATGGGCCACTTCAGAGAGTTACCAACCCCCTTTTTAGGGTTACTTAAGGGCTTCCTGGAGGGTGGTTCTTCAGATTCGTCGAGCAAGATTCCACAATGAACTCTCTGCAAGACAACTTCTGCTCCTGGACTCCGGAACTGCTGCTGGTCTGCTTTGGAACCAAAACAAGTCTGCTTCTGGTGGGAAAGCTCACATTGCAACATTGTTTCATCAGATTATGCAAGAATTCTACAACATTCAAAGCTGTGCTTCCTTCAAGGTCACAAGGATATATGCACCAAATCTGTTTTGTAGTGTCTTCTAGCTTGGCAAACTGGAAGAACTGGCGCAATCTTTATCAAAGGCATCATGTGCGTCCTGGAAGGCTATGAAAACCTCCCCCAGGAATACATTTCCAGCTGTTTGGCACCCGCCCTCTCTACATCTCTCCCTGGACATGTCACTGTCTATAGCACGGAAGGATTCCAAATCCCATGCATGCAATTCCCTATCATAGGGGGCCATGTGTAACACCTTTTTCACAACCATCCCCCACATATGAACAGCATGTTGGACTGGCCTCCTCTCATTAACATGTGTAGTAGTGAGTCATCTCCTGTCGTGCCCTGTTAGTAACCGTCACAGTGATCAGTGGCTGTAAGCCATTTTGCTGCATGCTGCAGGTAGGCCACAAAATAATACAGTTGAAGTTAAGAAGGAGTAGGCAGCCCTCCTTCAAGTTTCTTTTCAGTATTTCTAAGACCACTCTACTGCACTTTCCCACCTATACCAGCTTGATAAGCAAGCAATTTAGCATTCAGAAAAGCTTATCATATAGGGGGAAAACTGTTTTTGCCATGGCTGCTCTCTCCATGACTGACAGGAGTAGTGTGTTCCTAAAGGTTAATGATCTGGTCAGACCCCCACCACTCTATCTACATTAACGCGTTGAAGGTCCGTCACTGTCCTGGTGACCATAATATCAAGGTACCAGAAACTCTCCCACTTCCATTGAATGCCCAGGTCCGGTAGTTGACTGGGTGGCAATAAGGCCAGCCTCCTTAGGAGAAATAACAGTGTCTTAGGGATATTCACCCAGAGACCTGGCATTCGTCCAAAGGTCTTCAAGTGGTGTAATAATAACAGGACTGCCTCAACAGAGGATCACACATACAATAGAGCATTGTCGGCATACAGCAAGATGACGTGTCATCTCTCCCATCCTTATGCCCCAGGCCATCAATTCCTTAAGCAGCAGAATAGCCAAGGGTTAAATCGCCAAGGCAAATATTAACGGTGAGAGGGGCATCCCAGCAGAGTGCCTGCTCCACTGCCTAGGTCTCTGAGATCTTACCTCCCACTCTGATGCAGGCCAGTGGGCTTGTATACCGCAGTTGGACCAATTGCCGGAATGCTGTGCCGATGCACATCTCCTGATGCTCTTTCATAAGATAGCCCCATTCAACCATACTGAATGCCTTCTCGATATCGAGGGATACGAGGGGCAGGATCCTGGTTCGAGCTCTCGGTATTGTGCCACGTGCAGGTTAAGAGCCGTGCAGCGTGAGGGCATGAACCCACATTTATCCTCATGGACCAGATCATGAATAACTACCTGCAGCCGCCTCGCCAGTATTTTACACAGGACTTTAACAGCAGAATTTATCATAGTTAGCGGTCTATATGAGGAGGGGTCCTCAGGGTCTCCTCCCGGGTTCCACATAGGACATAAAATGCCTTTGCACATAGCTGGGGTCAGGACTCCGAGGCAGCGTGCCTCCCCGAAGTCTTTTAACAGTTTTTCCTCAACAGTGTCTGTGTAAGCTTGGTAAAACTCAGCAGGAAACCCATCACCACCAGGGGCTTTGGTTTTATTCAATTCCCGGAGTGCAGCTCTGAGTTCCTCCATCGTGATGTTTTTGTCCAGATCTTGTGCATTAGCTGGGGAAAGGCAGGGCAGAGTCATTCCTGTCAAGAATTGCTCTACTTGCTCCAGATTGGCCCCTCCACCCAACCGGTAAACTATATGAAAGTGCGTCACCAGGGTATTTAATATATCACTTTGTCTTGTCACTATCTGCCCTCCAGGGTCCTGAATCCTTAGGATATGGGGATCTACTATTTACGCTTTAGTATCCACTCCAACAACCGACCAGATTTATTGTCTTCCCTATGAAGTCTATGTCGTTAAGATGTGACAATGTTTCTGTCAAGAGATTCCCATAATTTCTGAAGGCAAGTGTTCACGCACATGTGTACGCATAACCTCCCCCTTGTGTCTGCTGAAGTTGCTTCGTTCCCAAGGATTACTTTAAACGTTTTTTCTGATCTGCAATGTCCATGCACAACTGTCGCCGAGCACCACATGACATTCCTATACAGGCCTCCCACAACACAGCTTTGAGAGCCTCCCACTCTGTGATGCCTCTATACTCCAGTTACCATCCAGGTAAGTCTGAAGCTCTTCTCTCAGTGTCTCCCAGTATGCTGCATCCGTCAGTAAGTCTGAGGGCCCACGACTGCGCCTTGCGGCACAGGTATCATCCCCTCACCTAATGGGGAGCACCACCAACACGTGGTCCGACAAGTATCACCCCAGGTGATCAACCGTCTGTAGTGTCCCAGGGTCCAGTTTTGACGAGGAACCTATCCTGGTGACTGTATGTACAATGCGTCATGGAATGACAGGTGTAACCACACTTATATGGGTGAAGAGTGTGCCAACAATCAAGCAAACCCAGATTTTGCATAACTCGTGCCAGGGAATCCGTCATTTCGGGCTTTGTTCCCTGCCATGGCGGACGATGGTCCCAGTTCCCATCTATGGGGGGAACCAAGACTGTTGTTTAGTAGTCCCTGCACTGTAGGGTAAAACTGCTCATCGTCTACACCATGCAATTTACCCTGCACAAGTATGTAGCACCCTCCTACATATGTTTCACTGTACACATGACAAAATGGTACTTCAGAAGCCACAGAGATCGCCACACCTCTGTGTAAACAGGCTATCTGGTCCCTGTGACGCTGGAGGTACGAATGGACCCTATAATGTTTTTTTGTAATTCCAAAGTCCCTGGACATTCCAGGTGAGACTATTTAAATTGTCACCCATGTGTCTGCACCTTCCCCTCCCATTTCCAGCCTCCTGCCCAGAAGAATCTTGGTGGTTCGGCTCTCCAAGTGAGGGCACACAGCTCTGCACCAGAACATACACTGCAATCAGTAACACTCGTCCATAAACTTGACAGCGTAACAAAAACAAGAACATTCTCCTATCCCCAGATAAACAGTAGCCCAACAACCATACAGACTGTGCATCCATGTATATCAAAGCTGCCAGGACCTGCAGCCTAACCCCACCCCCAAGAACCATGACCTACTACTATACGTGATGAAGGTTCCACGCTGCCCTGCATCACTAAGTTGCCCACAACCCATCATACCAAACCTAGTACAGTAGTCAATAACAAACGGAACAAAATCCCACCCCTCCACCATTCACAAGACAAACACTGATGGAAAGACAACATAGAAGAGCACAGCCTCAGTATAGCAAGTTAAATTAAATCCCCCCTATGACTGATGACCCCCGGAGTCGAGATGGCCTGCTCCATCCCGGACACCAACTTCAGCACTGCCAGCACAATAGTTCCATCCTCCTGCATCACAATTCACCTAGTCTCCTGGTCCGCAGGAGTCCCAGCACCTCCAATTGCCGGCTCCCCAATTATAGGGACAGAGAGTGCATCCTCTGTGTAGCTCGTGAGGCTGCAGACACCTACTGTCAAAACCACCAAATTGCTGTGTACCCTGACTTCATCAACAAAGTTGCAAATGGTTGCATGCAGTGGGCCTCCGATATATACTGCTCTACCAGGCTCGACTGTTGGTGATCTAGCGGGTCCAAGTCACAATGTTTTTGACTCACTAGAGGATTGGGGAGGTGGCTAGAAATGTGGGACAAGGTTCGTTGAGATAAGACAGGCCTGCCGAGCCAAACGGGATGCCCGCAGCCATTGGCTACTGCCCTCCTGACCTAAACACCCCCCTAAATCTAGTATTTAGGGGTGACCCAGAACCCAGGAAATCAGATTCCTGCAACCTACACAAAGAAGAAAGACTGCAGAGACGACAGAGATGACAACTGACTTGGCCCCAGCCCTACCGGCCTGTCTCCAGACTCAAAGAACCTGCACAGCGACGCATCCGACAGGGACCAGAGACCTCTGAAGCCTCAGAGGACTGCCCTGAACCGAAGGACCAAGAAACTCCTGAGAACAGTGGCACTCCTCACCTACAGATAAATTTTTGCAACTTTGAAGCAACTTTTAAAGAACTCACTCTTCCAGCCGGAAGCGTGGGACATCACCCTCTGCACCCGACGCCCCCGGCTCGAGCTCCACAGAACCAACTCTGCAGAGAGGACTCCCAGTCGACTGTGACCTCCTGAGTAACCTGAGACGACCCCCCTACACCCCCACAGCGACGCCTGCAGAGAGGATCCAGAGGCTCCTCCTGACCGTGACTGCCTGGAACATAGAACCCGACGCCTGGACCAAGCACTGCACCCGCAGCCCCCAGGCCCGAAAGAAACCGACCTCCAGTGAAGGAGTGACCATCAGGCGGCCCTCTGCCTAGCCCAGTTGGTGGCTGGCCCGAGAAGCCCCCCTGTGCCCTGCCTGCATCGCTAGAGTGACCCCCAGGTCCCTCCATTGATTTCTACAGAAAACCCGATGCCTGCTAAGCACACTGCACCCGGCCGCCCCTGTGCCGCTGAGGGTGTGTTTTGTATGCCAGTTTGTGTCCCCCCACAGTCTGCCCTCTGAGGACACAGATACTTACCTGCTGGCAGACTGGAACTGGAGCAACCCTGTTCTCCATAGGCGCCTATGTGTTTTGGGCCCTCCTTTGAACTCTGCACCTGACCAGCCCTCTGTTGCTGGGTGACTCTGTTGCTCAAAGTGACTTTGGGGTTGCCTTGAACCCCCAACGGTGGGCTGCCTATGCCCAGGAAACTGAACTTGTAAGTGCTTTACTTACCTCAGAAACTTAACCTTACTTACCTCCCCCAGGAACTGTTGATTTTTGCAGTGTCTACTTTTAAAATAGCTTATTGTCATTTTAACCTATACTGTGTGTACTACTGCCTTAATTCAAAGTCCCTTATTTAGCTTTGTGGAGTACCTTGCATTTTATGTATTTACTTCAAATCGTGAATCTTCTAAAATAAACTAAGAAAACATATTTTTCTATATAAAAACCTATTGGCCTGGAGTTGAGTCTTTGAGTGTGTGTTCCTCATTTATTGCCTGTGTGTGTACAACAAATGCTTAACACTAGCCTCTGATAAGCCTACTGCTCGACCACACTACCACAAAATAGAGCATTAGAATTATCTAATTTTGCCACTATCAACCTCTAAGGGGAACCCTTGGACTTTGTGTTACGACTCTGTCGTCCCATTTCCAGGGGGCGCTGTAAGGGGACTGTCAGAAGCCTGAGAATCACCTTGAACACCTATCTAGAGTCCCTTGCTGACTCCTGTTTGTTTCTCTTTTCTCTATGGTACACTTGTTTAGTACTACATTTGCTTCTTGGGACTGCAAATCCCATAATGCACAGCTTGGTAGTCAGGAAAACCCGGATTCTGTTTCCCATTGTCTTCTATGGGAGAAGTCCAGTTGCTCCTTTTCACTGGATCCTCTCCTCCAGGACTTGCAAGTGTCCGAAACTACACACACCTGTGACCTCTCCTGTGCAGCCCAGCTGGGAACTGCTTATAAGCAGCCATTTCCTCAAGCTCCCCGTCGTGCATTGGACTTCAATTCCTTTGTGTTACAGACCCCTTGTCGGATGGTGTTCCAGTTTTGTTCCTGTTCTGTTCCAGCCTGATCCTGTTTCCTGTTTCTCTGCCCAGCTCCTGATTGTTCCAGCCAGAGTCTGCTCCCTATCTCTTAGCCTTGTATCTGTTTGTTTCTTCCAAAGCCTGCTCCCTGTTTCTCTGCCCTGCTCCTGCCTTGTTTCAGCCTGAACCTTCTCTCTGTTTCCCAGTCCTGTTTACTGCTCATTTCCTACTCCCTGTATTCCAGTCCTGTCCTTGCCTGTTCCAGCCAGAGCCTGTTCTCAGTTTCCCAGTCCTGTCTCTGTTTGTCCCAGCCAGAAGTTTGCGCCCTGTTTTCAAGTCCTAGTCCCGCCTTTGCTTCAGCCTGTTCCTAGTTCTTGCCTCTGCCTCTTTGTTTGTTCCCTTCTGCTTCTGTTTCTTCTTGGTTCTTTGTGTCTGGTAAGTGTTCTATCAGTCTTCACCAGTGTATACGTGTCCTCCTGTGTACTGGGGTTGGCTCCTGGTTTCCAGGAGGCAATTCCAGCCCCCATCGTTGTCCAGTGTTATACGTTGTATTTAGTGCCTAACAGTGACAGTGTGCTATTGCTGTTTTCTCAGGAATCGCCACTGTGTTTCCAGCTGGACCCACAAGAGCGTGTCCTGTGTATGTAAGTACTATCCTTGTTTGTGCTCTAGGGTCCAGAGACAGAATCACTTCTGCTGCCTCCTTTCTATGGGGCTGGCAGGGTGACTATCTGTAAGTGCAAATTGCAGAGGCATTGAGATTCCCTGTCACTGTGGGAGGTTCTGCGCCTTACTCTGTGTACAACCCCAGCGTGTTTGTCCACTGGTAATCCGTTTCCTGTTTGTTCACACAAGGGTTGCTCTGCTTTTACTTTCCTTTTTCCTGTGCCTGTCCATAGCTGTCCTTTCCGTGTATGCCTTTAGCTGCACTTCTGCCCCAGCACACTAACTCTCTAGGATATTCGGTGACCTCAAGGGGTGTCCCAACCATAGACCTGATCAGACCCGCCCGAAACCGTGACACTTTGTGAACACTATCTCTCACTTTGAGATAGTATGTACAGAGCCAGTTTACTACAGACACCATTTGTTTCCCCCCTGCCTGTCCCTGCACCGCCACCAGTACTGATTTCCCTGGGTTCAAGCTCAGGCCCGAAGTCTCGCCATACAGCGTCAGGAGCTCAAGGCCTCGGGCCCAGAGTCTCAAGGCCTCCCCAGAAACACCAGCACATCATCGGAGTACAGGGATACACAGTCCTCGCAGCCACATCCCCCACAGCCAGTCCCTCCATAACCGGGTCCCCCCGGAGGAGGCTTCCCAGCGGCTCAATGGCCAGTGCGAATAGAAGGGGCGAAAGAGGCCAGTCCTTTGCATTCCTCTCCTGATCAGGAAGGGGTCCGACAAGATGCCATTAACTCGTACTTGTGCTGACGGGTCCCGATAGAGGAGGTGTACCATCCCTCTGAACTTTGGGCTGAGACCCATGTGGGTTAGCACCTCCTCCAGGAAGTTCCACACCAGAGTATCAAAGGTCTTGTGGAAATCCACTAGGAGAAGCGCAAAATCACTCTCCAGTCTATCCGTCTGGAAGAGTGCCACCTGGACCCGTCTCAGGTAGTGACGCATACTCCTATCCGGCATGAAGCCACACTGGTCCGGGTGAACAAGGAAGGGCAGCATACGGGCCACCTTATTATCTTACTGTCCGCTTTAATCAGCGAGATAGGTCGGTATGAGGAGCACTGGTCGCGGGGTAGGTCACTCCTTGGTATGACCACAATGGTGGCACAGTCCAGATCGGGTGGGAACGTGCCTCGTCGAGCTGCCTCCTCGTAGGCACTCACAAGATGGGGAACCAGGCACCGATGAAACCTCTGGTAATATTCTATGGAGAAGCTGTCCAGGCCCGGGGTCTTCCCGGCCTAAAGGGCCGATGTAGCACAGTCTACCTCTTCCTCTGTCATTGGCAGGTCTAGCTCCATGGCTAAGGATGCTAGAATAGAGGGGAGTGGAATGTCTTTCAGAATGGGATTTTCCCGCTCCGTTGGGGATTGGGGCACTCAGGTGTAGAGGTCCTCGTAGTAGGAGGCAAAGGTGCATCCTATCTCCTCTAGGCACTCCCATGCAACGTCAGTCCGGTCCCTAATGAGGAGCACCACCCGGGCCGAAAAACATCTTGGGTCGTCAATCAATACAGTAGTTTCCCCGCCTTGTCTCCTGATTCATAAACCCTCTGGGTCGAGGCCTGCCAACACTGCCTGGCCTCTGCGAGTGATACGTGCCGAATCTCTGCACGCAAGAGCTCCACCCGTTCCTCAGTCTCCTGGTCCCCGACCCGCCGAACTCGACCCACTAGGTCCGTCAATTCACCCTCCAGGTAAGTCACCAGCTGCAATTGCCTGGCCTCCTACTGTCTGACGTATCCCTTAATGACCCCCCTCAGGGAGGGCTCGCTAGCAGCTAAAAGGATCCCCACCGAGGCCACCGAACCCACGTTTTCTTTAAAGTAGTGATCTATTTGTTGTTCAATATATTCAACGCAATCAGGTTTTTTCCAGTACCAGGCACTGAAGCGCCACAACGGTCTGTTAGACTGCATTAAGAAGTCTGCAGTGCTGCACTATATTAAGAGGTATCGACTGGGCACAGTCCTCATGCAGGAAACTCTCCTGGCTCGGACTCAATGTACGTTTCTTGGGAGGTTTGGATATGAGCAGGTGTTCCACGCTGGGTTTTCTAGGGGCTCCAGAGGGGTGGTGCACCTGCTTCACAGATCCCTGCCCCTGCTGTGGCTCCGGGGCCCACCGCACACTGCCTCCCTCACCCACGCGACCTGCACCCACGTCTGTCAACAAGCACAAGGGGGGCAGGGTCCTAGCCTGGGGACAACCACCGCTCCAACAAGAGGGCTTCAGACTGGCTGGCAGCAAGGCTTACCAGGTACAACAGAAGCGCAGATCTTTCAAAGCGGTTAAAAAGAAACTTCGTAAGTTGAACCTCTGCTATAGGCTACCTTTACCTGCCTTACACAAAGTGATGTTTCAATCCACTACCTATTTTTTCGATAACTCAGAAAAGGCCTGGGATTGGGCGGCGGAAAAGCGAGAACTGTGACCGGCGACGGGAGGAGGAGAGGCGGGATCGGAGACAAAGGACCCTGGCGGGACTCCCCTACTGACGCAGGTCCACAGGAAGCCCTCCAGATCACAGCGGGCCCGGTCGGCGGCCGAGGGCTGGTGACGGAGCGCCCAGGATCACTCGGCTCACAACCTGCAGGAGGAGCAGGTTCTAGACGCTGACTTGACAGCCACTCCAGCATTCTTTGCATCGACGGGGACAATCCCAACCTCACAGGAGTGAACTGGGGGATGCAGGGAGATTTTGTGTATGGAACCGGAGGGGCAGTGCCTGGCGGCTGCCGGGACACAGCCTGGCAGGAGCGATGACCCCGATAACTGAGCCAATTAAGTCATATTATTAGTCGAGGTTAGGTAGCACATCCGCAATTAGGGCACCGCCAGAACACATGAACCCCCACACTTGACTGGACTGTTTATTGCTCGTTAGCAATGTTCTGGGGTAGGGTGACAGATGCTTCAAGGGGTGAAGTGTGGGGTGGGGTGGGGGGTGTTGGGTGGAGGTTGGGTTATTACTATGAGTTGTTTCTACTCTAGTTGCATTAACGTTTTCCTTTTTAGGTTTGTTACATTTGCAGTGAGTACTGGGTGCAACCATATGTGGTCCATGAGTGCCTTGAGGGACCAGCGTGCAGGGCAAAGGAGATTGGTAGCGGGGCACTGGGCGCACCAAGCTCTACCTAACAGATCTGCAACATGTTCAAACTATTATACTGGAATGTCAACGGTCTGTTAGACCGTATTAAGAGGTCTGCAGTGCTGCGCTATATTAACAGGTATCAACTGGACGTAGACCTCATGCAGAGGACCCACCTGGCTGGGACTCAATGTAAGTTTATTGGGAGGTTTCGATATGAGCGGGTCTTCCACGCTGGGTTTTCTAGGGGCTCCAGAGAGGTGGTGCACCTGCTTCACAGGTCGCTGCCCCTGCTCGTGACCCAGGTGCACACTGACCCCCGGGGAGATACATAGGGCTGGAGAGACGCCTGGCTGGTAGACAGGTCAACATAATTTTGTGCTATGCACCTTCGCGACTCCTTAGGTCCACACTTACCGAACTGTGTAGCTTGCTGGTCTCCATCCCGCAGAGCACCACATTTGTTGGGAGGGCACTTTAATGTGGTACCGGATCCACTTCGGGACACCTCAGCCGACCCCCGTCTCAGCAAACGTCGAGTCTCGTGACGTGGACAGATTCACTAGGCCTGTGCGACCCCTTGCAGGCGTGGCACCCACAGACGAGGGCATTCACGCATCAATCAGCGACACACCACACGGAGGTGCGGATTGACCAGATATGGCTCCCAGCAGTGGACCTCTTATGGCTGACCTCTGTGCAAATACTGGTGCGCAGGATCTCTGATCACGCGCCGATCTTGATGGCCTGGGGGACTTCTTTGCAGACCCCCCCTGGCTCTGACTTCTGCCACCTGTGGCCTCAGCCCAGAATCCAGTGGGGGGGGGGTTGGAGAGAAGATATCACCACACTTTGTACCGTCTCCACTCGGTGGTGGGAGAGAGGTGTTAGGGAGCAAAAGGGGCCAGATGTCAGGTCTCTACGGCCCTGGTCCCAATCTTCACCTCAATGACCTCCGACAGGGTGCTATCCGCTGGATGCGTCCTCAGCCACCCTTCCGCTTCCCGTGGGAGAAGGGGAGGGGTATAGGCAGGCAGCCCACCCACCCTATTGAGGCTTCCCCGCATCCCCTTTGCTGGTCCGGCCCTCACCTGGTCACTGCCACCTCTTCTGCCGCCCACCAGGGGTCCCCCACACCGTCTCTTCGGGCCTGTCCGGCCCAGGAACGTGTTACGCAGTGCCCGCCAAGTCAGCCAGGCGGCGCCGCACTTCCTCTCAGGACCAGACCGCCTCTGTCGGTCACCAGGTCTGCAGTCCCCATCCAGCCTTCCTCGCTGCTCCAGCAATCGCGGGGCTCACCACGCCAAGGCCCCTCATGTGGCCCCTGCCATCTTGGGAGCAGGCGGGCCCGCTTCAGGCACGTCGCACTGCGCAGGTGCAGCTATCTGGGTCGCAGTCCTGGTCCTGGCTGGGCCACCCACCGGCTCCTCTATGCTGGGAGGTGGGGGTCCTCCGCCGCTCTTTCCTGCGGTCGTGGGACCTACAGTGCCAGGGCCCCAAGCGCGGCTCCCGCCACCTTGGGATTGGGCGGGCCGGCTGCAGGCACGTTGCACCGCTCAAGGGTGGAGTTCTAGGTCCCCGCTCTGGCCTCGGCCGGGCCTCCCTTTTACGTCTTCTATGCTGGGTGGTCCTCCCTGTTCCAGTGCTTGCAGGGCCCCGAGAACTAGGGCCCTCATGCGCCGCCCGCCACCTTGAAGTCAGGCAGGCCTGCTGCAGGTGGGTCGCGCCACCGAGGTGCAGCGATTCAGGTCTTCCGCACCAGCCCTGACTTGATCTGGTCCACCAGCGACCTGGGGCACTGTCTCGACGGCCCGTTTCTTCAGGGCCGCCGGGGTCATGTAGGATGTGCCGGATTTAGAGCAGGCCGTGGAGTCCCGCTAGAATGCAGCTGCCATGTTGGCTTGCTAAGCCACGACCCTAGGAGGAGACTTTAACAACGTTATGTCCCCTGCTATAGATTGCTCAAAACAGGGGGTGACTAGAGCCCGAGCTACACCCTGGCGCGTTTTGCAGATACCCTGGGGCTCTCTGATTTCTGGTGGCGCTGTCACTCTAATCTGTGTGCTTACTCCTATTTTTCTGGAGTGCACAGTTTTTTCTTGACTGAATTATGTCTTTGCCCCGGTGGTTAGGTGGGAGTGGTGGACAAGGCAGCATAACTGCAGAAGATTATCGATCACTCACCATTCTAGGTATCTGTGGGACAGAGAGAGAAAGGAAAGCACTACCCTCGAATTGGACGTTTTTTTTTTTTTGTATTGCATTAATTAAAGAGTAAAATATATCAAGACATATACCACCACATCAGTTGAAAAGCACAGTTAGCAAAATGTGACAGATGAGCCTTGTGTCTATACACTACAAAGAGCTTTTGACCAAAAGCCCCCTAGATTCATTTACAGGTGGCCTACCCTGTGGTATAGGGTCATTCAGTCAAAACATAGAACAATGGGGGTGCGGCGATTTGGGTCTTCCGCATCAGCCCCGACTGGATCCGGTCCACCGGCGGCCTGGGGCAATGTCTCGACGGCCCCGTGTCTTCAGGGCCGCCGGGGTCATGTAGGATGTGCCGGATTTAGAGCAGGCCGCAGAGTCTCGCTAGAATGCAGCTGCCATGTTGGCTTGCTAATCCACGCCCCTAGGAGGAGACTATAACAACGTTATGTCCCCTGCTATAGATTGCTCAAAACAGGGGGTGACTAGCGCCCGAGCTACACCCTCGCGCGTTTTGCAGATACCCTGGGGCTCTCTGATTTCTGGTGGCGCTGTCACTCTAATCTGTGTGCTTACTCCTATTTTTCTGGAGTGCACAGTTTTTTCTTGACTGAATTATGTCTTTGCCCCGGAGTCTAGGTGGGAGTGGTGGACAAGGTGGCATAACTGCAGAAGATTATCGATCACTCACCATTCTACGTATCTGTGGGACAGAGAGAGAAAGGAAAGCAGGACCCACGAATTGGAATTTTTTAAAAAAAATTTATTGCATTTATGAAAGAGTAAAACATATCAAGACATTTACCACCACATCAGTTTAAAAGCACAGTTAGCAAAATGTGATAGATGAGCCTCGTGTCTATACATTACAAAGAGCTTTTGTCCAAAAGCCCCCCAGATTAATTTACAGGTGGCCTACCCTGTGGTATAGGGTTCATTCAGTCAAAACATAAAACAAAGGGGTTATACAGCTCAGTCGGATAGGTCAACATCCGGGACATGAGGAAGGACCACAAGGTCGTCCATATGTCTCGTGTCCGGGAGTTAGACAGCATCATTTCCCAGTAGGCTATTAGTTGTTACCGACAGTAAAGCAGCATCACTCAGCCACTCCTTTGACCATTGGGGGTATCTGTTTCTTCCCACAACACATCGCCACTCTACGCTTGGCCAGCACCAATAGCAGCCCCCCAAGTTTCCTGTGGTCAAGGGGGACCTCCTTGACATACCCCATGAGGGCAAATTTGGGAGACCATGGCCGTTCGAGCCCGACCATTTCCTCAAGCGCACCTATCACCTCCATCCAGTATCCTTGCAGCGCCCTGCAGTGCCACGCCAGGTGCAGGAAATCCACCTCCGGCGATGAGCATCTTTCGCATCTAGCATCCGACCGGACGCACATCATCTTAGGGCGCCTCTGCGTATAGTACAAGCGGTGCAGAAATTTTAAATGTATTAGGCGCAATCTATAATTGAGGGAGATCTCTCACGTATTTGTGCAGCAATTACATCACACATCGTCCGGAAGGGTCTCACCAATGTCCGCTTCCCAATGCACTCTGGCATTGGGAGTGGCCGAGGGTACAGTCGTCTGCATGCAAACACACAGGCCCGTAATGAGTCTACGTGGAGACGGTGATTTGTACACCAACTCCAGCGCGCGGCACACAGGGGGTGTCTCGGGGAAGCAATGGAATGTAGCCTGCAAAAGCGCCTTGATTCTTACGTAAATTAAGTGTTATAGCACAGTATTGAGCGTCTCAGGGGAGATGAACGAGCCCTCCGGATACCAAGACCCCAAGGTAGCCATATTCAGATCACACAGGCATTCACATAACTGTCCTCCGTCCGATACCTGCAGATTCATGATGTCTCGTATCCGCTTTGAGGGCGCAAAGGGCTCCCCTGCCTCCGCATGCTTCAGGAGCGCCCTCCAAGCCTGCACCGCGCACGTAACAGTGTCTACTTCTCTCGACCTGGGTCTGGGTGGTCCATAAATCACTCCAGAGACCCTATTAGGTCAGACTGAATCATGTTCCGAAGCCAGATGTGGTAAATATTTTATGGGGTGCAACCAAAAATGTGCGAAATGGGCCTGTGTGCAGTTATAATAAATTTCCAGATCAGGGGCCGCCAAGCCGCCCAGCTCAAACGGTAGCGTCAATGTTTCCCTTGAGATTCTGGGTTGCCCACCAGCCCAGGCTTGAGTTACGAGTGAAGATCTAAGCCTTTTCAAGTAGTTGGACGTGAGGACGAGGGGAATGTTAACAAACAGGTAGGGAAATTTGGTCAAAATTACCACCTTGCCTATGGCTATGCGGCCGGTCAACAAGAGCGAAATGGAGCGCCAGATCGCCACTTTGGCTTTCAGCCACATAATGGCCTTGCCATAGTTGGCCGACCACAGCTCGTCCACCTCCCTGCTAAGCCATATACCCAGGTAACGTACCGGGCCATCAGCCCAGCTCAAGGGGTATTTTGAGCGGTACTGTACTGTTGCAGCCGAAAAGGGGAAACGACTGACTTGGACCAGTTGATCGTAATCCCAGAGATCTGGCCAAAGCGTACTATCTTGTCTACCAGTATGTCAAGATGAAGCCTTGGGTCCCATATATATATATATATATATATAGCACAACATCATCCACATACATAGAGACCAGGATTGGGCGTTGTCTAAATGCCAATCCCCTATGGTTATGATGTTGTCTCAAGAGTGCTGCCAGTGGCTGCATCGCCACAGTAAATAGCAGCGTCAAGAGGGGGCATCCTTGTCGAGTACCTCTAGCTATTGGGAAAGTTCCGAAATCATCCCATTGATTCTCAATTTAGTGGTTGGAGCCGAGTATAATAAATGGATTAATTGGATGAATCTAGGACTCAATCGCTCCCTGGTCAATAGGCCAAACATATACAGCCATGCAAGGGAGTCAAACGCCATGGTGGCGTTCAGGAACAGAGAGACCACGTGGTCTTCAGGATTGATCATTCAGGTCACCGCAAAAAAGGTACGGAGGTTACACAAGGTCGAGCGACCAGGCACAAACCCAGATTGGTCCGGAAGCACCAACGACGGGAGCTGGGGCTGAAGTCAAGTCGCAATTAGCTTTTATAGTATCTTAGTGTCTATATTTATTAGCGATAATGGCCTATACGAGTCGCAAAGACACGGGTCTTTACCTGGTTTCAATATGGTGACGGGCCTCACACAGCGAAGGCAGGAGAACCCCGTTCTCTAGTGCATCCGCATAAACCTCTAGCAGGTATGGCACCAAAAGATCTGCGTATTCCTTCTAAAAGGCTGCCGTGAGCCTATCCATCCCCGGGGCCTTGTCTCCCGGCAGACTATGTATAACCTGAATGACATCCTCAACCATGAACGGGGTGTCTATGTACTGCCTGTGCGTGTTCTCGAGCCAGAGCAGGCAAATGTCATCAAAGTATTCTGTGTATGCCGCCGCTTGTGGCCCCATCATTTCGGTGTATAGGGAGGAGTAGAAATCAGTCAAGACCCGCTTGGCCCGCTCAGTGCCAGCATGGTGTACTCCAGCCGAGTCAAGCAGCTCAACAACATAGTTCCCCGCCCACAGCCGTCGAAGCATTGCGGCCAGCGTTTTGCCGGACCTCTCGCCCTCTCCGTATCGCCTTGCCTTGGCTTCCTTTCGCAGAAAACAAACATCGTGGAGTGCCACTTCCTCATATTGTGACAGCTTCTCTCTTACTTCAGCCAAAAGGGCGCTGGGCATATCTGCACATATTTGCTTCTCCAGAATAGCGAGCTGGGCCTCCAAGTCTGCCAATTCGCGACGGTTCATTCTAAGCACACTATGCTGCTTGGCAAGGCATACCCCCCAGATTACTACCTTGAATGCCTCCCATGAGGTGCCTGCCGAGGATACCGAACCCTGGTTAACAGTGAAGTATTCCGCAATAGCGGTGCAAATCTCCTCCCTAAAGGCTTGATCTCTTAACGCACCATGGGGCAGTCACCACGAGAATTCGCGGCGAGGGCCCCCTGGGATAATCAATTCCAATATAACCGGAGAATGATCTGACAGAGTGCGGGGCATACCTTCAATAGATTCCGTCCAGAGCTCTACATCTCTAGTTCCGAACCATCTATCAATGCGGCAGCAGCTATTATGTAGTGTTGAGGCCTGTTCCTTCTCTATCCGCACCAGGTTTCACCCTCCATAGATCCACCACAGCACTCTCAGCCATAATAAGGGATAAGGCCTTAGCAGCTGCCACATGTTGCGGCCGAGCCTGACTCTCGCAATCTGCCTCAGAGTCCAATACCACATTAAAATTTCCTCCCCATTGCAGGGACCCCGAGCCCAAGGGGTTTACCAGGTGCCATACCTCCCCGAAGAACTCCAGGCCATCCAAGTTGGGACCGTAAACTCATAACAGACGAAACAGCCTGTCTTGTAATGTACCCTGCAACATAACATCCCGGCCGTGCGGATCCGTAAGCGCTTTCTTAGTACGCCACTGTAGTCCCTTTCTAAGCAGGATGGCCACCCCCTCTTGCATAGCTCGAATACACCGTTACATGGCTCTCTCCAATCCATCCAGCCCTTATCCTAAATTTTGTGGCATTAGTCAGGTGAGTTTCTTGGAGCATGCAAATATCTGTTGCATGGCGCTGCATATAAGCAGATACCAATCTCATCTTACGGCCATCATTCAATCCCCGAACATTCCCTGTCAAACATCTCACAGGAATCGCATTTTTATGAGCCATCAAGGTAAACATCGCAACCGCTCAACAACCACCCCCACCCATACGTATATCGAATCAGCTGCTGGGACGGGAAGGTACGGGTAGAAAAGAACAGAGGGAAAACTTTAAACATAGTGGGTAACGATACATCTGCCGCCCGACCCACTCAGGCCCCCCAATTGGGCCCGACCACCCATCCCACCCCCTCCCAAAAACATAACCCATCTTAAAACCACAACCAAATGATTTGGACTCATCCAAGGGGGCGCTGGCGTGGCCATCTGACTTCCCACCCAGTATGAGTAGGTGGGCAGGAGCCGCAGAGTAGTCCGAAGCTCCACAGGACAGTCATCTCCGAGGCGCAGTTCGCTAACGGGCCCGAGAGGCCACAGGGCGCAGTTCAGACACACAGACGTCCCTCATGTGCAACTGATCTCAGTCATTGTCGCTCAGGTGATTCCCATTCTCTTCAGTGGCCGGCAAGCAGTCAGGGGCCATTTTTTGGGGAATATCTTTCACAAATTTTGCTGCCTGTTTTGGATCCCAGAAAAAATGTAATTTGCCTTTATGCTGAACACACAACTTAGCCGAGTAGATAAGGGAGTATTTAGCGTCCGTGTGGCTCAGAGTGGGCTTACTGGGGAGAAACGCCCTGCAGGCCACCTGCACACAAGGGGTGTAGTCGAGAAAGATGCGGAGTTTGTTGTTGTTATATACAATAGGGCGGCGGTCACGGGCAAGGTGGTGGACTGTGTCTCTATCTCTGTAGTTGAGCAGGTGCGCAATGACAGGTTGTGCCGGAGTCCCAGGAGGCGGCCGCGACCCAGCGATCTGTGCGCCCGCTCCACCACCATCACTGGAGATCGCTAACCAGGGAAGAGCGCAGAAAGCATCACCTCCACATAGTCCTCCATGCGCCCCATGGCTGTCGATTCCAGAAGACCTAAGATGCGAATGTTGTTTCATCTAGAGCAGGCTTCAAGGTCTTCGGTTTTATTTCAGATGACTTCCAGCACTTGCTCCATTTGAATAAGTCGCTCGCTCTCCCCGCACTGACCATCCGCTAAGTCTGAAATGCGAGGTTCCGCCGGCTCAAGGCGGGTATCATGGTCATCCACCCTATCTTTCAGCCGATCCATGCGATCGGTCAGATGATCTAGCTTAGAATCTATGGCCGCCTGGCTGTGCTTTAGGTCCAGAAACATAGCCTTAACTTAGGGCAACTGGGAGTCTTCCTCTTGAGGCAATTCGTCCATCGACTTGCCCGCTTGGCTGCACTTTTTTTTGCCCCCAAATGACAGCTTTGATTGTTTGTAGTCTGCCTTCCCCATCGTGACCGGGTCTCACCCCCAGGGGGGGTGTCACACCATCCGGAGTCGGTACCCAACACCCAGACCAGTCTCAGGCACCTCCAGTCCTCACCACGTAGTTCAGCCAGGCGTCACCTGCACCAAAGGCCACCAGCAACGCGCCAGACAAGCCGGCCGCTCCTCACACCTGCAGGCAGATCCTATCACCACGGCCTCACAATCCCTCACCAGGGCCAGGGGATCACGGCAATCCGTCTGCTCATATAGGCATCTCTCGGCAAGGGGAGACGGCCGCTCTCCATCTAGGCCATCAGCCACAGACAAGGTAATGCGCCGTGGGGGTCAGCCAGATAGGCCCCATAGATCGAGGCCGGGCACGCCAGACGCAATCAGCTGGTCTCACTCAAGCCGCCAGTCGATAGCATCCAGCACAGGGGTAGCAGGGGCACAACAGCCCGCCCCACCTCCTCCTCCATGGTCCCGGACCTCACAGCCGTGGCACACCCCCCTCCCGGGACCACGATCCAGCCATCGCCGTCGGCTCAGCCCCTCAGGAGCCAGCCGCCTGACTAACACAGGGAATCCAGGGGCACTGCATCTCCGGCCTGCCGGTCCATGCCGTCGTCCAAAGGGGGGGGCAGGCGGCAGCCTCAACTCCGCCCCCGTCAACACCGGCACCTGCCAGGCCCCGCTCAGCCAGCACTTCCCCCGTGACCCACCAACCTCACCAGCACCAGGGCGATCGGGCCAGCGCTCGGCTCCTACCACTGAGCCGGCCCCGCTTCGCCAGCCCACGCCTTAGCAGTTGTTTAGCATACAAAGTGTGATAAGTCGAGCACCTTGGGCGGCCGATCCATTCGTATTGACAAAAGAATTATGCCCCTGCCCTGCAGAGCCTCACCAGGTGGCAGCCATCTTGCAGGACGGCCAGGCTACGTACCCGCAAATTGGAAGTTAAACACCTGGGACCTAAGAAACGCTCATGTTGCATGCAAACTAAAGGTTGACACAGAACTATACTTTTCTGAAAATTTAGACACTGTTGAGTCCGCCTTAGTGCTCTGGGAAGTGGTGCTTCGGGACTGCACACAGAATGTCCTTGTGCGTAAGAGGAGGAGGGAGGGGGCACAAACTGAGGAGCTGGAAGGCCAGCTGCATTCCCTAGAAGCAACCTGTCAAAGTAACCCTGCCTCACATATTCTTCGTCAAGTTGCAGTGCTACACACAGAATTTGGGGTCAGATGTACATAGATGCAATTTTGCATTTCCTAAATAGCGACTTCATAGAAATCGATATTTAGGAAATGCAAAATGCTGTGCTCCAAGATACCGATTTCCTAATAGCGATTTCTACAAAGTAGGAATCACTATTAGGAAATCACAAATAAGAAATTCTATGCCATTTGTGACAATGGGCCAGTCTTGCATTTCCCAAATAGCGATTACCTATCTGGGAAATGGAAAAGCAAAGATGGCTATGGGAAAAAAGCCCACGAAATGCACCCAAAAAATAGTGGTGCACATTTTTGCCAGGGCTGCTTATGGTTTCCCAGTACAGCCCTCCCAGAATCTCGGTGAGCACCTTAACCTCAATGGTCAGAAGGAAAATAGTTTGATAGAATTCACATCTCTAACGTAGCCTGCCCGCCATCAGAATTATAGTAATAAAAACTTGCCTCGGGTGTCCTGGTAGAAAGCTATGGTCCCTAGAAGTCTGAAATAGTTTCAATATGTGAAGAGCAAGCAAGGATGAGTTGGAGTTAAAACATGTATACCAAAATGAAAACAATTATACCAGGAGACCACTGAGACCAGGCATCTTCCCAGACTGAAGTTGCCTGATGGCCTTTGTGATCCCAATTAGTGTAATTTCCCCATTAAGTGATCTTCTGCCCCGTCCTAGAGCGGATACCCTAGGATGTTTGTTATCAATCTCTCCAGATCCTGGGATTCAACATGCCTACCCAGTCCACAAAGTTGACTTCAGAATTGGGTGAATTCTCCATCTATCAAAGCTTAGTCTATAGTCTCTTGAACCTCTTAGGTCTGGGTAAGTGATACTATTCTAGATCATTCCTCTCTTTTACTTAACCAGTGGAGCAGCTTCCCTACTATATCCTCCTGGTCATGAAGTCTGCTTTGAAAGGCTAGGCAAGTCTTCTGGGGTTCCAGCAGACACAGCTGACACAGTTGCTGCTTAGCAATATCAAGCGATATAATCTGATGTTATTTGTTGGCGACCTTCTGAACTCATCTTCCAATGCAAGGATTTTAATTTCTGCTTTACACCTCTCCTTCTTCTTGTACTTCTTATATTTAGTGATATGGCCCCATTGCCTTGCCCCGAATAACTAGTTTAAAAGCCTCACATATTGTCCCAGATGAATCTATCTTTCCGACAATAGTTTGAGAATACCTCTTGATTCCTCTTGTAAGAGATTTACTGAAGGAGTCATCCTGAAGCCACTGGGCATATAGTCAGTGGGCATTTTTCAGCCCAACTGTCAAATCTCACACTCACTGGGGTGTAGCCATAAAGTCCCCTTGTATGTATATATGCATATATATGCATTCTTGATCTTTAGGAGTCTGAGGGATGTCAGGATATAGTCAAGAAAAAGATATTTGGGTGCCATTTGGCACAGAGGGCCAGATGTATCATCGCGGCCCTTTGCGATTCGGTAATTGCGATTTTTAAGAAATCGTTATTACCGACTCGCAAAGTGCCATGTATCACATTTGCGATTCGGTAATAGCGATTTCTTAAAAATCGCAAATGCTATTACCGAATCGCAAATTGCGATACCGGACCCATTCGCAGCTATGGGCCCTTTGGCCCATAGCGGCGAATTTTTTGCATTTCCAAAATTGCAATTTCTGAACCAGAAATCGCAATTTTGGAAATGCAAATCCCCAGGGTGCTGGGGGCCTATGGCCCCCTCTGCTGCACCCCAAAAATGTTTTGGGAGACATGTAAAGTACACACATGCCATAAGATCATGTGTGGTTTACATGTTCAATTTAAAAATGCATTTCAAATGCATTTTTAAATTTTGCACCAGGTTACCACCTGGTTGCTGTCCATGGTATTTTGCATGTGCAAAATGCCATTCAGCGAAAAATCGCAATTTGCGATTTTTTGCAGCATTGCCTTGCAACCTGGAATTTGTGAATCGCAAATTGCGACTCGCATTTTCCAGGTCGCAACGCAAGAAATCGCAATTTTAGCGATTTCTTATTTGTGGTCTGCGAATGCCTTTCATGCATTGCAGACCACTGTTTTGCACTCGCAAACGGCCGAATTAACCGATTCGCACTGTTTGCGAGTGCAAAACTTTTTCATACATCTGGCCCTTAGTCCCTGGTCCTCTTGGGGTCCCTACTGTCAAATGCCACACTCACTGAGGGGTAGTCATAAAGTCCCCTTGGATGTATATATGCTTTCCTAATCCTTTGGGATTTTGCGCGGTGTCAGGATACAATCAAGTTGAGAAAATGATCCATGGGGGCCATGAAAGAAAGTACACCCCTTTTCTCTACTATGTTGCCAATGCCACACATCGCAGAGACCACAGGACTCTGCAAAGGCAGCCAAATTGCTCTGATCCTATATCATACAATCCCTCTGGGGACAGCTATCGATCTCTTTGTCCATTATCCCAATTGAAGTGCACCCCCTCCACTTCTAATCATTACTGATACGGATATTTGACTTGTCTATCATTCCAAATCTCACCATCCTACTAATAATCAATATCAATTCTCACCATTTAACCACCATCGTCGTTAACACAATATAACCATTTTAAAAAGTGCCACACATCCAAATCCTATTCTCACACATCACAGTGCTGCCCTTTGGTATGAGGCACTGTCATCTGTATACCAAATTGTGAAAAGAAACTGTTCAACATAAAGAACTAAAAGAGTTTTAGTGGTGATTTTCAAGAACTCCACACTTATCATCAGCTTCCATTGCAATAATCATTACGCATCCGCTGCTCATATTCAACTACAAAATCCTCTTCATTCATAGGCCATTGCTGAGCAACTCAGCCTCGTTAGATGTTTTATCTGATCAGCCACACTAATCTTTATGTACTGGGCAAACTCAACACCTGGTTAGACAAACCAGACTGCACCATTTGACAAAAACATTCACTTCTCAAGGATGTCAAAAAATCAGGGCAGTACCTACAGTGGCCATTACATCATTTTCCCATAGCTCTTTCCACACCACTATAGTCAAACACATCCTTATCAGACCATGAAACAAACATGACATCAGCACTTTCAATTTACAACCTATCCCATGAAGACAACTCATCATTTCTGTCTCAGGTTTGTTGCTGCCTTTGACAGTTTGATCCCTCTTAAGACCTTCTCACGAGCTCAACAACAACAAGAAATACTTGTAAATACTAACATTGAAACAGAATGGAATAAACACAACACCGTAACACGCTCCATTTTCAGAATCACTGCAGAATATACAAAGCCAACATCAAGATGGGAAGGCAGTCAAATATATCAATCATAAAAGCAACATTTCAAAGGAACTGAGAACGCACCGTTACCAGCTTCACCCACTCAAGATGTATGAAATATATTGGCAAACAACTACATCTTTAAAGCCAAGAATCTAGAAAACTAGCTCCAAAACAAATCACATGCAAATCTCTTCCTCAGACCCCATTTACTTAAGAGCCATTCTAGCCACTCTCTGCTAATGATGTCACAGGGCTCAACACAACTAATGGCACTAAATATTTGCGATGAGCAGACCTGCACTCATCCAAAATGCTTAAAAACATTTTTCTCATGACTCTGCTGATCCCAGCTAGAGCCATCACCCATGAATTCGTAATACACTGCAAAGCCCCTGTGATCCTAAGAGTCCATGCATGAAACCATCCTAAACAACACAAAGCTTCAACCACCTGAATCCTATCCAACCAATATCCAATGAACTCAAAATGTCTTAAAAATATCCACCGTCAACCAGATTCCTGCCTTCTTTGATGACAACAGCCTTTCTTCTAACAACCAAACATATTTTCACCCTGAGAGAGGCACAGAACCGATTGCCATCTGAAATGAACTCAAGATAACCTAGCTCTGGCACATGCATCTGGCAACAAGGATCATGCACAATCCCATAGAGCTGTAAAGACCTGGCTAACATATGCTTCTCTCAGGTCAGACTAAATGAAGATGGCACAAAAATGCCAATCTTCTAACATTTTACCAACCATGAAAAACCAAAAAAGTGCAGCATGTACTCGATCACTAAAGCCTTGAAGAGCTATGGAAATGCAAAAATACAGTTTGGTACAATGCTCTGGTTTTATTCACCCACAACCAATACAACTATGCATTTATTTTTCCATTCCTTACCTTGTTCTCTCTGTTGGCTACAATGACAAAATCTTCAGTAATCTGATGCTGATGGCTAGTATTCTGGATTTCCTTTAGCCTCAAAACACTGCAATAAAATATGCATGAAAAAGATTTTCATATTCGCAACTTATGAAGCCTACCATCAAAGAAGTACGTCACACATTCCTCATTACCAACCTACAGCTACCTTGCAGCCTAACGAAGTTAGAAGAAACAGATTATATCAGACTCGCTTTCACATGCAGGAGAGCACTGTCATCTGTTCAATTTGTAAGCAAGGAGCCAATCTGTCTGTTTTTAAACTCATTGTCTAAGGAGTTTTTGAGAGGGTGTTAATAATATGAGTGGGGCTATGGATTAGGAGCAACAATATTTGCATTAAGGCAACTTTATTATTCTCTTTGATCTTGTCCTTACAAACGTTTCAACCTGTGGATAAAATTTAAAGCAAAGAACACAAACAATGGAAAAGCCAATAGGTGTGGTGTCGACACCAGATAATATGATTGCGTCATCTGCAGTACTGGCACTAAGGAAAATGCTCACTGGTTTCCCTGCAAGAGTGTAGGGGGCTGAAAACAGCCTTGTTTCAGTGCTCACAGAAAATTGTGCAAAAAGGAAGGTATGATGAAAAGCAGAGACACTCAACTCTCTAGTGATCTCTCTCTTGTCCTGCAAAGTTTCAGGAGATCATAGTGGGATCTGATAACATGGTTCTTCCACTAGACACCAGGGCTTTTTTTGTAGGGAGAGCAGCCCCAAGGCAAGGACCTGTGCTCTTCCCAACCCCCCAATATCTTCAGTGTTTCAACTTCACTGGGGGCAGATGGGGTTCTTTACTCTCAATTTTCTCCATCTCAATACCAGGGAAAATAGTAAAGAAACAAAAAGAAAAAAAAAGAAAAAAAACAAAAGGGTGTGGGCAACCCCCATGCATATGCCCAAGATCCCACGACAAAAAGGGACATTCCAATCTTCCTGCTCCCCTCCTTCCACAGGTAGATTAGTACTAGAGGAGGTCCATCAATGCATAAGGCCATGCCACACCTTAAAAGGGGGCATTATGGTCTTGCTGCCCCCACCAGCAAGGCAGATTGCGAAGTCTGCCCCCAGTCTGCCCACGGGGAGAGAAAGCCCACCAAACACCAGGGATTGTTGTTCCTAAAAATAAACAAAAAAGTGAGGCAGCCCACTTTGGCAGCGGGCAATACCCCCACACCACGTGGGTCAAATCAGTCTTTCTGCCGCCTCACCCCCCAAAACTCTCACCACCCCCACCCCACCAGCAGGCAAAGAGCATGTTTGCCTCCAATTTGCCCACAGTGTGGGGGAGAAATCCAACTAGACACCATAGTGCCAAAACCAACAGATATGGCAGGCATGAGGTTTGTCCGGATTGGGAAGATTGCCCCTAATCTACCCCCCTCCCCCAAGATTAGAAAGCCCACTAGACACTAGGAATTTTACATTTATGCAAAACAAAGGGGTGCAGAAAGGGTTCTGCCCCAAATTGCCCTACTGTGGGGGTGGAGGTATTTCAGAAAGTCCAATGGATGCCAGGTATGTTTTTAATAAAATAATGGGGTGGGGTCTGGCCCTTCCTGACATCAGGCCCCATGCCTACCCTTAAAGCCTTCCAAGTCTTTCTGCTCTCCTGAAGACTAAAGCATCTCCATACTTATGACAAGCAATAGGAAATTTTGATTTTTTTGTGCTTTGCTGTTACGTATGGGCCCACTCACGGAGTCAGGCTAAACCCGAATATAGTCCTACTTGCCATGCTTAATGGCTGCGATATTCAGGTTCAGGATCGACAACCGACACCCATGGAATCCTACCAAACCCAGATATTTGTGAAAACTAGACAACCCAGGGGAGTCTCCAGGGATGTTCCTTAACCCCTTCTCTGCCAGGCCTTTTCCCCTCAGGTGCCAGGCCTTCTTTTGGCTATTTGGGGCAGTTCACGCTTTTTGTCTTCACAAGCTACCCGTGCAAACTTTGCGTCCTTTTTTTTCCAACATCCTAGGGATTCTAGAGGTACCCAAACTTTGTGGGTTTCCCCTGAAGGAGACCAAGAAATTAGCCAAAATACAATGAAAATTTCCCTTTTTTCAAAAAAATGGGAAAAGGGGCTGCAGAAGAAGGCTTGTGGTTTTTCACTGAAAATGGCATCAACAGAGGGTTTGTGGTGCTATCATCACCAGCTTCCCAGCTTTCAGGAACAGGCAGACCTGAATCAGAACATCCCATTTTTCAACACAATTTTGGCATCTTACTGGGGCATACCCCATTTTTACTATTTTTGTGTGCTTTCAGCCTCCTTCCAGTTAGTGACAGAAATGGGTGTGAAACCAGTGCTGGATCCCAGAAAACATTTCTGAAAAGTAGACAAAATTCTGAATTCGGCAAGGGGTAATTTGTGTGGATCCTACAAGGTTTTCCTACAGAAAATACCAGCTCAAAAACACAAATATTGAAATTGAGGTGAAAAAAATAGCAATTTTTCTCAATGTTTTACTCTGTAACTTTTTCCTGCAATGTCAGATTTTTTAAAGCAATAACCATTATGTCTTTTGGACTCTTCTGGTTGCAGGGGATATATATAGGGCTTGTAGGTTCATCAAGAACCCTAGGTACCCAGAGCCAATAAATGAGCTGCACCTTGCAATGGGTTTTCATTCTATACCGGGTATACAGCAACTCATTTGCTGAAATATAAAGTGTGAAAAATAGGTATCAAGAAAACCTTTGTATTTCCAAAATGGGCACAAGATAAGGTGTTCAGAAGCAGTGGTTCTTTGCACATCACTGAATTCCGGGGTGACCGTACTAACATATGAATTACAGGGCATTTCTCAAATAGGCTTCTTTTTTACACAATGTCTTACATTTGGAAGGAAAAAATGTAGAGAAAAACAAGGGGCAATAACACTGGTTTTGCTATTCTGTGTTTCCCCAAGTCTTCCAATAAAAATGGTACCTCACTTGCGTGGGTAGGCCTAATGCTCGCGACAGGAAACGCAACATGGACACATCACATTTTTACATTGAAATCTGATGTCTTTTTTGCAAAGTGCCTAGCTGTAGATATTGGCCTCTAGCTCAGCCGGCACCTAGTGAAACCTAACAAACCTATGCATTTTTGAAAACTAGACACCTAGGGGAATTCAAAATGGGGTGACTTGTGGGGCTTTCACAAGGTTCTGTTACCCAGAATCCTTTGCAAACCTCAAAATTTGGCCAAAAAAATACTTTTTCCTCACATTTGGTGACAGAAAGTTC
The DNA here is from genome assembly GCF_031143425.1 of Pleurodeles waltl. Classification (NCBI taxonomy): domain Eukaryota; kingdom Metazoa; phylum Chordata; class Amphibia; order Caudata; family Salamandridae; genus Pleurodeles; species Pleurodeles waltl. The sequence goes on along the minus strand of NC_090440.1, from coordinate 1,639,833,328 downwards.
TGGAATCTGAGAGGAGCCACTAATTTCCTTCCACACAGAATTCCCTCAAGTCTCCTGATAACAATGGTACCTCACTTGTGTGGGTAGGCCTAGCGCACGCGACAGGAAATGCCCCAAAACACAACGTGGACACATCACATTCTGCAAAAGAAAATAGACCTGGTTTTTGCAAAGTGCCTAGCTTTGGATTTTGGCCTCTAGCTCAGCCAGCACTTAAGGAAGCCTACCAAACCTGCGCATATTTGAAAACTAGACACCTAGGGGAATCCAAGATTGGGTGACTTGTGGGGCTCTCAACAGGTTCTGTTACCCAGAATCCTTTGCAAACCTCAAAATTTGGCCCAAAAAACACTTTTTCCTCAATTTCGGTGACACAAAGTTCTGGAATCTGAGAGGAGCCACAAATTTCCTTCCACACAGCGTTTCCCCAAGTCTCCAGATAAAAATGGTACCTCACTTGTGTGGGTAGGCCTAGTGTCCGCAAAAGGAAATGCCCCAAAACACCATCTGGACACATCAAAATTATCAAATACATTACTACATGTTTTTTTTTTGGGGGGGGGGGCTGGAGACACCTGCGTTTTTGATCCTGGGCTCAGCTGCCATCTTGGGAAACTTACCAAACCTAGACATTTCTGAAAACTAGACACCCAAGGAAGTCCAGGGAGGTGTGACTTGCATGGATCCCGCAATGTTTTCCTAGACTCCTCAGCAAACTTCAAATTTAGCAAAAAAATGTCATGTTCCCCTCAGTCTCCCGGTAAAAATGATACCTCACTTGTGTAGGTCGGCGAAGTGCCTGTGACAGGGAAGAGACAAAACATGTTGAAACTGAGGGGAAACCAAAGCGGGTCCAAAAGGGCAGTTTAAAAAAAAAATCATTTTTAGGCTGACGAGTGCAGCAGAATTTTTCTCTGTATAGATGAGACAATGCTGGGTGGTAGGAATTTCGTGGATTCCTGCAGATTCCGGAAGGTTCCATCAAAAACATTTGGGAAAAATGCATGATTTCCAGCAAAGTTGGAGGTTTGCCTGGCATTGGGGGTAAGAAAATGGTGCGGGTGCATGTGAAGCACACCACCCTGGAATCACCCAGATGTTTAGTTTTCAGATGTGTCTAGGTCTTGTGGATTTTTCTACATGGCAGCGTCCATAAGTCCAAAAAGTGCAGCCCTCACCATTCCAAGTGGGACAATTTTGAGTGTTAGCCAAGTTCTCATGGCCCAAATGTAAAAAAAAAAAAAAACACAAAATAATCAAATGTCCTTTTGCTTGCCGTGGGATAAGATGTTTTAGTGTGCGGGGGAGAGCTGAAAGACTGTTACCCCCCTTCAGTTGGGGTGGGGGCATAACCAGTCCCATACTGGTTGGTAGCCACCACCCCACTATTTTTCTTTTTTAAATTCCCTGGCATCTAGTATGCTTTCTGCCCCCCCTGGGAGTGGATCCAGGGTATTTGCCCCATCTGCCCACCGGTGGCCAGAACAACTTTGGCCCCATTTATGTGGGTTGGAGGTATGGCAACACCCCCCACCCTCTTATTTTGAGAAGAAAAAAAAATCTTCTCTGATGGGCTTTCTGGCCCCCTTGGGAGTGATCTGCCTTACCCTTCCCTAAGGGGTCGCTCTCCACATATAATAAAATAGAATAAATAAAAAAAAAAAATCCTGGTGTAATTACAATAGGCCGATCTGGCCCCAAGGGGGGCAGAAATGGCCCACAACAAATTTGCTCCCCCAGGAGAGCGACCCTTGCCAAAAAAAAAAAATCCCTGGTGTCTAGGGGTTTCTTCCCCCCCTTGGGGGCAGAATGCCTAATTATAATAGGCCAATCTGCCCCCACGGGGAGCAGAAAAGGTCTAAAAATATTTTGCCCCCTGGGGGGAGGCCATTGCCCAAGGGGCCACTACCCTTATGTATAAACATAAATAAAAAACAAAACTCCCTGGTGTCTAGTGGTTTTTCGCAGATTGGCCTAATAAAAATACGCCGATCTGCCCCCAAGGGGGGCAGAAATGGCCTGAAAGTACATTTGCCCCCAAGGGAGCGACCCTTGCCTAAGGGGTCGCTCCCCACATATATAAAACAAAAAAAAAACAACAACAAAAAATGATCCCTGGTGTGTAGCGGTTTCTGCCCCCCCGGGGGCAGATCAGCCTAATTATAATAGGCCAACGTGCCCCCAGGGGGACAGAAATAAATGTCCCCCCTGGGGAGTGGCCCTTGGTAGCCATAAGAGTATATGGTCTGGGAGTTTGTCAAACACGAACTCCACAGTTCCATAGTGGCTACACTGAAATCTGGGAAGTTTGGTATCAAACTTCTCAGCACAATAAATGCACACTGATGCCTCACACCTCCCCCTGCAGGAACTGTAACACCTGGGGGTGAGCCTCAAAGGCTCACCCCCTTTGTTACAGCGCCACAGGGCATCCCAGCTAGTGGAGATGCCCGCCCCTCTGGCCACTGCCCCCACGTTTGGCGGCAAGGATGGAGGAGATAATTGGGAAAACAAGGAGGAGTCACCCACCAGTCAGGACAGCGCCGAAGGTGCCCTGAGCTAAGGTGACCCCTGCCTTTAGAAATCCTCCATCTTAGTTTTGGAGGATTCCCCCAATAGGATTAGGGATGTGTCCCCCTCCCCTCAGGGAGGAGGCACAAAGAAGGTGTAGCCACCCTCCAGGTCAGTAGCCATTGGCTACTGCCCTCCCAGACCTAAACACACCCCTAGATTTTGTATTTAGGGGCACACCAGAACCCAGGAAATCAGATTCCTGCAACCTGAACTAAAAAGGAGGACTGCTGACCTACAAGCCTGCAGAGATGACGGAAGACGACAACTGCTTTGGCCCCAGCCCTACTGGGCTGTCTCCTGACTCGAAAACCTGCAACCAGCGACACATCCAACAGGGACCAGCGACCTCTGAAGCCTCAGAGGACTGCCCTGAATCACAGGACCAAGAAACTCCTGTGAGCACGGCTCTGTTCAACAACCTGCAACAAACTTGCAACTTTTCTACAACTTTAAAGACCTCACTCTTCCCGCCAGAAGCATGAGACTTCACACTCTGCACCCGACACCCCCGGCTCGAGATCCAGAGAACCAACACCACAGGGAAGACTCCCCAGCGACTGTGACCCCGTGAGTAGCCCGAGACGACCCCCCTGGACTCCCACAGCGACGCCTGCAGAGAGAATCCAGAGGCTCCCCCTGACCGTGACTGCCTGTAACAAGGGATCCGGTGCCTGGACCAAGCACTGCACCCGCAGCCCCCAGGACCAGAAGGAACCGAATCTCAGAGCAAGAGTGACCCCCAGACGACCCTCTGCCTAGCCCAGGTGGTGGCTGGCCCGAGAAGTCCCCCTGTGCCCTGCCTGCACCGCTAGAGTGACCCCCAGGTCCCTCCATTGAAACCAATACAAAACCCGACGCCTATATTAAAAGCTATTGGCCTGGAGTTGAGTCTTTTAGTGTGTGTTCCCCATTTATTGCCTGTGTGTGTACAACAAATGCTTAACACTACCCTCTGATAAGCCTACTGCTCGACCACACTATCACAAAATACAGCATTAGAATTATCTAATTATGCCTCTATCTTACCTCTAAGGGGAATCTTTGGACTCTGTGCACACTATCTCTTACTTTGAGATAGTATATACAGAGCCAACAAGGGATTAAAGCAGGGCTGTTTAATGGTGCAGCTACTTTTTAGTCTATATGTAGCGATATTAGTAATGCCTACCTGCCTACGCTTGACGACCAAAAATTAAAATCCTCCTGTATGCAAATGATAACATCCAATTTAAGGACCTCTGTACCTTAAGGAACAGACTCAAACCTTTTTTTCAAGATAGGACCCTTAGATCTAACAACTTGAAGTTGTTGTAAGTCCCCAAGATTTGTAAAGCCAAAAGAGGGGGTAGAACCTTTTCTTATCTTTCATCTAAACTTTGGAACTCTCTTCCCCTGAGTTTACATCTGGCCCTCTCCAAATCCATCTTTAAAAAACCCTCAAGACTGCTTTGATCCTTTTTAGTTTACAAGAATGGTTGACCCACATGCCGATAACGCTGGGACACTTCTTCCGAAGCAGCTGTACACTATACAAGCTGGATTATTATTATTTATTATTATTGTGTGGCAAAACAAAGGTTACAGTTTCTGGGAGATGGATAAAAAAGAAGGGTCACTGACTTATTGACAGTGGGCAATAAGCACATTAAGAGAGTCACAAGCTACAAATACTTGAGGGTATGGTTTGATGAGAGAGTATAGGTCACAACACACATAATACCATTCAAGAACTCAGGAAATATTTTACGTGATATTTGAGTGATAAATTATGTGAGCTTGGGGAGACTTTTTACAGATGGTGCTATCTTGGTACTAGAGGCATTGCAGTTATGAATGTTATGTTCTACCTATGAAAAGTTTTTCCTTATTGACAATTTTTAAATTAAATTATAACTTGCAAACATGCCTGATGCACTGTGGTGATCAGTACTGGTAGTAACTTAGCATTTGATGCCCGCTAATGTAATTTTGTTTTCAAGGAGTTTTATTTAAAATAACTAGTCCTTATTATAAAAAAGGTTGGGAACCCCTGCTGTATATAAAGGCTGATTTAGAGAGCAGCATGAGTATATGATATAGAAAAAACAAGAGACGTCAAGTGTATAGTTTAAGACAGGGTATCCACATCCCCTTCCTAAAAGCTGTGTACAAAAGTGGGATTAAATTAATCCCAATTTGTTCTAGTTAAAAAAAATTAATAACGGAAGGGTGTGTTCTGTAGGCTACTGAAAGGACTGATGTTATAACAGAGAGATGATAAGAGGTACACTTGGAGGTATTGGAATGGTAGATGTGGGAATATCAGATGGGCATTAAAGAATACTGGGAGATGGGGATGACCATACCATAGTTATGATGGATTGGAGCAAAGGAGTTGGGGCAGTGAAGAGATCAAATGGGATGGAATAGGAAGTACCGAAAACATTGTAGACAAGAGTCCTGGAGTGTAAAAGAAGAGAGAGTGCTTGTGAAGTTGATGTAAGAGAATGTTCTATGGTACAGAGGCGACAAAATAATTGTGTGGTTAATTTCTGTTACTATTAATACATAAGCCAAATTGTTCTCTAATTAAATCTTCACTTGAAAGGTCACACACACAAATTGTAAAACAGTACTGGCAACTCTCCAAACCAAAACACATAAAATGAAATCAGGCAGCTTGCTATTTAGCAATAAGTCTCGCTTTTGCCAGAGTTAGAGCTATTAGCGTTGTAACCGGCAACATCTGAAATCCATCCTTGGGCAATTATTTGTTTGTGTTACACAGAGATTGCTTATAGGACAACCCCAGGCATCAACACATTTGGATTATACTTCAACATTCTAGGTTAACATGAACGAGATAAGCTATGGCAACATCAATGAATTCTGCCCTTTCGCTTCAAGTGCTAGTGCAGTGGTTCCCAACCTTTTGACTTTTTTGGATCCCCCACTTTATCATTACTGGAACCCGGGGACCCCCACTGAATCATTATTGGTATTCAGGGAACCCACACTGAGTCATTACTGGAAGCCAGGAACCCAGACCTAAAGACAGTTGATGATTTGAATGATACAGAAACAAGCATTCAATCAAACACATACACAAATGATAATACATTTTACTTACTTTTCAAACAAATGAAATAAAATAAAAATAAAAATAATAGAAAGGTTGGTGCTTTTCTAAATTCAATTGAACCTACACATCATCCATCCTATATTCTGTTTGATGCACTTGCACTGCTCCCACAAATCAATCTGAGGTTGCAAATTTAATTTTTAGCCTTCAATTTTAAATTTCTTGATAGTTACAGTAGGTTTTAAAATATTCAACTGTAAATTTAGCCCCTTTATTTATATACTCTTTATTAATCTGTTAATGCTAGTTAATGTTCTAAGCAATCACAGACTCCCTCAGGAGGCTTTGCGGCCCCCGAGGGGCCACCGGTGTTAGTGAAAAATAACATTTGAATTGGGGGAAAAGAAAATCTGGTCATCTCAGAGTGTCTTGGCTATTGCTAGGTGTAAGGGCTACTTCAATCTAAAAAAATAGGTTATCTGCAGGTCACTGTCAGTGATCCAGACATTCCAAACTATGCATGGTTTTCTTGTGAAGACAGATAGGCCCACCAAGTGCCTGTCGGCAAACATGTCTGTGTTAGGTCCAAGGTGGTTGTACCAACAAACAGCAGTTAGTCTATCAACAGATGAGTAAGAAGCACTGACACATAACAAATTACCCCAGACATCAAAGTTTGGGAGCTACAGCTGCAACCTCAGCCAGTTTTTACCAGCCTGTCGAGTGTTTTTCGATGAAGGGCAAAAAAAAAAATGGGGCAGTCCCAGTGGGCACAGAATGGCCTACTTCAAATAATTCACCACACCTTTTGATGACAGAGAAAAGAAACACGTTTCATTTGTAGATCAAACTGTAGTAAATAAGGTCAGGTTAGAAACAGAAAAGGTGTGTAATACATTCAAAAAAGCTTAGCATTACAAGCATTTACATTATACAACTGTTGCAGAATTGCAACTTGCGCGTTTGTTTCTTTTAAGTCTTTTAAACTGCATATTCTCTTCAAGAACCCTCTCTCGTTCATGGATATCACAGTTCACCAGGGATGTATCACAAGAGGCGAAACTGAAAGGGAAAAATAACTTTTCTAAAAGAGGATGTAGCTGCCAGAGCTGCCAATTTTGGAGCTGGGGAAGCAGGTTTGTGTCTCGGCGGCGGCTCATCTTCCTGTGGTTCTGGGCAAAATACTTAGGGGGTCATTATGACCCCGGCGGTCGGTGTAATAATGGTGGTAGTACCGCCAACAGGCTGGCGGTACATACCGCCACTATTATGACATTGGCGGTTTGGCCAAGGCCAAACCGGCACGTTAACACACCGACCTCCACGGCGGTAATGACCGCCGGGCTGGAGACTACGCCCATGGAATTTTGACACCGCCCACCGCCATGGTTTCCGTGGTTTCTGTACCACCACGAAAACCATGGCGGTTGGCACTATCAGTGCCGGGGAATTCCTTCCCTGGCACTGACAGGGGTAACCTCCACCACCTCCCCCTCCCCAGAGCCGTCCCCCATCCTGTATCTCCCACCCCCCCACATATACACGCACATACATACAAACCCATACACACATTCACCCACGCATGCATATATTCATGCACACACATAGCAACACTCACGAACATACATTCTAGCAAACACACAATCACACAACACTACATACACGAACACTCACACCCATTCATGCACACACGCATTACACACGCATGCATGCGTTCAAACAAAGTCACACACCCCCACACACGCACACAACACCCTCCACTCCTCTCTCCTGTCGGAGAACCCGACTTACCTGCTTGCAGGGGGTCCTCCGGTAGGAGACGGGGCGCGGCACTGCTGCCAGCAGCAGCGTCCGCCAGCAAAACACCGCCAGGCCATATCATTGGACATGATTCAGTCGGCGGCGTTCTGCTGGCGTGGCGCTGCTGCTGGCAGCAGCACCACCTAACCGCCGTCCGCCACCATGACCGTAGCTGGAATTCCGCCAGCCTTCTGGCAGAATTCCGGCTACGGTCAAAATTTGGTGGACGGTCGGTAGCCACGGCAAAGGTATGTTGGCCGTCGTCGCCGTGGCGGTAGGCGGCATTTGCTGCCAATCTTATAATGAGGGCCTTAATCTTCCGGTGCCTACGAAAAATGAATGTGTCCTTGTGTAGTGTATCTGGTGGTCATGTAAAACACTCCAATACCTATGGGTTTAGTTTGCACTATATAACACACATTGGTGTATATATATATATCTATAACATGTGTTTGAACACAAACATGTGTTCTGCTGGCGTGGCGCTGCTGCTGGCAGCAGCGCCACCTTACAGCCATCCGCCACCATGACCGTAGCGGGAATTCCGGCAGCCTTCTGGCGGAATTCCGGCTACGGTCAAAATTTGGTGGACGGTCAGTAGCCACGGCGAAGGTATGTTGGCTGTTGTTGCCGTGGCGGTAGGCGGCATTTGTTGCCAATCTTATAATGAGGGCCTTAATCTTCCTGTGCCTACGAAAACATGTGTTTGTGTTTCATGCTCTCGGTGATCAGCAAGTGACAGCAAATTAAGCAAGACAAACTTTAATATGTATGTCTGTCGCAAACAGCTACACAACTCACGTGAACAAGCACGTGTTTCAAATGCAGTGTTCTCGCCCGTCTGGTGACACCATAATATTAAGCCAGGTTTAAATGTATTATTTTCCTGAATGCTAGGCCGGGCAACACCTTGATGTTGTATGCTACAAATATGCGCTGCAAGTTGTGCGTCTCAAATCTGTCAATGAGAAACAATGCACTGCCATGGCAGTGGCTGAATGCGCAGTATAAAGGTGCCAACAATGTAACCTTTACTGGACACAACAGAAGGGTAAGAAAACCAGATGCTCCACGTCTGCACTTTACAGAAGTGAGTGAAATCATCCACTTTTAGCGCACATTTCATTTCCCATATGTGCCCAGCTAGTCTGACAGATGTTTGTGGCCTTGGACGTGTGCCCACGCGGTTTACTACAGTCTTAAGTCCAGGGAAGTGAAGTGTGCTCAAAACTGGCAATGCACCTTTTGTCCCGTGAACGTGCACTCAGGGCGCTGTCTGCTGAGGAGGGAGGGTGCCCCAGCCGCTTCCCAGATGAACTCATCATTATACAATAAGTTGCATCAGAATGCGCTTGGGCTAGCATAGTGAGTTAGTCAGTCTCACTTGGGACACAGGGCTGAAACAAAACAGCCCAAGAATAGCAGAGCCTGCCAAACATGGTACTTCTCGGCAAGGCGCTAGTCTTAGAAGCCCGTGTTCGTCCTGCGTCTGCCTGCGCTCAGTGTTTATCGTCCTGAGGTATTATGAAGATTTTTTTTTCTCTGACTTTGTGTTTGAGAAATTTGTACCTGGAATTCTTGGAAACTTAGCAGGTCTGCACACAGGGATTATCAGTGCGTTATTGGCCAAGTAGACTAACAATAATGAAGGGTGGCTTATAAATATTTTTTTTAAAGTGAAATATGAGTTTTCACCTTTGAAATAAGCATGTGATTTTAAAATAGCGATCATCTATACGACTACTGAGTGAGGCTGAAAAACATCTAAGCACTGGGAGGAAGGAGGGTATTACAAGCAACATGATCTCAGCCTTTGAATGCACAGCAAATGTGACCAGATAAGTTTTAAAGTACTGTTTACAGCAGAGCTCGGAAATGCAGGCACTGTTCTCCAGTGCTCCAGATGAAAGATCAAAGTAGTCCCTAAACACATCTTAAAATGGTGAGCAGTGCATTTAAAGGCAACATTGGGGGGCAGGGATGTGGGAATAAACAAGAGTGGCTGCCTTGTAGGGAACTTTTTCTTTTTATCTTCTATTCAAATTAATCTTCTAGCCCTGAGTAATTATTACATTGTACCTGCATTAGGAAACATAAATACATGTACAAACTCAATACAACATATCAACATTAAATCATGGACTCATATTCAATTCATTGCCATTACCAAAATTCCACAAGACTAGAGCCTCTCTCTTATGTAAAGTGTCAGACCTTTAGGAAATGACACTTATTAAATGAATATCCAAGTCTTACTTGTGGAGATCATGAAGACCCTACTAGCACTGTAAATGACCAGTTCTCTCTTTTAGAGAATGCTAGTAGTATAAGAATGCTCTCCTCTAGTCAAATATATATATATATATATATATATATATATATATATATATATATATATATATATATATATATATATATATACACACACATATATATATACGTAGCCATAGCTTTTGCTTTCTGTTTCTCTTTTCATCCTCAAGTTCAGTGAGTCTATGTTGTTTAATGTAGTAATCCAATTGTTGAAAATATGTTGTTCTTATGAATATGAAGAAGAAAATAGTCTTACCCAGCACTCCGGTATTCACTTTTTGATGCTCTAGGAGCGTTGCACAGTCTGAAGGATTTCCGTTACGCTAGTTGAGTAAGCGTACTGGAAGAAAACGTTGAGAAATGAATGCTATGCTAATGCACAAACTGAACACACTACCACAATGGCAGCAGCAGAATTTCTCCACAGAAATGGGAGACACGAAGCAGAGACACTTCTATGTATCTAAGGAATTTAGTTGAAGTGCAACGTCTCAATCTGAAGCACGTGCGCTAGAAGCTACTCGTACAGTGTATGCCCAAAGACTAGACCGTTAACCTGGACACCATGCAAGTGGAAACCAGGAAGCAACTAAGTGTGTGCAGAGATCTGTTCAAGGCCCTAATCGTTGACTGTGGAAAATGTTTCCAGTGTGGATACAGCTGCTCTTTTCTCAGTTTGGTATTTCTTATTGTCTTATTACCTTTTACATTAATCTGGGCAATGACATTCCTGACACCTAGTAGCAAGCAAGGACTTTTAAAGGACACTGGCATACATAAATCACAATGATTGGGAGGAGCTGAACCTCACAAACCATCTACAACAGGTCGCGAAAGCGGCAGCGCAACAGCTGTCTAGGCTCGACCTAAAAAGGGCTGAGGCCAATACCTTGAAGTCTCATCTATGGGCTGTGATAATGAAAGGTAGCTTTGCTTGGACGATCTATTTGGAAAAATCATTAAAGCACTTAAAAGGCACAGACCTCTGGAAAAAGGAGTATGCAGTCAAATCTTTTTTTCAAAATCCTGAATAAGGCACAATTGTTACCTGCCAAACTGGATCGTAAGCACTTGAGTATAAAACTTCATATTAAGATTGCTCTCCCTCTTTATGACACTCTCACGGCCCCTCATTATCTGAAGCAGCCTTGGCCACTCAAACAGAAAATAGCCCTGATGAGACATCGCTTTTGGTTTATCACCTAAAAGAATTTTGGTATGGTAGACCAGGGAATGAACCATATCAATCATGTCCCTTTTGTGGGTCAGCTTTTTCATGTTATTTATATTTTCCCTAATCTAGTAGCTGTGCATAAATGCTGGCTAAAATGGATGTCAGATGTCTGTCCATTCGATCTTGCTCAACTGCAGTGGATGTTTTCTTGAAGGGGGATTCCGGAGAGATGACATCCAGTTTTTTTTTTTTTTTTTAAATATAAGAGAGTTGTTAAGGAAATTAACTGCTGTGAGCAATAGCAACCCTTAAGTGGTAAGGCTCTCCAACTTCTCTGTGCAGCGCTAACAGGCAGTACATGCCAAAGGTGATGCTGAACGGGAAAGAGTTTGGCTCCAACCAAGGTTTCATTATTTCTATCTACTCTGTGTCTGATAAGATGAATTCTATAGCCCATCTTGTAACTGATGGCACTGCAGCACTTTATTAGCCTTGCTGTTTCTCAATAAGTTTTGCAATATTAATTTTATCGATCATTTGTACATAGCAATCTTACTTTTTAATTTAAACTCATTTTCTCTTTTCTTGTAGGGTGAGATGGATTTTCAGAAGCATTTTCTGAAATCTCTGGGTTTGGTATGTTTCACTGGGTGGTGGGTGACTTAGGGCCCAACATCCACAGCTACCCAGCTTGCAGGGGAAAAAAGGGTCAATTTTGAGTGGAAAAATGTAGTTTGTCCATGGCGTGTGTTGTGCCCTTTCCTGTTGCAGGCACTAGAGCTACCCACAGGGAACCATGAGCGGTAGGAAATTTGTGAATCCCTGCAGACTTCAGAACTTTCCCTCACCAAAGTTTGAAGTTTGCAAAGGCTTCTGGGTAAAATAACCTTGTATGATCCCTGCATGCCACAACACCCTGTACTCCCACGCTTGTCTAATTTTTAGAAATGTCTGGGTTTGGTAGGTTTCCCTGGGTAGCAGCTGAGCCCATGCCCAAAATCCACAACTAACCACACTGCAAAAAATGATCAGTTCTAAATGGAAACATTTGATCTGCCTTTGTTGGGTATTCGGCCATTCTGTGTTCAATGCCATAGACCCAACCACATAAGTGGGGTACAATTTTTATTGGGAGACATGAAGCAGCACAGAAGAATACAACATGTGGCATCCAATTGTAAACAAGTGTTTAAGAAAGAAGACATTTTGCAAAATGTCTTCTGAAACACATTATAATATGGATTCTATGGATAACCACAAATTGAAAGGCGTACAAAAAACAACAGTTTCTAAACTCAGTAATTTGTGTATAGTTCAGAAATACATTGGTTACCTTCATATCCATTTTTCATTCATTATAATTTACCACATGAACTGTTGAATAGTCGGTACAAAATGAAAAATCATTTTAAGGTGCAGCTCAGTTGCTGGCTACACGTATCACGTGGTTTTGAAGAACCTACAAATCTTATATTTCTCCGCTACCAAAAAGGTCTATTGGACAAAACTGTATATCGCTTTTGCAAATCTGCCAACATGACAGAAAATACAGATAAAAATACTGTCACAAATTGGGTTTTTTCTCTACTAATTTTCATTATGTTGTATTTCAACAATTAGTTTCTTTGGGAACACCTTGAGTTAGCTACACAAATCCTGAATTCAGTATTTTCTCTACTTTTCAGAAAAGTATAGCTTTCTTAGATCACCCAGTCTTTTTGCATCTGTTTCCCTACAAACTGCAACCAGATTAAAAGCACAAACAATAGGATAAAGGAACTCCCTCTTAGAAAAATGCAAAAACAGTGGTAACATATTTTCTTTTATAGATACAAATCTGCTTGTTCCTGAAAGCTGGGAAGATGGTGATCCTAGCACAGCAATCATTTTGTTGATGCTATTGTTAGAAAAAAAAAACATAAGCTTTCTTGCACAGTAGTTTTGTTAATTTGTTTACTGGCAAACACGAAATGTAGCCATATTTTGGCGAGGTTCTCGGTTTCTTCCAGGGGAATCTATACAACCCCGGGTATATTTAGAATCTCCAGGATGATAATAAAAAGAAAGCAAATTTGGCAGGAATGTCTTTGAGAGATAAAAGCTATGGAGGTGTTAGTGCAAACTACAGCAAAACATCCAAAAAGGACTTAGCAGAGGGTCAGGGATGGGGTGGTGTTTGGGGGATAGCAGTGATGAGTGGGGGCGGAGTGGAGCCCTAGCAGTCATCTAGTTAAAAGATTGGATCCCATGTGTGCAGACACATGAGCACACACAAGTGGACACTTCTTTAAAATAATTATATATATGCATGTTGCACACATATAATGGGACATGAGTAGCTCGGTAGTAGTGTTGGGGGAGCTGCAGGATCACGCCAGTGTAAGAAAACATACATATAAAAAAAGCATTTACTAAAAGCCAGTCAAATTATTTATTTTTAAATCAAAAGGCACATATTGCTACAGTAGTGAACGGGACTATTTTTGCATGGATCTGCACATTTTGCACGGGCAAAATGCCATCAGTCACAGTGTAGTTACCCAATGGGCACCATAGGCTGACCATTACTGACCCCTTACTGTAAGCTGTAGTGGGTGGAAGAAAAATGTGTACGACAACAGACCAATGGAAGAAGAGGGCAGGCTAAAGGCCCCTGTAAATAGGTATATTAATATACAATTTCAGTAAAATCAAAAGGTCTTGGTTAAGGTAAGGCCTAATAAAAGGAGACAAAGCCACAGAATCTCCTGACAAACTGCACCTAAGTTTGGATGAAATTCTCATAAACTAAAGTTTTGTGTCAACTTCTCTGCCCAAATTTATTAGTTTCGTTTAAGTGTGCTTGAACACCACTTTGAGGGTCTATCCACATACAGTATGTAGTGGGGGTGCAAGATAATATGCATCAACAAGGGTGGTGTTAACCCCGGCTTAAATAACATTGCTGCAGTTGGACTGTAGAGCAGAGAGCCACGATTGGTTCTAGGTAAATCATACAGAGTGCTTTACATTAAAGTATACAGGATCAGCTAAGGAAGAGGGCATGTGCTGAAAAAAGTGAAAAATAAACTTTCCTCTTTCAAGTGGGAACAAATGTGGAGAAGTGTGAGAACAAATGTGGGATAAATTTTCAACACCACCTTGTCCACGCAGAACAGTGTTTCATTCTGAGATTAATATTGCTTAAAGAATGATATAAGATTTTCAAGATAAAAGCTTCATGTCTCCGAAGACTAAGCGTCTGATGTTGGCGGAGGAATACTTCGTCACAAATGTGACGGATCTCCTGTCCGCCATATTATGGATCCCCATAAGATATAATGGAATTGTAATACAGCAGAACAAATGTCCATCTTGTTTGTAATGGAGTATTCCCTCTGCCGACGTCCAAATCAGGCCCTAAGTGTTCCAATGATTTCTGTTTTAGTCTGGCAAGGATCAGATTCAACTGCAGGATGTCTGACAAAAGGAGGCAGGTGCATTAGTCCTTTAGAATGGCACATGATGATCTTGGTGTAATTGGAGAAGAATTCTCCAGGCATGGCATGTTCCTTTACAGCCAATATTTCACTAATTCTGAAAGATGCCAAAAATGCAACATGACTGTCAGCAAATGAACAAGCTGTTATGCTTTGGCTTACACATGTGTATCCTGGTGAAGAAGTTTCTGGCATCCAACAGCACCATCCAGGATTTGTAAAGAGTGCCCAAAGTGGTCAAAGCCTAGACTATCAGGAACAAGTTTCACAGGCTGAGCAATGGTACAGAGGGGTGCACCACCAGTCAATGGGCTGTTAGAAACCAGGTTATATCATGGCCACCCATAAATGGCCACTTGTAAATCACACAGATCAAGATGTTGTCCGTGAACACAACCCTCCTTTCTTGCATGGACAGGATTTCCCTCCTCTTAAGGAAGCAGGTTTGTGCCTATGAAGAATCTGAATGCATGAAAAATAGACCAGTCATGAAAAAGCTGAAGCAACCAGAATAACAGAGCACACAATACTGTTCTTGATCTTCTCCAAGACTCTTGGAATCAGAGGAGTTACGATAAAGGTTTACAGGAATATTTCTCTACAGTCTAGCATCAGGACATTCCTGCCAGGATGTAAGCTCCCTGCCTATCCAGGAATTGAAAGATCTGCACCTGAAGTTTGTTCGGGTTGCACAAGAATTCATGGTTTAGCACCCTTACCCCAAATGTTTGAATTAGGCAAAGGGCTTCTTGATAAAGTTCCCATTAGTGGGGGACAGAAGACATCTGCGCATGCTTTCTGCTGTCTGCTGAAAATCAGCAAGAACATGCCATAATGACGATGTCCTCACTTTCTATGCCAGGTACCACAATGCGTGGGGAAAGAAAGTGCCCTTGCTTCCTTAATTGGAAGAGAGGCATGGTATTGTCCATGGGAACCATCTTTACCTACCACCTTTCTTGAAGAGGTGACCTTCAAATACACTTGCAAGTAGTACTGATTAGTTGCGTGCAAATCCTTAGGCTCACCAGCACTGACATCGGGTGCTGCTGGCAGGACCAGTATCGGGTACAGAGAGGGCAGACTGACTTGCATTAATACTGCCAGAAAATATGAGGCAGTATAAAGATAAATTTGCAGCAGGTCAGTATGTTCAAGAGACACAGACCTCTAATGAAAGCTTTGAAGGCATCCCACATTATGTGCAGGAGAGCTGATCCATTGTTCATATAAACTACTGTATCCTGTCTCAGCTCACTGATTATCTTGGATCAAGCAATAATGACCTGTCTAAGGTCCATCTCGGAGGCTTACATCTTTTGCCCTGATTCAAATCTAAACTAACTGCAGAATGACCAGACAAATGTTCAGGGAGATGACTTACTGTCCTCAATCTAGAGATCAATCTAGCATCTAGCAGAAAGAAATCATTTCTGGAAAAATTGCCATATTTTCTTATTATGAAAGGTAAAACCTTTGTCACTATTAGCCTCCATACATCACAGAACCCAGATCCCTCATCAGTTGCCTCACTTGTGCTAGCATCCTGGGGGAATTAGCCATTTTCCTAATGATGGATTTATCAAGTGCAGGATCAAGTATTATATTTAAATATCCCCATCACCAGTGTACTGCTAGCTCCAACAGTTAGCAATATAAAGTCTGAAGAGAGCCAGGATTGCCACTATATGCTCCTTAAAACCCCACTGCTGCATAACATAAACTGTGTATCTACATTTTAGCTATCAGCCCCTGCCCACCGGGGTCTGCTGTGTAGTCTCCTAGAGTAGCCTGGGTAGAATATTAATTCAAAATAGCCACTCCCTTCATATAGCACATCTGGTCCTTACATGCAAACTCACTGACCCCTCTTTGTCCCTTCAGCGATTCCTCACATTCCTACAGTAAATTAGTCCCTTGCAGTATCAATACTCCGGCTTCTGAGAGCCTTATAATCTTCCTCTTTCCATTCCTTACTCTAGGCCTTTTCATATTACATGATAGGACCTTCAAGTTGGTTTCTCTGTCAACCTCTGCAATTTCTTCCAAAATCATTGAGTCCTCTGTGCCTGAAGTAACTCCCTCTGTAGTCCGCCCACCACCATCTGCTCTTAAGCCACCATTTGCTACATATGGGGATTTATTAAATGTGTTTCCCCTGATGCTCCCCACCCAGTGCCCCATCTTCTCCACCCCACTCAATTGTGTCAACTCACCACCCACCCCCTCCCTGAGGTATCCCTCCTCCTCTGACCTTTTGGGTACTCTTAATATACTTGTTTCAGTCTCCCCCCTAATGCCAATCTTACTTCTTCAGGACCCTGATTTTTTCAAATTAGGTTTTCCACCACCCCTGGTTCTCTGAAATTTAGCATGCTATTTTCCCACATCATCTTAAGAGTTGCAGGGAACCTTAGCTGGGCTGTAGCCCCCAGCTCCCTACGTCCTTGTATGAGCTTCCCACAACCGGTCCTGTGTAGTCCTTAAAATCTCTAATCTAATGCAAAAGGATGAATTGTCTGTCTTAAAGCTACCTGCTTTT
Organism: Pleurodeles waltl; assembly: GCF_031143425.1. Classification (NCBI taxonomy): domain Eukaryota; kingdom Metazoa; phylum Chordata; class Amphibia; order Caudata; family Salamandridae; genus Pleurodeles; species Pleurodeles waltl. The sequence goes on along the minus strand of NC_090440.1, from coordinate 1,639,816,385 downwards.
AGAGCCACTGCAAGAACCTGCTCTTTAAGGGAGTAGGAGTGAAAATTGACCAATATCTTCCTTGCCTTTTCTTCTTCGGATTTTTCCTGAAAGGGTCTTGATGTACTCTCAGTATATCTATGGACAGTTCTCAAGAGTCTACCAATGGAATCACCTTTGCAAATAGATTTATCACGAATGCTATTATATCATCCCCCTCAACTTCCTCGGGAATGTTCATCAATATAACATTATTACGCCTTGCATTGTTCTCTAAGGATTCCAGTTTATCACAGAGCTCTTTCTCAGGTTTTTCTCAGAGTATGAATCTCTTTCCGATTTGCCTCAACTTCTTCCTTCAGAGCCTCTAGTGACACCTTCAACATGTCCATCCTTTGCATTAATTTGTCCATTTTCCCTTCCAGTGCATCACGTAGGCCTTGAATGCTTACCTGGTTCCTTTCAGAGATTGCAAATTTTGATTTTACCTCCTCCATTAAACTGACAAGCAATCTCTCAAACTCGCGTGCCTTGTAAAGTTTAACAAAGCCTCCCTATGAGATTGATATGCACTGTCCTGGTCAGAGTCTGGGCCCTTCTCCGCCAGAATCTGGAATCTGTTCTCTGTAGGCACCCCAGCTATCGCCTCCTCTGAATTTACAGATTCTTGCATTCCATCTCCTCCTGCCTTCATGGTGGGTTTATTCTTGCGGTTGGGTTGAGCGATTTTTGTCAGAGGGGTGGGCTGGGTAACTTTCCTCTTTAGTAGACTGTACCGTAAAGAAAGATCTCAGAGATGTAGTGATCTTTGTGCTATGTAGGGTTTTTACCTAAGTATCCCTCTATTTGTTTTACCCACCCTAGCTCTACCTCAATCTCAAGTAGTGGGTAGTCTTGAAGAAAGTGTAGTGAACTCCACATTGTTGATATTGGGAGCTCTTGTGTTCCCAGTCCTGAGATTTGTCACTGCCACTTGCAGATAAGAAAGGAGGAGTAACCAAACACTTGATACTGCACAACGAGTTTGTTGGGGTCTCAAGCTTAGTTTTAGTATTCCGTAACAAATATCTGCCCCTCACTCCTCCTTGCCTTCCATTAACTATATCAATATTCACTGACCTCTTTCCTCTTTGTTTCTTCTGTACAGTTTGGAATGGAGGCAACTCTTCAGCCTCTCCAGCTTCCCCACAACAGTTGCTTACTGAGAGGCCCGCATCCCATTCATGTGCTGACCGGCATAACTGACTGTGCAGCACCCTGCCTGCATTCACCCAATAAGGCTGCGTTGCTTAAGGCATCTTAGGCAAAACCACATTCAGCTGCCAGCTTGTGCTCGTGCATCCAAGCCCACTCCGGAAGGGAATCCACCCAGAGGCCCACTGATCCTTGCAGAGCTCTCGAGGCGCTTCCCTCCAGCTAACAATGTTGCTGTCCCAAGACCTTACAGGGGAAAAGCCTCCAAAACCTCTCTATGTGCAGGTAATTCCCCTACATTAGGACACCACGGGGGTCATTCTGACTTTGGCGGGCGGCGGAGGCCGCCCGCCAAAGTCCCGCCGTCAGAATACCGCTGCGCGGTCAAAAGACCGCCGCGGTAATTCTGAGTTTCCCGCTGGGCTGGCGGGCGACCGCCAGAAGGCCGCCCGCCAGCCCAGCAGGAAACCCCCTTCCATGAGGATGCCGGCTCCGAAAGGAGCCGGCGGAGTGGAAGGGGTGCGACGGGTGCAGTTGCAACCGTCGCAATTTTCAGTGTCTGCTTGGCAGACACTGAAAATCTTGGTGGGCCCTGTTAGGCATGGGCACTGCAGGGGCCCCCAGGGGCCCCACGACACCCGTTACCGCCAGCCAGGTTCTGGCGGTCAAAACCGCCAGAGCCAGGCTGGCGGTAAGGGGGTCGGAATCCCCATGGCGGCGCTGCCTGCAGCGCCGCCATGGAGGATTCCCTAGGGCGGCGGGAAACCGTCGGGACATCGCCGGTTTCCCGTTTCTGACCGCGGCTGTACCGCCGCAGTCAGAATGCCCAAGGATGCACCGCCAGCCTGTTGGCGGTGCATCCGCGGTCCCCGGCCCTGGCGGTTTGTACCGCCAGGGTCGGAATGACCCCCCCACATCTCCTGTGTTACAGGGCACTAGAAGGAGAACTCCCGGCCAGCACGCTCAGTTAGCTGCCATATTCCCCAAAGGTCAGCAACAAACCAGAGTTTTTTTTTAAAGAAATGGAAAGCACCTTAATTTTTAAAACCCAACCTTTGGGTGGCCTTTGCTGTGAAGCCCATCCCTCCTAACTGTCAGCATTGTGCAGCTATCAGTCTCTATCAAAATGACTACTAGGGGCTAGAGTAAATTCGGAAATGGCCCTGGCTCATGTAGATGGCAGAGTGATGACCATTTAGGGGGAACTTTTCCATTGGCCTCCCTCCATCTCTAGTGAAGTTCCTCGCTTTCAGGCAGAAACATAAAATTAATGACTGCCTCACTAACTGCGAATGTTCAAGACTGGACTCCAGCCATCCAAGAATGGATGTAAACTGAAGATGGACATTAACATGGTAACAAGCAAGGCAGGCCAAACCTACTCCAGCGGTTCGGATGTAGTTGGTCAGAAATATCAGATCTGAGGAGACAGCTTGTCCATACCGGCTTTGCCAGCGCGGGGCCTAGATCTGCACCAGACTCCAGTGCAAGTTTCGGTCCCTCCAGGACTAAGTGCAGAAGCGAAGAGAGCAGTGTTGAGCAGCCCTGAATCTAGTCCTGTTTCTGTAGTGATATGGCTTCCACCAATATTATGGCGGGTGGTGAACCCAAGATGGGACTCCACCAGAGCTCATGCCTCTCAAAGTCATTGCTGCTTCTTTTTCCTCCTATGCTTCAGAGAGGCCCTCCACCATCTGAATATGCACACTAACTACATCTTACAACAAGGCTCTTGCTCACCAGGTTGGTGGACTTCTCCCTCCCAACAAGCTCTTGCCATGAGGGAAAGCTGAGCTGGACTACAGGTATTAGGAGGAGTTTGGAGAAAATTTGGCCTAGGTATGCTGGATCTTCAGCACAGGGAACTCACAGAAGTAGCTAGTGTCTACTCCCTTTTGCAATCTCTTTCAGTCATTGGAGCAAATTCAAATAGGATCCCCTAATATGCAGCAGAGGAAGGGTGTTTAACTTTATCATACAACAAGTCCGCAGCAACCGACATAGAAGATGAGATGGTCTTGATCCCTAGGTGAAATGAAAATTAGGATATTCATGCCCAAACAGGAAGTGAGACTTAACCAAAAAAAGCCACAGAGCCTCTGGAATGTCAGAGTTTATGATCTTTGATTTATCATACGAGTTGAATATTCCCTAGGCCTCTAACTTGATCTGGAAACAAGTTTTTCAGCAGTGCCTCCACTTGTCAGTCGGTGGTGTCAGGCGGCTCTGCACTGACCCCTGTTCCTTTCCAGAAGTGACACGCGGAGTCTCTAGCCACTGCTGCACCGTGACATCAGTTGCTTTCAAAGCTGTCTGCACCTCGAGAGGAAGAGCCGCAAAAGCAAATTGGTTGTGACCAGGGTACAGATTCCTAAACTGGAGACTTTAGTGATCAACTGAACGCAATTCACAAAATGGGGTTGATAGGAGGTCGGTGAGGAATCTGAGGTTAGATATAGTCTCCACCAGAAAGAGCATTAGTTTTATGATAATGTTCTATGACAGAAACTTCTAACTGTAGATTCCTCAACTTTTTAACCCATACCAGAGCAGTACCTATCAGGAGGTGGGTCTGTCAACTGACTCAAACCAAAAGGTCTTAAAGGACAGAGCAAGCAAATGCTCCTCTCAGCAAACCTGACTGTCCAACCAAGCAGCAGTTTTTCATGACCATACGGAGTGACACTCATGTAGCTCCCTGACGGATGTCCATAACAGGAACTCCATATACCAACACAGTGGTAGCAGCTTTGGTCCTGGTGAAATGAGCTTGCATTTCTTCCGGAGGCTGCTTTTTGTCCAATGCATTGCAGAGCTTAATGCAGAGTGCGATCCACTGGAAGAAGGTTCTTTGATGCACAGCCTTGCCTTTTTTGCACAAGCAAACCCCACAAAGAGCAGATGGTCCACCCGGTCTTTTTGGTACAACTGATGTAAAAGCTCAGTGCTGTTTTTGGGTCCAAGTGATGGAGTGTCTCCTCCTTGAAGGGGTGAGACTGAGCATAGAATTCCGGCAGGGTGATGGTTAAACCGAACCTCAAGGGTGTTAACTTTCAGGACGAAGGATGCTTATTTTCGAAGAACCAGTTTGGCTGGGAAGAAGGTGGTGTACAGTGGACTAACACAGAGAGCCTGAAGCTCACTCACTTGCAGCACCAATGTGATGGTGATGAGGAACACCATCTCGAGGGTGAGAAGCCATAAAGGAAAGTTATGAAGTGGCTCAAAGAGAGTAGACTTCAAATGTGTGAGGACCAAGTTAGAGTCTGCAGGAAGCTGGCTGTAAGGAAATGCCTCCTTGAAATGTTTACCCCCTGACTTTTTACCTTTTGTTGATGCCAGTTATGACTGAAAGTGTGCTGGGACCCTGCTAACCAGGCCCCAGCACCAGTGTTCTTTCCCTAAACTGTACCTTTGTTTCCACAATTGGCACAGCCCTGGCACCCAGACAATTCCCATGTAAATGGTACCCCTGGTACCAAGGGCCATGATGCCAGGAAAGGTTTCTAAGGGCTGCAGCAGGTCTTATACCACCCTGGGGACCCCTCACTCAGCACATGCACACTGCCCCACAACTTGTGTGTGCTGGTGCGGGGAAAATGACTAATTTGACACGGCACTCCTCTCACAGTGCCATGCCCACCTCACACTGCCTGTGGCATAGGTAAGTCACCCCTCTAGCAGGCCTTACAGCCCTAAGGCAGGGTGCACTATACCACAGGTGAGAATGAGCACTATGCCCCTACAGTGTATAAGCCAAACCTTAGGCATTGTAAGTGCAGGGTAGCCACAAAGAGTATATGGTCTGGGAGCTTGTCAAACGCAAACTCCACAGTTCCATAATGGCTACACTGAAATCTGGGAAGTTTGGTATCAAACTTCCCAGCACAATAAATGCACACTGATGTCAGTGTGGGATTTATTGTAAAATATACTCAGAGGTCATCTTAGAGATGCCCCCTCAATACCAGTCCAACTCCTAGAGCTAGGCTGACCAGTTTCTGCCAGCCTGCCACAACCAGGCGGGTTTCTGGCCACATGGGGAGAGTGCCTTTGTCACTCTGTGGCCAGGAACAAAGCCTGTACTGGGTGGAGGTGCTTCACACCTCCCCCTGCAGGAACTGTAACACCTGGTGGTGAGCCTCAAAGGCTCATGCCTTTTGTTACAGCACCCCAGGGCATCCCAGCTAGTGGAGATGCCCACCCCTCTAGCCACTGCCCCCACTTTTGGCAGCAAGGCGGGAGGAGATAATGAGAAAAACAAGGAGGAGCCACCCACCACCCAGAACTGCCCTTAAGGTGCCCTGAGCTGAGGTGACCCCTGCCTTTGGAAATCCTCCATCGTGAGATTGGAGGATTCCCCCAAAAGGATTAGGGATGTGCCCCTCTCCCATCAGGGAGGAGGCACAAATAGAGTGTAGCCACCCTCCAGGACAGTAGCCATTGGCTACTGCCCTCCTGACCTAAACACACCCCTAAAGTCAGTATTTAGGGGTGACCCTGATCCCAGGAAATCAGATTCCTGCAACCTACACAAAGAAGAAATACTGCTAACCTGAAAGCCCTGCAGAGACAACGGAGACGACAACTGACTTGGCCCTAGCCCTACCGGCCTGTCTCCAGAGTCAAAGAACCTACACAGTGACGCATCCGACAGGGACCAGCGACCTCTGAAGCCTCAGAGGACTGCCCTGAACCGAAGTACCAAGAAACTCCAGAGAACAGTGGCACTCTTCACCTACAGCAACATTTTTGAAACTCTGAAGCAACTTTTAAAGAACTCACTCTTCCTGCCGGAAGCGTGAGACTTCACCCTCTGCACCCGACGCCCCCAGCTCGAGCTCCAGAGAACTAATACTGCAGAGAGGACTCCCAGGTGACTGCGACCTTGTGAGTAACCTGAGATGACCCCCCTGCACTCCTACAGCGACACCTGCAGAGAGGATCCAGAGGCTCCCCCTGACCGCGACTGCCTGGAACAAAGAACCCGACACGTGGACCAAGCACTGCACCCGCAGCCCCCAGGACCGAGAGGATCTGAACTCCAGTGCAGGAGTGACCCTCAGGCAACCCTCTGCCTAGCCCAGTCAGTGGCTGGCCCGAGAAGCCCCCCTATGGCAGGTCCCCCATTGATTTCTACAGAAAACCCGATGCCTACTAAGCACACTGCACCCGGCCGCCCCTGTGCGGCTGAGGGTGTGTTTTGTGTGCCTGTTTGTGTCCCCCCCAGTGCTCTACAAACCCCCCCCCGGTCTTCCCCACGAAGACGTAGGTACTTACCTGAGGGCAGATTGGAACTGGAGCACCCCTGTTCTCCATAGGTGCCTATGTGTTCTGGGCCCACCTTTGACCTCTGCACCTGACTGGCCCTGTGTTGCTGGTGCGGTGACTTTGGGGTTGCCTTGAACCCCCAACGGTGGGCTGCCTATGCCCAGGAAACTGAACTTGTAAGTGCTTTACTTACCTCAGAAACTTAACCTTACTTACCTCCCCCAGGAACTGTTGATTTCTGCACTGTGTCCACTTTTAAAATAGCTTATTGCCATTTTAACCTATACTGTGTATGTTATTGCTCTAATTCAAAGTTCCTTACTTACCTGTGTGGAGTACCTTGCGTTTTATGTATTTACTTCAAATCTTGGTTCGAAAATAAATTAAGAAAATATATTTTTCTATATAAAAACTATTGGCCTGGAGTTAAGTCTTTGAGTGTGAGTTCCTCATTTATTGCCTGTGTGTGTACAACAAATGCTTAACACTACCCTCTGATAAGCCTACTGCTCAACCACACTACCACAAAATAGAGCATTAGAATTATCTAATTTTGCCACTATCAGCCTCTAAGGGGAACCCTTGGACTCTGTGCACAATATCTCTCACTTTGAGATAGTATATACAGAGCCAACCTCCTACACTGGCTATCTATGCAGTGTACCATATGTAGGGGTACACTATATAGATAGTACAGGCGACCGTTATTAGTTTAGAAAGGTAAAAGTGATAATCCCAAAAGCTCTCTTTTGTGGTAGTGTGGGTGAGCAGTTAGGCTTGTCAGAGGGTAGTGCTAAGCATTTCTGAACACACAGAGTCAATAAATGAGACACACACTCAAGAAGGAACTCTAGGCCAATGTTTAGAAAAATAGTTACTTTGTTTATATCATATTTCAAAACCAGAATACTTTCAAGAAGATAAGTACTGTTGCAATTTTGTACAGACTTAGCAAGTAAGTATGACTTTAATCAAATGCACTTTTATGCAGTAAAGGTTGCAAGGTACTTTAATGGTCCTTGCAAAAGGCTCTTGGGGGTCTCCTGCAGAATGTAGGGTGCTAGGGATGCAAAGTTACAAGCACGACCAGCGGTACAGTTTTACTTGCCGTAGGGCGTTCGGGTGCAGTGGTGCTAGTCGAGTCGAGGGTCTTGTGCACCGCACAGTTGGCAACGAAGGAGGGGGGTGGGGGGGGCACCCAGAAAGAGTGAAAGGGGGGGCTTGGGGACACGTTCGAGAGCTTCCAATGGGGGTCTCAGTTGGTGAGGGCCATGGAAGCAAGAGAACACCTTTGGATATTGGGGATCTGGGCCGGAATTGTCAGATGCAGCAGGTTTTTGTCGTTGGTGCTCCTACATCAAGGCACCCACAGTTCTTTGGGGGACCTGCAAGAACAGGGACAAAACAATACAGCTGCATGACTCTGGAAGATGTCCTCTGCAATGCTGGTGTCCCTCAATGGCTGATCTTTGGATGTGTGATTGGAGTCCAGATTGGACCTCAACAAGCGTTAGTAGTTGCAAAGGGTCTAGTACCCCAGGTATTGGTGCAGCTCAGCTCCGGTTGATCCTGATATCTTGTCGCTTGGAGAGGAGACAAGACTGCCTCTTGGAGCACAGTGATGTCCTTCTGTATGACTATTGTGTCGGTGGACCTGGTGGTCAGCAGGTCGGTGACCTGGACATTGTCTCTGGTGATTTCAGGAAGCAGGGAAGTGGCTTCTCCACTCCAAGGAAGATGCTGAAGAGCTCAGGAAGTGCTGGAGACCTTCCAAGGCTTTTGGAGTCCCCACAGCTGCAGGATGAGTCAGGATGTTGCGACTGTCAGTAAAGGAGCAGGTAGGTAGGCAGGGGGTACTAGACCCCTTGCAACAAGCATTAGTAGTTGCAAGGGGTCTAGTACCCCAGGTATTGGTGCAGCTCAGTTCAGGTTGATCCTGATGTCTTGTCCCTTGGAGAGGAGACGAGACTGCCTCTTGGAGCACAGTGACCTCCTTCTGGATGACTATTGTGTCGGTGGACCTGGTGGTTAGCAGGTCGGTGAACCGGACATTGTGTCTGGTGTTTTCAGGAAGCAGGGAAGTGGCTTCTCCACTCCAAGGAAGATGCTGAAGGGCCCATGAAGTGCTGGAGACCTTCCGAGGCTTTTGGAGTCCCCACAGCTGCAGGATGAGTCAGGATGTTGCGACTATCAGGAAAGGAGCAGGTAGGTAGGTAGGGTTTTGCAATAAAAGTCCCCCAGTCATCCACAGTTCTTGCTCCTTCAGCTCTTCTTTGTCCTCTTCTTTCTGTCAGACAAATCTGTTCCTGATATCAGGGGGGCACTTAAATAATTTGGGGGCGTGTAGAGTAGTAGCCAATGGGCTACTTTTCTTTGGGGGTAATATACATCCATGGCTACCTCCTGTGGGAAGTGGGCATAACCCTCTCCCAGAATTCCTACTTCCACCAAAACAAGATGGCTGAACCCTTCCTCAAGTGTCCACTTTGGGTAGCCCCAACAAGAGTGTGGATAGCCCAAAGGTGGTACACGCCTTCTGCCTAATTTCCCCGCCTGTCCTGGTGCCAAGTGAGCCTCAGGTAGGGGATTGGCCACTCCCAGGTCTGGGGAAGCCGGGGATGCATACCAAAGGCGGCAGGGTCTTTGAAGTCCTCAGCATTGGTATGCAGATTCACTAGCCATCATGCTGGAGTAGGTGAGCATTGTTTCTGCCCTCTGAGAGTGTGGGCTCTCACCTTCAGTGGGTTAGAAAAATGTCTGTGGCGGCAGAATGATTGTGACCAGTCAGCCAGCACACTAAGAGACTAACTGGGTTTCAAGGAAGCACCTCTATGGTGCCCTCTGGGTGCACATCATAATAAATCTAAGACTGGCATCAGTATGGATTTATTAAGACGAGGTGTTTGATACCAAACACCACAGGTTTCAATGAAGCCATTATGTAACTGGGGACCTCGTAATGTTGAGTGTCCAGTACACACCTCAAGATAGCTTCCCTGTTCACTTGCAATGTCCAGTAAATGAACTAAACAACACAAGGGCATATTTGCTTGTGCAGATATGTCCTCACACCAGATATAATGCACCCTGCTTTGGGCTTTAAGGCCTGTTGTGGGGTAGATTTACATTTATTAAATGCAGTGAGTGGGGCATGCCCACACTGGGTGTGTTATGTTGTGTTTTCGACTGGCCTGCACCAGGACATGCAGACTGCAATGGCAGCTGTGTGCAACTTGTTTTAGGAGGGTCACGAGGATGGCACAATGAGTACTGCAGCCCTTAGGGACCCTCTACAATACTGAGGTCCTGGGTACTTACAGAGGTAGAGGACGGTGTTTCAATTGTACACATTTTACCTGTTTTAGGGAAGGGCATTGGCACTTGGGGACCTGTTTAGCAGGGACCCAGTGCACCTCAGTCAAAAAACACTCAGTAACAGTTAACAAAAAAGTGGTTGTGATCATGACGAAAGGTGCACTTTCCTACAGGGTCCCAATGTGGCATGACAAAGAGAAAGGGTGGAAACAAGTGCTACAAGCTTTCAAAAAACATATCAATTGATGAGTTAAATAATGAGGGCTGGTCCCACAACCTTAAAAAGGTCAAAAGAGCCAAAAGATGCTCTTTAACTGTGCCCAGCCTGTGTCCAGCCTTGCAGAGCGAGAGTCAAAACAAACAGAACATTAGATAACTTGGCCTAGAGGGGGACAATCTGGCGTGTGCCGCACCAAACCATAAATTTCACTTTGTGGGTCATACATAATTTTTTTGATGTGCGGTCCCTGGCTTATAAGATGACATCCCTCACCTCTGGAGGAAGTCCGAAGGTATTTAGCTGTCACCCCTCAATCTCCATGCATCAAGGTGGAGATTGCAAAAGACCCGGGTGCAAAACCCTGCCCCATTGCTGCTACAGGTCCTTCTGGAGAGGCAGCCAGACTGGAAAACAGATACTCAAGCACAGGGACGATGGATATCATACTCTCCATGCCCAATCCGTTGCTACTAGCATGACTGGAGCCCAGTTGGTCATGATCGTCTTCAGAACTTGTGGCCAGAATCGTATCGGTGGCAAGACATACAAGCATCCAGAGTTTTACTCTAGGTGGACTGCATCTCTTAGCGAGAGATGCCTTAGTGGCTCCAAAGTGTAGACCTGCTGACATTGATCATTCTCAGTGGTGGCAAATAGATTGGGCCAAGGTTTTTTTTTAATTTGCAGAATAAACCTTACTTCACCTCCAGGTGTAACTGGCACTCATGATCCATTAGGTGTCAGTGGCTAAGTTTGTCTGCCCTGGCATTCAAACATCTTACTAGGTGGTTCACCCCCAGGAAGATTCCTTTTTGGCCCAGACGGAGGAGTAGTGCCTCCTGGCACAGAGACCAGGACTTGTTCTGCCAGGCTTGTTGCAAACCACCTAGCAGTGGTGTTGTCCATAAGCACCTGTAGCAGACTCCCCTTGATGGATGGAAGGAAAGCTTTCAGCACCAAGCAGGTGGCCTGCAGCTCCATGAAACTCATATGGAGCCGGGCCCCCACCGGAGACCAAAGATCTCTAAACTCCAAAGCTCCCTTGTGGCCAACCCAACCCAGAAGTGACGCATCGGTCACCACTGTGGTGTCTGGGTGGGGTGCGGAGAGGGGTGTGCCACCGACCCAGTCTTGGTCCAGTACCACCACTGTAGGTCTTTTGCAGTCTCCTCTGACATAAGGATGGAGTCTGAGAGGGTGCAATGGTGCTGAGCCCACTGGGACTTCAACTCCCAGTACAGAGTCCCCAGGTGCCACCTGGTGTGGTCCAGGACTTTGGCCAGGGTTGCAGTGAGGGCCTTTTGGACCCGAACTGGTTCCCCCTGTTTTCAGCTTCATTTTATATTTCGTATTTTATAATGCATCTTACAAGTCCTCAAAATTATTAGGTTCTTCATAAATCACATAACCGTCAACATCATCATAATATTGTTCTGGGCCTGAGAAACCATAAAGGTGTTGCTCAGGAATTGGTACAGCTTCTGAACCAGATAAAACAATCTGATTTGAGTTCAACATTCTGGAATGTCATGGCTGAAGCCAAGTTTCATGCCTGTGATGGTGGTCTCTGCATCACAGAGGGTGTCGGACATTGCACCCGGGTGGGAGCCAGTGGCGCCGAGTTCATTGCTATGGCGGACATCAGGTGGAGTTCAAGTGGTGCAGACAGCAGCAGGGATGGATCCGCTAATAAGCCTCCAACATGTGCCACCTCAAATCCTTGAAGCCCAAACGTCCTCTAGTGGAATTAGTTGGTGTACCAAAAATGACTTCTAAAGGCCTCCTTCAGGCTCTGCATTTTATCTGCTATGGCTGTCCACAGAAGCAGGATTTCGAGTGAAGCCACTTCATGGTTGCACTCCGCACAGTGGCCCCAAGGTCGAGTGGTACCTGGGACGTCTCACGACTCCGAGCTATGAGAGTAGTGGAACGCTGCTGACCTTTGTTTCGACTTCTTGTATTTCTTGTGCGACTTCAGTAACTTACTCCTAGATCTGGATGTAGAGCAGTCTTGAGACCAGTCCCACGAATGGTCTGCACTCCCGAGTTCAAGACCACTTTCGCAGCTTCTTCTAGAGTTCAGAGAGCACAAGCTTGGCTTTATGGTCTCTAAATGCTTTTTGGTTCATTTTCGTGCAACAAGAGCATGACTTTGTGTCATCCGAGGGGCTGAGGCCGCAGGCGTTGTGGGCGTTTGTCACTGATTTCTGTCATGATGTCACAATATCACTTGAAACTTGTCGTTTTATATCAGTCATATCAGCACACTGTATGAAGAGTTTTGAGGTTTTTCCTAAAAGGAAAAAGGTATGTCAAAAACAGCAGTGCTAGATCTGGATCAGCATC